>NC_139617.1:38010006-38417506 GCF_964270895.1 Podarcis filfolensis
TCGTACCTGCTGCATCGAGTGTTTTTAGCAGTGGTGTTCACAGTAGTCATTTACCTATGTTCCTATGCAAAAGGTCACAGTTTCAGTCCTAGGCATCTCTAGTTATCTCCTGATCTTTTGTAGGGAAAGTGGCTAATGCTGATTTTTTAAAAAGGGTCAGGTAATAGGTAATGGGAAAGGCCTCTGTCCATGATCCTAAATTGCTGCTGATAGTGAAAGGAGATGGTACTATGCTAGCAGGATAGACAGATGGGAAGCTGCCTATGTTATGCTTTCAGGACAATGGTTTTTTGAATCCTTGGCCAATAAATCTTAGGTTTATGTGCACAATGTGAATTAGCACGTTTTCAAACCAGTCAAGAGTTCAAACCAGTCTGATATCTGGTGCAGAATGTGTACGGTTGTAGCAAAAGTAAGCCCTACTCAGAGAAGACCCATGGTAAACTTAAGCCCATGAATTTCAGTGGGTCTTCTCTGAGTAGGACTTAGTTGGCAGTAACCCATAATAATTAATGGTGGGTTCTTCCTTGTTGTTCTGCCCTCACAACTTGTATTGCAAGCATAATGCTGTCCCCACAAATTGAATTCTGTTAGCATCACCCTTGGAAATAAGCCCACAAAATGTGCTAGTCTGCAATTTCATTTTTCCTTTAACAGACTAGCCTGAAAGGAACTGACTGGCAAAAGAGGGGCAGGTTGCTGAGTGGCCATTGGCCAACAGCGTTTTCTGGGCAAAGGAAAGGAAAGGGGGCCTTCCTGCCTTGATTTCTGTGCTAGGCCCAGAGAAGGGGTAGATTACTCTTGCCCTACTCTGCCAGCCTTCTCACTTGCCAGCATGCTATTTCTTCTGTCCAGATTCTACAAGGCAAGGGCTGAAATACAAGGCTAGTGTATCCCTCGGCTGGCAGGTTATGTTGACTGTCCACTTTTTATTCTTCAAGTGGCAAGTGTTAATAATATGTCCATCTTACGTAAATCACTTAGAGGGTTTCAACAATTGCTAAACAAATCCTGTTAAATAAAAAAAAAAAGTCCATATTGCACCTTGTTTTTTGCTCCTATCCTTCCCCAGGCAAAGTCACAAGCTTAATAATTGTCATTGTTAATATTATTAAAATTTATTACCTGCCCTTCATCCTAAGGTCCCAGGTGGGTTACAACATTAAAATACAATATTAAAACAGTTTAAAACCAACACAATCACAAAAATAAGGTGGATTCTAAAACTGTACACCTCAGATGTCGAAAGCTGCAGTAAGGAAGCGTGTCTTCAGCACTCCGACCAGAATCATTATAATGAAGGTGTCAGATGGCCCTCTGTGGGGAGGGAATTCTACGACTTAGGGGCTGCCACATAAAATACCCTCTCCTGTGTCATTGCAAAAAAACAACAACACCTCAAGCTCCTGAGAGCAGAGGAACCACTAAGAAGGCCAGCTCTGCTAATCTTAGCACCCAAGAGGATCTCTAGTGAAATAGTTGCAGAGCTGCTCACAATCTTTCTGTTGTCACGGATACTAGCCAGTAGGCATCTTCCACAGCCAGTTTTCCCTGGTTCACTCTGAAATTTGCAGCAAACAGTGTTGTGTTTAAACTTATCTTGGGGAAGAAAGATCATTTTGTGCTGAATATGGCATGGATTCTTGCAAATTGTCCCAACTGCTCATTAATGACCCTGTTGGTGAGCTGCATGTCTGAGAACCCAGTGCTGGTGTAAAAGCAAGTGAGCAGCTCTGCGGGAAAGTGCAAGAGTGTATGGGAAGGTTATGAAAAGCAACCACTTTGTGATCCCATTCCCTATAAGGACCCGGTTCCCTGCAGGGCCAAAGCAAGCACTTGGGCCACATATGTTGTTTTCCCTGAAGAATAGCCAAGCCTAAGACGCATTGCAGATTCCTTCACCACCCACCCCATAATTGCCTGCATTCTGCAAAGGCTTTTTGTTGCGGCTGCATGCTGGGCTAATAGCTTCTTCCTATTATAAACTGTGAGGAAGCAGGAATTGTGTGTGTGAAAATCAGTGTGCTGAGGAAGAGGGTGTCCCCTCCTGCAGCTGAAGGATGTGGTGCATCCTCAGTAGGCTTTGTGCTGTCAATGCTGGACATGCGCCTCCCTTTGTGGGTACCAGTGTTCTTCAAGGAATTTAGGTAGCGTTGGAGAAATTACTAAGGTATTGGAACCAGTAGGCTGCATTGATGCTGTGGGGCCACAGGAAAGGTCCAGAATGTGTTGGTGCAAGTAGAATCTAACACTGAATGTTTAAAGTTTTTTGTAACCTTTCTGGCTGTGAAAGATGTGTGTGGATGATACCTACTGAAAGCTCAGAAGCTAGAGAGCTGCTGCCCGTCAGATTTCTTTCTAGGCCTGTGTGTTAAAAGTACAGGTGACTCCCCATTCATGTTGGGGGCTATGTTATGCGCTCCATGCGCAAAAGTGGAATGTGCATAAGCGGGGAGCACCCTGGAGAGCCCTCATGGGTCATGAGGAGACCTTCCCCAGAGCCCGAAGATGACTGTAATCTGTCTCCATAGTTGGAGCCAGTAAATGCTTCTGGATACCAGTTGCTGGAAATCATAGGGAGGGGAGACTGCTGCTCTTGTGCCCAGGTCCTGCTTTCAGGTTTCCCACAGGCATCTAGTTGGCCACTGCAAGAACACGATGCTGGATAAGATGGTCCATTGGCCTGATCCAGCAGGCTTTTCTTATGTTCTTAAATTATATACCAGATAAGTGGATAGAGTATTTCATTCCCTTCCAAGAGAGGAGGTGATTGTTTCCTAAGCTTGAATGGTGCTTATTTTAAGAATGGGAGGGGACTTGCTGTGTCTTGTGAATAGGTTTGGAAGTACTCAAGGCTGTGCCTGTGAGTTTTGTCAGCGAGATTTGCATGCCAGAAATTTTAACCAGGGACCTGTTGTTGAACATGGTCACTCACATATTAAAGTGTGTTATTGATAAGCTTATGGGAAGGTATATATTGATACCTAGGAAACCAAAGCTGCTGCTGTTACAAGTTTTTGGGTCAGTTCTTTTTGGTGAAAGTAGTGGGACAAATGCCGTTTTATTCATTGATAAATAAAGCCTACTATTTATGGGGTATGAAGTATAGTATGTGACATCTTTAAAAGAATACAATACTAGCAAGGAGGATCTTAATCTGCCCCCTCACTCCAAAATCTATGTTTTTAATGACAAAAATGACCCACAACCCCAACCTTGGATGGATATGTATATAGGAACATAGCAACTGCCTACCCTGTGTTGCTCAGGAATTCTTAAAACAACAAAAAAACAATCCATGCCATGTTGAAATCAGTGGTTAAAATCAGTGCAGTTTTGAAAGGCTCCACCTATCATCTTGATTCAGAATGGTGCCCAATGCTCTTCAAGCATAGATGAAAACCTGCTGCTGCTTCTCAGGAACCATTGTGCCACATTTAATTGTGATACCTTAAGAGGTGTCCAAATGCAAAGCAAATGGACAGTTTTCCATAATGTAAACTGGATACATGAATGTTAGTGTTAGGATTATGAGGCAGGCATGATGAGATAAGTAGCACCAGGTTGTCTCTGGACTGTCTCTTCCCACAGTGAATGCCCCTCCTCCTTTCTTCCCTGCTTGGTAACATGGACTCTTCCTATTGGCTCTCTTGCAGAGACTTGCCTCAGTATGGGCAGAAGCAGTGGCAATCGTATTTTGGGCGGACCTTTGATGTTTACACCAAGCTCTGGAAGTTCCAGCAGCAGCACCGGTAAGAGCCAACTCTGCATCGAGATGGCTGCCTACCTCTTCCAGGAACATGTGGGCCAGAGTGGTGTGTGTGATGGTGCCAGTTGGCTAGGTTGCCCAGGCCACCCTCCTTTCCTGGGCAAGAGAGCCTTAAACAACCCTCAGAAAAATAGAGCATTAACTCAATGGAGAAAATACAATACATAGTGCAAGTTAACTGCTTTTCCAGTCATGGAATCATAGAATTGTAGAGTTGGAAGGGACCTTGAGGGTCATCTAGTCCAACTCCCTGCAATGCAGGAATCTAAACTAAAGTATCTGTGACAGATGGCCATCCAGCCTCTGCTTATTAACCTCCAAGGAAGGAGACTCCATCACCTCCTGAGGGAGTCTGTTCCACTGTAAAACGGCTCTTACCGTCAGAAAGTTCTTCCTGATATTTAACCACAATCTCCTTTCTTGTAACTTGAATCCATTGGTTTAGGTCCTACAGTGCAGAGCAGGAAATAGCTTGCTCCATCTTCCATGTGACAGCCATTTTTAGCTATTGAAGATGTCTGTCCTATCTCCTCTCAGTCTCCTCTTAGCCAGGCTAAATATACCCAACTCCCGCAACTGTTCCTTATAAGGCTTTGTTTCCAGACCTTTGATCATCTTGGTTGCCCTCCTCTGAACATGTTCCAGCTTGTCGATGACCTTCTTAAATTGCAGTACCCAGAATTGGACACAGTACTCCAGGTGTGGCTTGACCAAGGTAGAATAGAGCAGAAGTATGACTTTCCTTGTCGTTCATCTTCTCTCACAGAGTAGGTAGTTACTTGTTGGAAGCTAAGAATCAGTATGAAACACTCTCAGCACCTCTGCCAAACTACAATTCCCATAAATGTCTGTGGGGAGGAGGGGATACTATGCCAGTTAAATTGGTAGAAGCATGTAGTATAGAAATGCCCCTTGAGGTGGTGTGTGAGAGAGAGAGAGGGGGCGGGGAGAAATGTGGTTATCAGCAAATGAGCTTAATACTGCCTTCTGAGAGTCTGAGGATTTCTCAGGGAATTAATGCAACATTTCTTGACTGGTTCCAGAATTATTATTGACAATCTTGGGGGGAAATGAGTACACTATCCATGAGAGAATGGATGACTAAAATCTGGGGCATAGTATGTATGGTAAAGCTCACACTTATAATCAGAACCAGAGAGGGAAGACAGCAAGATAATGGAGAAAGGAGTCTCATTATAATGTACTGGAGCAATAATTGTGTTGCTTGGAACCTTGTAATATTGATTTGCTGTACTTGATTTTGGTACATGAATATATCCTGCTATGTTCAGTTCTAGGTATTCCTTTTATTTTGGGCACTCAGTATTATATTTTGTTATTTTTAATTAATATATATGTATGTGTATAAACATATAGAACGTGACACTCTCCCTTTCTTCTCCGCAAAAATAAAGGCAAGTTCTGGACAATCGGTACGGATTAAAGCGCTGGCAAATTGGCGAAATCGCTTCCAAGATTGGGCAGCTTTACTACCACTACTAGTAAGTGACAACCCTTCCTGGATGCAGTGTGTGTGTGTGTGTGTGTGTGTGTGTGTGTGTGTCTGTTTGTCTGTCTGTCTCAGTCTCTCTGTAGTGAAAGTCTTGCTGGCCTTAGCAATTAAGAGTGGCAAAAAGTTCAGTGGAATGTCAGAAGTGCCAGGAGGACTGCTGTGAGACGGACAGCCCTCTCAGCCAAGGGCAGGAGGGGTACATGTTCATCTAGCAGAGCACTGAGCCCTTTGTGTTTCTTCCCACACAGCCTTCGCACGTCTGAAACCAGCTACCTGAATGAAGCCTTTTCCTTCTACTCTGCTATCCGCCAGAGGTCTTACTACTCGCAAGTCAACAAAGAAGACAGGTCAGGCCATGCCTCAGTCTTGTGAGTTTTTTGCAATTTAAAAGTGAGAAGTGCTGGATTGTCAAACTTGTGTGACTTGGCAGCTGGTGGGCAGCCACTTTCAGTTCAGTTGGCATCCCTTGGCTACCTGTGTGTCTCCTCCCTTGAGGTGCAGGTGTTGGCAGGAGCAGGGATGGGGGAACCTGTGGCTCCTCAGATGTCATTAGACCATAATGCCCATCAAGCCCAAGCTGGGGTCTGGGGTGAAGGAGTTGCAGTTCAGCAGAATCTGAAGGGCTACAAGTTCCCTATCCCTGATGAGTCATAGGCAGCTGTTGAATGAGGGCCCAGGAGTAGGAGCCAAGTGAGTCAATCAAGGAAGAAGCCAAGACTTTATGTGAGCCAGATCCAGGAGAAACCCATTATTATCCAAAACTGTAGCACATGGGTACTCGCGGCTCTCCATTTGTTCTTAGACTCCAGATTATTATTTTTATTTCAACGTTTGTATCCTGCTTTTCACCATCTAGGTCTCAAAGCGGCTTACAACAATAAGCTATACCATATACATAATTTAAGAACTAAATTAAACCACCGAAAGTTAAAACCTAAAGAATCTAAAAAGAAAAAAGAAAGTAATGCAAAACATCCAAGAAGTATTCAGGGTGCAGTGGCCTCCTGAAACATAATGGTCTTGACCAGGTGTCTGAAACTCAGTAGGGACAGTGTCTGTCTAACTTCTTGTGGGGAGTTCCATAGAGTTGGGCCTACAACACTGAGGGTGCAGGTCCTTTTTGGCATTGAGTTGTTGTTTTGGTTTCTCATCACTGCTCATTCATGAATCTTTTATAAGCCCTTCCTGTTGAGGAGAGCCAGTTACCACCCTGGCTTGGTGGAGCCACTTGGGTATTTAGGAGCCCATCACTGCCCAGGGGACCGCTTCCATCTGTAACACATCCCCCTTTCCAGCGGATGTAACATTCCAGCCTGTGAATGAACAGGGTTTCCAGAGTGTTCTTCAGAAGTATGCTTTATCTCTGCTCAGTGTTCCAAAGCAATGTCCCCTCCAACACTTTGGCGAGCAAGTAGATAAAGAGAAAGTAAAGACATAAATACATGGAATAATGAGTAAGGCAACTCTGTACTTGGGAAAAGAACTTAGGGTAAAAGCAAGAACCCTAAGCCAAGTGCCACAGCAGATATCTTATGGATGATATGAGTGTCAAGCCGGCTTTACAAGCCCAATTTTCCAGAGTCATTTGGGAAATAAGATCCTATTAACTAATTATAGTATAGATAGGGTGAACCCACAGAATCAGCAACTTGCTGCAGTCAGCCCTTTGGAACTGTCTTCCCTGTTATGGCTGTTTACTTTTAAGGAAAGGGCTGGTGCTGTGATGTTTTTTATTTTAATGATCTTTTTTATGTGTGTGTGTGCGCGCACCAAAATAATACAATTTTTAACACACACACACACATATATATATTCTACTAATGCTTAATTGTTTTTTGATGATTGCTTTTTAATATGTTTTTAGCTGTTTCTATTTTAGTTGTCAGCCGCCTTTAGTCCCATTAGGGAAAAAGGCAGGGTATAAATAAATACAGCAGCAGCAGCAGTAATAATACCCCTGGTGGGCTTTAATGCAGGGGAAGCAGAATACAAAACTGTAGGTTCCCGACAGGTGCCCCAGTGGCTGCTGCAGAGAGGGTGAAGGGCTTGGGATCTTTGACCTGGAAGCCCCTTCCCAGCCAAACTTGCCTTAACGCTAGCTGCTTTGGAGAATAGTGTTTTGGAAATACCTGTCTGATATCTTCATTAGAGGTGTGAAACCAGTCCTGGCGTGCTCTTTGCTAGGAATCGTCTACATGAGACTCCAGGGTGCCAGGGTGCCTGCCACTACCTTCTATGTCACCCACAAAAGGTCTTAGGGAATATCTGTTCAAAAACCCACAATGCACAATGATAAACTGCGAGAAATGTCACAACAACACTGGGCACAAACTTGGGACTTCAAACATCTTGCAAGGTGCTGCCAAAAAGAGGGCCCGCCCTCCCGTTTTAGCAGGGGGTTCCCGTGCAAGCCCTTTCCTGGTTCAGGAAGGGGCTTTCATGCAATCCTGCTAAGCTTGAGCAGGATTTAACTTCTCATCAGCTGAAGAGTGGGAGGTTATTTATTTTATTTTATTTTATTTTATTTATTTATTTTGTATACTGCCCTTCAGCTGAGGATTGCTGAGTGGTTTATGGTAGAAAAACATTGCAGGATTTAACCCTACCTCCCACCATATGTTGTCACTAGTGATGCCAGCTGATGGGGTGGCTGGGTAGGCATGGTTTGGGGAATACAGCCTTGGGGGCCAAGATTGCCCCACAGACTGAATCTTACCCGATTCTTTTCTTAAGGGATACAAGCTTTCTTCTTACATGCTCTAAATCCAGCCATTTTGTTCTTTTCTGTCAGAAGCTGGATTTAGTAACGGAGGAACCTGCCTTATTCCAAGCCTATTTGTCAAGCTCACTGGCCATGGCTTTCCAGGGTCTCAGGCAGCGAAAAGTATTTCCCCATCTGCAGCCACCTGAGTCATTTGGCTAGAAGTTACAGACATTGAATGTGGGACCTTCTGCATGCAAATCCTGTTCTCTAGAGCTATGATCCCTCCCATTGGCCAGATAGCTGTGCTGGCAGGTAGTAAAGAGGCACGTAGACCTCCATAGTAAATTATCTCTAGTCCTCCAAGCACTTGTCCTCTCAAGCTCCAATAATTCTACACGCACTGAAAGTGAAATATTTCTGCCTATACTACAGCTGTGATTAAAATCTAACATGGGCATCACTTGATATTCCTTCACAGGAGCCATGTTCCTCTTCATTTCTCTTCCATCTGCTAAATAATTTTCCCTTCTCCAATTTTCTTTCCTCTTTTTTTCTTCCCTCCCAGGCCTGAACTGGTAGTTAAGAAGCTGCGTTATTATGCACGATTCATTGTGGTTTGCCTTTTACTGAACAAAATGGATGTCGTCAAGGATCTTGTAAAGGTAAAACCAATAGTACCATTGTGATGTGTGTAGTTAAGACTTTGCACATGCTCCAAGGAGCTCGGAGCCTTGTATTAGCTTTGCCACGACCATGTGAGTGCATGTTAAGTTGAGGATGGCCAGAAAGCATTTGTGCCTGGCTTTTCCCCCACTGAAGCTCAGCGCTCTAATCACTATGCCACCTTGACTGTCCATTAGCAATTCCCAAATTCTATGCAGTGAGAAATTAATGGAAGGGTCCTGGAATCTCAGGGTATCCATCCATGGAGGAGGCTGTTCGTTGTGTTGCTGTATGAATCATTGCCCTATTCTTGTTTGCTTCCAGTCAGCCCCTGCCTTGGTGCAGATAGTGCTTTGGGTATAAAGTGCAGTTGGATTACTCCCGCCCGGAAACCAATGTCCCCACTGTGGAAGGACATGTGGATCCAGAATTGGCCTCCACAGTCACTTATAGTTAAAGCTATGGTCATATAGTTAAAGCTATGGTTTTCCCAGTAGTGATGTATGGAAGTGAGAGCTGGACCATAAAGAAGGCTGATCGCCAAAGAATTGATGCTTATGAATTCTGGTGCAGGAGGAGACTCTTGAGAGTCCCATGGACTGCAAGAAGATCAAACCTATCCATTCTTAAGGAAATCAGTCCTGAGTGCTGACTGGAAGGACAGATCGTGAAGCTGAGGCTCCAATATTTTGGCCACCTCATGAGAAGAGAAGACTCCCTGGAAAAGACCCTGATGTTGGGAAAGATGGAGGGCACAAGGAGAAGGGGACGACAGAGGACGAGATGGCTGGACGGTGTTCTCAAAGCCACAAACATGAGTCTGACCAAATTGCTGGAGGCAGTGGAAGACAGGAGTGCCTGGCGTGCTCTGGTCCATGGGGTCACGAAGAGTCAGACACGACTAAACGACTAAACAACAACAAGTCACTTACAGACTCATTGTTAAAACCATGTTTATGGAAGACAGTCTTACTTGGCTGCAAGTGATCACCAAAGAAGAAAGAAGAAGCAGCCTCAGAACTTCCCACTCTTAGGATTAGATGGCTTTTCTGGGCTTTCTTCTTTTTCCAATTAGGTTTTTGGCCGCTCTCTCCCTCTCAGTTTTTCCTCTTTCAGGGTTGTTATGCAAGTTATGCAAGTACAATAGTGCATGTAGAAACATCGGAGACTGGAGTAATGATTCTGGTACACTGTGAAGGCATAAACCTCTCCAAGTGTAAGAGGAAACAGCAGTGCTTCCATTATTAATTTGAAGTGGTGGTGAAGTTTGTTTTGCGTGTATAAAAATAATAATATCTTGCACAGTATTCTATGACAGTGTCTTGTCTGCAAGCTTCATTCAGGTGGCCCACAGCATGTCTGCAGGAGCAGCAGTTGTGAATGGAGGGTGCAACTTACTGCTCTGTTGTTCTCAGAACTCAGCAGTTCACCTGGAAGCCGGGTGGTATGGACCTGAAGTGATGGAGGGGGAGAGGCACTTGAAAGGAGTGGAAAGCAGTGGATTTAATAGAAGGCTGGATTTAAGGAGTTCATTCATGATTAAATTAAAAATCATCTAGCATAGTGCATTATTATTATGGTTATTGTTACATTTATATCCCACAGTTCCTCCAAGGAGTTCAAGGTGGTGTACATAGTTCTTCCTCTCAATTTTATCCTCACAACAGCCCTGTAGGTTAGACTAAGAGACCATGACTGGCCCAAGTGAGCTTTGTGGTGGGCCTAGAACTCTGGTCTCCCAGGTCTTAGTCTAGCACTCTAACTGCTACACCACACTGGCTCTGCATTACAATAGCTACACAGTAATCTGCCAACACCCATAGCACTTTCCAAGTAGTTGCAGGTTGGGGGAGTGGAAGTTTGGGAACCACTGCTCTGTGAGAACAGTTGCACATTTGAGAATATGATAGAAAATAAAACCCCAAGGTGGCTGTCACCGATGGAAGCGAAAGCTCAGAAAAAGCTCAATATGGAGGCTAAATGGCCGAAATATTGGGAAATTTTGGAACAAGATGGAGATAGATTAAAATTGCAGAGTTTTGAGAAACTAAAGAACAAAGTGCGAGATTGGCTCCATTATTACCAGATAATGGAGGCATATAATCTGGACAAGAAAATTGGCTTCCAGGTGGAAAAATCAAAATTAGAAACAGAATTGCTAGATCCCAAAACTAAGATACTTTCAAGAATGTATAACTTGCTGTTAAAATGGAATACGCAGGATGAAACGGTTAAATCTGCAATGATTAAATGGGCACAAGATGTTGGACATGACATAATGTTTGCTGACTGGGAACAGTTGTGGACCACAGGTATGAAATTCACGGCATGTAGTGCCTTAAGAGAGAATATTATGAAAATGATTTATAGGTGGTACATGACCCCGGTCAAGCTTGCAAAAATTTATCACTTGCCCGATAATAAATGTTGGAAATGCAAAGAAAATGAAGGCACATTTTTTCACCTTTGGTGGACGTGCCCAAGGATTAAGGCCTTCTGGGAGATGATATATAACGAATTGAAAAAAGTATTTAAATATACCTTCTTGAAGAAACCAGAGGCCTTTCTCCTGGGCATAGTTGATCAGTCAGTGTTAAAGAAGGATAGAACTTTCTTTATGTATGCCACAACAGCAGCAAGAATACTTATTGCAAAACATTGGAAGACACAAGATTTACCCACTTTGGAAGAATGGCAGATGAAGGTGATGGACTATATGGAATTGGCGGAAATGACCGGCGGGATCCGAGACCAGAGGGAAGAGTCAGTGGAAGAAGATTGGAAGAAATTTAAAGAGTATTTACAGAAATATTGTAAAATTAATGAATTTTAGAATAATGTTGGATTAAAATTAAGAGATTTCTAGCTGTAATGAGTTAAAAGAATATGAAAAAAAAATGGGATCACAAAAGTAAAATATTAAGAAGGTAACAATTTAAGAATAAAGACTTGGGTAGAATAAAGAGGGAAACAAATTGCTGAGTTAATAAAGTGAATTGGAATACAAAAAAGAGAGGTATGAGGAGGTCCAAGAAACAAGTAAATGAAAAATAATGTGATGGAAAGATCTTCTTTCTTTTTTTTCCTTTTTTCATTTTCTGTTTGTTTTTATTTTTTGTAATGTAAAAATCTCAATAAAAATCTTATATAAAAAAAAAGAGAATATGATAGCTCAGAGCCGAGATGCATAATATGGTGAATGAAGACGAATCAGAGAAGCTCAGACCAAAGAATACACAGAGCCTTTGGAAAAAGTACCGATCGAGATCTGCCTGAATATGAGAGTAGAATGGTAAAGTGAGAGGCAGCAGATAATGAAATGGAAAGGACCTTCACACAGGTGGCTGGAGGAGTGGAACAAACAAATGATTAAGTTGTGATCCTGGAGGAGGGGAATGAAACCATTAACAGACATTAAGAAACATCTTGAGATGGCAGAGATAGAGCTGAGAGAGAAATGATCCTGTGTACAAGTTGGAATGAATTCAAAGGAAAAAGCTACCGAGCCTGTGCCAATTCTCTTGGGGGGGAAATGGAAGGAACTTTTTTCCAAATTAGGACGGAAAATCATGGCCAACAGGAAATGGGATTGGAAGATATGGAACTGGATACGAATTAATTAATATACAACAAATGGATAACTATGGATTAGTATCCTTATAGTGGATGTTGGGTTTTTATTTTTGTTTTTGAGATAAGGTCAACATACCAGATTGGAAGAAGACTATTCTAGGCATGTAGTGATAATAACAACTGGGGAGCGCCTTTCGGACTTTTTTGTGGAAATGAGAATGAACTTGTGTCTGGGGTTGAAGATTGGGAAAACATCATCTAGCTGAATGCAAAACAGCTGGATATTATAATGGAATACAGCTAGATACCATCCTGCAGTGAACGCTTTGAATCAGAAGTTCTCACCACTCTTTTTATGTTTTATTATCTTTTTCTTCATCTAGTTTTCCTTTTCCTTTTTCCTTTTATCCGCTATGCTTTTGCTTATTTTTCGTTTTGTTCATTATGTCCTCTACTCTGGCTTAATGAGGTTAGAAGGTGATGGTTGGCAGGTGAAAGACCCTGCGTGAGGTGCAGGGAAGGGAAGATCTCCCAGGGTTGGAGGCTGGGAGAAGAAAGGGAAGCTCCCAGGTGAGATACGAAGGGTGACAAGGGTTAAGGATCTACCTTTGGGAGAGGGCTTTTTTCATCATCCACCTGCCCTGCTTTCTCTTTTTCTTTTCTTTCTCTCTTTTTTGTTTTTTGCTTTTACTTTTATTTAGATTAGTTTGATTACTTTGTTTTTTATTATAGTGTATGTTGAAAAATTTCAATGATGATGATGATGTAGCACAGCTTACTAGGAGGCGGAAATGTGCCAACCAGCGTGGATGTGGCCGTGCACCATGGATCCTCGCTTCCTCACCTCTAGTTTACTGCTGTTACTGCTTCCCTGAACACTCTAAACAAATTTTTTTGAGCATTGCCACATGTTTGCTTACTTACTGCACATGCCTACTCACAAAATTTAATCAAGTTAGCCCCCCGCCCAAAGCAGCACTAAATCATCTCATTTGTTGCTCTCTGTGCTTTCTAGGAATTGTCAGATGAGATTGAAGACTACACCCACCGCTTCAACACAGAAGACCAAGTGGAGTGGAATCTGGTTCTCCAAGAGGTGGCTGCATTTGTCGAGGTGAGGACTTAAAAGTGAATCGCTGCATTTTCCTTTCTTTCTGAAAGAGCGCAGTGTCTTCCCAGATCTTGACTCATATCCTACATCTTCTGCGATAATCCTCAGGCAAAAGGGGCATTTAGCTCAGTGTTCTATCTTCTACAGTAGCTAGGCAAATCCCCTAAGAAATTGGCAAGCAAAGGATGATGGAGGGTTCCCATTTGTTCCCAACATTGGATAGTTAAAGGCTGCTGCGGAATATGTAGACCCTTAATTCTTACAACTAATACCTCTTGTCTTCTCTGTTAATTGGTATTTTTAGCAAGCCATCTGAGCTAGTTACCATTATTGTAGTTTGCTATTCTGGGAAGCAGAGTTTTTGTTTAAAAGGCAAACCACACACCCATGCTTCTAGTTCTCATTATTTTAGTGAGAAGCTTTTAAACACTGAAAGAAACGGGAGGGCATCGTCTTCCTTCTGTGGCTTCAAGTCATCTCCTACTACTCATTCCCCCTCCTAGTAACTCACCCCCTGCTTCTATATTGTCCTTTGCCTTTTCCAAATAGGAACAATTGCTTTCATAGTGTTAGAAAAAGTAAATTGAGCAACATTATACAAGGGAAGCAACATCACTCAGTGGTAGAAGATCTGCTTTGCATGCAAAACATCCCAGATTCAATCCCCAATATGGCATTTCCAGGGATGTCCCCTGTCTGAGACCATAGGGAGTCATGACCAAAGAGTGTTGGCAATACTGAGTTTGATGAGCTAATGGTCTGACTTGGTATAAGGTAGCTTCCAGTGTTCCTAAGATAATATAAATTTTGCCAGCATGTATGTGTATATATACAAAAAGCAGAATTATTTATTCCTAAGTGGGAAGGAATAGAATGCAAGAGCCGTACTCATAAGCCAAATCTTGTGAGGGAAATATGTATAATTAAGACTAGAATCTTGCAGGGAGCATTCCTTTGATCACAGCTGCTCTTATTACTCCTGGACTTTCCAAAGCTCGCAGTAATACATCAGAGGCTGATTTGCAGTTCACCTGGTGCTGCTCCATCCTCATGGTAAAGCGAGTCTTCTCCAAAAGAAACAAGCTTAGTACAGGATAATTGGCAAACAGAATCCCAAATCACAGTGGCAGTTAGCATTAGTGTTAACCTGCTCCATTGCCCCTTTCATCCAGCTTAATGTAGTTGGCTTTATGGGAAAGAGCTTCTGAATTTCTGCACACCCACACTCACACACTCAGCAGCAGAATATTTGGGAAAATACGAGGCTTGCTAATTGCTTGTTCTTTTGTTGCTGTGTTTTTATTACTTCCAGCAAGGCTTAACCTGAGTCCAGATAATTCATGCCAGGGACCCTCATTCTCATGCCTGTCTCCCTTTCTTTCCAGGCAGACCCTGTGATGGTGTTGAATGATGACAACACCCTTGTGATCCTCTCCAACCGCCTCTCTGAAACGGGAGCTCCTCTGCTGGAGCAGGGGATGATCGTAGGGCAGCTGACTCTCGCAGACGCGCTTATTATTGGCAACTGCAACAATCAGGTGGGATCCTGTACACAAGCCTTTCGTCCCATGTCACAAGTGGGGTCATTTTATATCAAGCAATCCAACTTTTTTACCTCATGTCATCCAGTTTTCTTAATACTTTGTACTCTTGTTGAATGATCAAAACTAAATTTAAATCCAAAATTTTAGCTTTTTATTTCATCCCTTTTTTGAGTTATGAGGGTTTGAAATTAAAAAAATAAATGACAATTTTGGCTTTGTCGGACTACACAAAAACCTTAAAAGCTCAGTCCAGCATTGAGAAACTGAAAACACCAATCTCTTCAGAACTTCATATGAAAGGTCACAAGATGGACTTATTTTAAATTTAAGTTACAGAATTTAAAATTTTAAAAAGTGATTGAAAAAATTAATGTGCATCACACCTGGCACACACTCACCAGATCTTGTGGAGAACATGCACATAAGCTGTCTGTGAAGAGGGAGTTGTGCATATTTCCCAGTCAGTATACATAATCTCCAGCAGGACTTGGGAAATGTATATATATCGCCTAACTGTGTGTGCGTGTGTGCGCACACACATGTGTGCGCATGCATACACACACATACACACTATAGGAGATTTATCAAACTGGAAAACTTTGGCCACTGAGAGTACTTCTACTCTTGCCAGCTTGGACATCATGCTGAATCGTGGTTCATTTTCCATAAGCATGGCTCAGTGTTAGGTCTGAATTGAACCAATCTTTGTCCCCAGGGATGAACGTGGTCATCCAGGCTGCACAGAGTGTAGAGCACAGGTGCATAAAGCAGCCCTTGACACTTCCTACCACCCACATTTCTTTTAAACAAACTAGGAGGAAAATCTCTGCTCAAGGCCCTGGAGAGAGTCATTGCAGGTCAGAAACGGATGGCACCGGGCTGAAAGAACCATTGATCAGGCTCTGTAAAGAGATGCTGATTAATTTATAAAAGTCACACATGTCAAAATCACAACTTGAGCTTTAAAAAGCCTGTTGCCATGTTGCAAGCTGCATTATCCATATGAACAGGCTTTAAAAAATAATGAGACAAAGGTTATACCTATTTGACAAACATAATTGGCTTTCTAATATAGCAGAGGTAGCCAACAAGGCACTCTCCATATGTTGCTGGACCCCAACTCCCATCATCCCCAACCAGCATGGCCAGTGGTAAGGGATGATGGGAGTTGGGGTCCAGCAACATATGGAGAGTGCCTTGTTGGCTACCCCTGTACTATAGCATAAAGTATCTATGGCTCCCCCAAAGAATTCTGGGAATAGTAGTTTCATGAGGGTGCTATGAAGTATACTGAAGATCCCTAACACACACACACACACACACACACACACACACACACACTTATAATTTTTAGAATTATCTATGAAGAGAGAGTGGTAATGATATAGGCCCTCAACAGTAATTTTAAGCATAATTTTTGAAAAGGGCTCTGGGCTTCTCCCTGCATTACCTTTATGACTGTGTTCTGCAAGTTTTCTAGACTTTTTAGAGGGTGAATGTTTTGCTCCTTTATATGGCTTTATGATTTGACTTTTAAATACGTATATTCTAGTACTATTTTTAGTATTTTGCACTGCATTGTGTTTCTATTGTAATAATTGTAAAGTGGTATGCAAGGTTTCATTTTTTGTTTTTTGTTTTTTTTTTGTTTTTAAAAGCTGGTACAGACACATACTTACTTGGTAGCTCAAAAGACTTTCATTTCCAGCACTAATGGATGAAATTACACATAATTTGAGCTTTCAACAAGGACTAGAAGTTCCAGACCTTTTTTTATATACGACTTGACATTTCTTGATTACATATACAGCAGAGCCATCATTTTCAAGGCAGCCATTGTCACAAGCCTGACCCATCTGGAACTATACTTGACAGTCAAATAATGCTTAATATTCTTTCTTTATGTGAGGACACATTTTATTCTTACTCCCCACCCCCACTCCAATGACCTGGACCTCATTACTTAAAAAACCTATATGTAACTGTACTTATTCTATGTGCTTATTTTATGGTTTGGCTTTTTATGTTTTAATTTCCGTCTGTTATGTAATTATTCTTGCCTATTTATATACAATAAAAAAATCAAAAAAATCTTTACCCACCAGAAATGGCTTTCATTATCCTAAAAACCTTTAATTTGCAACTGTGTCTCTGGTAGGTGAAGTTCAGCGAGCTGACAATCGACATGTTCCGGATGCTGCAAGCTCTGGAGAGGGAACCTATGAACTTGGCATCACAAATGAGCAAGCCAGGGCTGCAGGCAAGTCCCCTCGTCTTTCAGCCCTGCACTCACCAGGCGAGGCAGTAGAAATTTATTTTAACTTTGGTTTGAGATCAGTTGGAATTCCATGTTGAGCTAATTGTATAGATCTGAGGAGCAGCTGTGCTGAGATGAAAAATCTATAACCTCCTTTCTTTTAGTGACATGCGCTGCTTGTTTCTTTCTTTTTTTATATAGGAGACAACCGAAAAGCCAGCAAGAAGGGAAAACCCTCACAAGTACTTGCTGTACAAGCCAACCTTCAGTCAGCTGTACACCTTCTTGGCTGCGTCGTTTAAGGTTTGTGCCAAAGGAGGAGGTGCCTCTTTCTAGTGATAGAATATCCCAAATAGTGAAGGCTCATCCAATAGGTTGCCCCAACAACCTCAGTCTGCCATGAGTCAGCCAGCATCTTCCTGTCTTCTTACTTGCAACCACTCGGGGGGGGGGGGGGGCTGTCAGCTCCTTCATCTGTCTCAGTGTAGTCACTTGTATAACTCAGCAGGGATGAGAATGGGAGCGAAACTAGGATTAGGAGGTTCTACCTATTGTTGGCTCTGGCACTATCTACTGTTGGCTTCCATGCCTTCCGCCCCGCCAGCCACCACTGCTCCTAAAATACCATTTTGCCGAGTCAAAATGCAAGTGAGCAGGTGTGTCTCCTGAGAACAAAAGGTGTTTATGGAGCGCAATTGAAATGAATAATGACAAATTTAAAAAATACCATCATTGCTGTGAATTGAATTTTATTCATCTGTTTAAACTGTTTTATACACCTTTGCTTTGGAGAGCTCAAGGCAGCAAGCAACAGCAATTTAATTTTCAAATTACCCTGCAGTGAACGCTTAAAGCAGCAGTGGAAGACAATTGAATACAGCAGCAATAAAAAATTAGGCAGTTTCAAATTGGGGGGGGGGGGAGACAACCACTACCACCACCACCATTAGATAAGGGAGCAGTTTCCAGTCCAAAGAGAGATTTTTTTTATACCAGCCTATTGAAGGCTGCTGCAAGAGGAGCTGAGGTAGGTTTCCCTCAGAGTTTGTACAGTTGGACACAAATTTAGAATTAGGAAGAGGAGAGAGAAAGAGAGGCTGTTTTGCCTCTTCCAGAGATGGGTGGGTTGGTTTATATACAGTCATCCTGACTTGAACAGGTTCTTGTAATAATTTTAAAAAGACTGTCAAACCTATTTGAACAGAAGCAACAGCAAGACAAAAGAGGTTTCTTTGTGCATTGCCTGGAGGTTGGCAATGATTTTTTTAAATAAAAAAGTTGAAAGCGGCATATGACTGCGTCACTTCTGTGTTGCTCTGCCCCCTCCCAAGCATTCATTCATTCATTTAGCAGTATATGCCGCTTGGTTGTAACGAAACCTCTGTTTACAGGAACCATTAAAAAGACCGATAGGAAACCCAACTGTTTTGTGTTGATCATTTTAATGGAAAAACATCAAGACTTACTGCCCCTGGGGTTTGCCAACACTACTCCAGCGCCCCTCCTGGACAGCACGGATGGGGTGCTGCTGTGTAACGGGGTGGACAATAGACCACAGCATCCCCTGTCTGTCTCTCTGGCCCATCACCAGATGCTGATCTCCTAATCCCATTCCAAGATCAATAGGTTTTCTGGTAAAGGAGATAGTATTTTTACAGACAATAGCAACACCTGCCCTTTGTCCTCCTCCGCCCAAGTCTAACCTAGCGCTGTAACAAGTACCCAGAGGGACACGGCTGAGTTAGGTCAGGCCCACCCAACTCACCCATCCAAGTCTTGGTAATGCGTACCACATCTGCCCTTTTATCCACCACCAGTTTGTGGGTGAGCATGGTCTTATTGTGGACTGACCTGGCATTCAATAACAGCACCATTGGACCAGAGGGCTAAGAAGTAAGCTATCAGCAACTTCCAGATGGGTGAAAGGCGGACAAGAGCCTCTGCCCCAGTTGTGTGGAAACAGGAGAGGAGTCTCAATGGAGCTAGCAGTGGGAAGGACACTAGAACTCAAAGATATCCAGTGAAGCTGAATGTTGGAAGATTCAGGACAAATAAAAGGAAGTGTTTCTACACCACATAGTTAAACTATGGAACTCACTCCTGCAGGAGGCAACAATGGCCCACCAATTTGGATGGCTTTGAAAGAGTATTAGAGAAGTTCATGGAGGATAAGACCATTGAGGTCTCCTAGCCACAAAAGCTATGCTGTTTCTTGATGGTCAGAGGCAGTAAATGCTTCTGAATAAAAAGGTAAAGGACCCCTGGACAGTTAAGTCCAGCCAAAGGCGACTATGGGGTTGCAGCACTCACCTCGCTTTCAGGCCAAGGGAGCCGGCATTTGTCTACAGACAGCTTTCCGGGTCATGTGACCAGCACGACTAAACCGCTTCTGGTGCAACAGAACACCGTGCTGGAAACCAGAGCGCATGGAAATGCCGTTTACCTTCCCACCGCAGTGGTATACCTATTTATCTACTCACACTGGTGTGCTTTTGAACTGCTAGGTTGGCAGAAGCTGGGACAGAGCAATGGGAGCTCACCCCGTCGCGGGGATTTGAATTGCCAACCTTCTGATCAGCAACCTTCTGCATACTAGTTGCTGGAAGCCACATGAGGGGCGAGTGCTTCTAGCAGGGCTCTTATTATCTTATTAAGGATGGAATATTCCTTCAATCCAGTGCAAGTCCTACTGCTACATTTATTTTAAAAAACATTTTTAATATTCATATTGGGTTATCCTTGATACAGACAGCTTAAAATAAATGATATGTATCTGTATTGTGCATTAATAAACAAATGCCTACCTCCCCCCTCTCCAATATTCCCTCACCAACTCCCCTCCCCCCCCCTTCTCCTGTCAAACTTTCAGGAGCTGCCTGCAAATAGTGTCCTGCTCATCTACCTGTCAGCCACTGGCGTGTTTCCTTCAGGTCGTTCGGATAGTGAAGGTACAAATAAAGGAATGCTCCCTGTCATGAGCAGGGCCTGAATTCTCTTTATGATCCACAATCTGACGGGGGAAGCCTCCAAATGCTTTTTCTCTTGGAGAATAAGCTATGGGCCAGCATTGTCTTTGCTGGGTATGGCTGCCCAACAGGAAGTGGCGTTTGGATTTTCTTCTCATGTGCCACACCTTAAGATTTTTCAGGTGTTGGAAGGGTTAGCACCTGGTTCAGGTGCTTTACTGGGCTGGAAGATCTTCTTTGTGTGGTGAAGAAGTGGGGTGTACGGACCCCTATGCCATGCACACTGCGTGATGCTCAGCAGATGTGTATCCCATACATCTCCATTAGTTTCTCTCTCACCTTTTTCTCCAAGGAGCTCAAGGTGGTTTACATGGTTCTCCCTCTCATCATTTTATCCTCACAGCAACCCTGTGAGGTAGGTTAAGCTTAGTGGGGATTTGAGCCCTGGCCTCCCAGGTCCTAGTCTGACAAACGCTCTAGCCACTACACTACACTGGTTCTCCTTTCATGCCCCAGGGAGAAAAGAGTGGACAACAAAGACATTTTTCAGCCTGAGGGCCACATTCCCTTCTTTGAAGGCTTCAAGGGGCCACATGCCATTGGTGGGTGGAACAATGATTGTGAATTTTTACCTTTGTGCAGTAGACTAGTTTCTATGAATAAATGATACACACAAACACCCAGCCTCCATCCACACAAGCAAGAGGCATTATCAGGGTTTAAGGACACATTCCAGCCAGCCAAAACCATTCACAGTGTGAAGTAGAGCCAGTGAGGGTGAGGGTTATGGCCTGGAGAGAGGGAGAAAGTCTTAAGGGCCAGATAAAGAGCCCTGGAGGGTTCCCCACCTCTGCTGTCCAACCAGGTCTTAAAAGTGTTACGAGGCTCCATATGGAGCACATCACAGTACTGGGGAGTGGCGTGTGCTTGATCTTCACTACACGAAGATGATAACCAGCCTTGTAAGTGTTTGGTAAATGGTGTCTCCTGAATGCTTCTGGGGCTCATTGTCCCTTTTATTTAAAAAACAAAACAAAGCAGTATGAACACAAAGCCGTCTTGATAGTACTCAAGTGCAGCCAAAGGATGACTGCTGGGGGAGGGGGGGGCGTGCTGTAGAGATGGTGGATATTTCCTCACAATTCAAGCCCTTGTCATGACTTTGGTAATTTCCCTCCACCCCACCTCCACCCCACCTATCCGACCCGTAAGAATATTGGGATGCAGCTGCCATCTGTGCTTTGTTTGTTGTTTTGTTTTTTAAGACAACTCCCCACCCCCCTCAAAAAATACAATCATGAAGATGATCCATTCCAAAAATTGGCTGAAGCTGAATGAATGGATCATACAAAGTGAAAGAATTTGGTTCTCATGGTACCATGTTTGCATTCAACAACAACAAAAATTCCTCCTAGTAGATGTTGTATTAAATCTGCTCCATTCACTTAAAAGACTTGCATTCCTTTATAAAATGCATGCTTGTTTCATCTTTCCTTGCATGATTCATAAACCTTTCCAGATACTTATATTTAAAAAAACCCACAAAAACACCTGTAACAAAAAGTTTACAGGGTCTTTTTTGCTGTGTACTTTGGTGCCAAATCTTTGTCCTCTCGCTTGACTCTGGTTTTTGTGGGTGGGTGGGTCTTATGCCTGCTGCATGAGCTTTTGTTGTTCCCAACATACGGTAGGACAAATGTCCATCTCCACCCTTTGTAGAGCTTTCTAGATTTTCTGTTAACGCTTCTGGCTCAAAGTGGGAGGTGAGCCTTGGGGACCATCTGTGCAAAATGTCAACCTCCTCCATTCTGCCCCAGAGATGACATTAATGCAGCTGGGACTCTAGAAGGGAAAGAGAGCTGGCCTGATTAAGTCATTGACATGGGGGGAAAGCAGAAGGGGTAAAAATAATTAGGGATAATTTGAGGACGGGGTAAATTGATAGTTGGTAAGAATAGGTTTGTCTTCTGTAATTGAACAGAGTTTGAGGAATGGGACCTGCCTCTTGAGGCACAACAAGGCAGATAATCTTAGAGCGCTTGAACCATGGAAGGATGGAGTATCAGACAAAGAGAAAGGGAGCATAGGTCTAAGGAAAAAGAGAAGGAGGATAGGCTCTGCCTCACCCATGAAACTGCCCTGTAATCTTCTGAGCTCAGTAAGGCCAAGTTGCAATGGCAATATTCCTGATACTTGCTTTTGCACAACAAATTATTATTTTTTAATCAATGTTTCCTTTTGTTAGCTGCTTTGGTCTTTCCTTGGGAAGCTAAAACTGGTTATTAATCAGCAAGTGAAATTTGGGAAGTAAATGAAGAACCAGGATTGTTGTCTCAGCCTTTCCAATTGTTTCCAATATTGGACTTGCACATAGCTACCTGCAGTCCACATGATTGGCTTTCTGAGCTGAACGTACAGGGAAGGGCAAACAGTATCACTTGTTCCCTAGAATGTTACAGCTTCAGGAGCATGGGAAGCAGCATTTGAGGGAGGCACCATCTGCATTGTATCTTTAAAGCAGTACCATACCACTTTAATAACTCATGGCTTCCCCACCAAGCATCCTGGGAGCTGCAATTTATTAAAGGTTGTGAGACTTGCTAGGAGACCCCCCCCCTATTCTTCGCACAGAACTTCCATTCCGAGAGTACCCCAGGTAGAGGAAACTGTTAAACCACTCTGGGAATGGTAGCTTTGTGAGGGGAATAGGGGGTCTCCTAACAAGTCTCATCACCTTAACAAACGGCAGTTCCCAGGATCCTTTGGGGGAGCCCTGAGTGTTTAAAGTGGTTTGATGCTGCTTTAAATGTATAGTGCAGATGGAGCCTGATTCTAAAGACCGCATTTGACACCTGTCGAGTTTGCTATGTGAAATGAGTAACTGCGTCTCCAGGAGAAGGAGTAAAATCTTAGGGCCAAACTAGACAAATTATACTGTCTCCACTGGGAAGAGATGGTTAAGCGCAAAGACCATTTGGAAAATCCCATTGTCTTGTTGTGGAAAATGCTTGAATTCCCACTAGGCAGTTGTGAAGCTGGTAGTGAAGCATGTTGTGTAAGTGGCTGTTGCCCAGAGTTTGGTAAAAAAACCAGCTTTTCCTTTTTTAAGCTACCCTTGGCATTCTCCCATCAGCGTTCTCTCTCTCTCTCTCTCTCTCTCTCTCTCTCTCTCTCTTTATCACTATGCTGGTGGCTGGTATCCACAGCAAATCTGGAAAGGTTCTTCCTGACCTACTAAGGTGGAAGGATGGATTTCTAGTTCTTGGTTGTATTGATTTTGATTGTGGTGTGTGGGTTTAAACATGGCGTATATTGATCCTTCCTGTATATATGTGAAATAAACACGGTTTTAGTTAGAGAGGTCTCTAATGAAAAGGGCACAATACTTTTGGCCCTACACAATCTAAAACAGGGATAGTCAGCTGGCAGCCCTCAATTCCACCTATGGCAGCTGTACCAAATTCTAATCAAGATCATAGTAAGTTATATTGGGACGAAATGAATCTGTGTTGTGTTTTGAATTCATAGGCTAAAATGAATCAAAAGCTAAAGGACATCTTGTATTGTCAAGATGGGGGGCAGACATTGGCCAAGTGAACTTCCAAACCCATAATCCATTAGTAATCTGCAAGCTCTCCCAGATTCTCCTTTTTCTCCCAAATGGGGGCTGCTGTCCATATCCCGTGTTTGTTTCATTGCCAACATGTAGCTGTGTAGCTGCTGTTCATTCTGGCCTCCTGTTTGCATTTTCTGCAGGTCCCTATGATTTTGGGGGTGTCCTGACAAACAGCAACCGGGACATCATAAATGGGGATGGCATCCACAAGCGGAACCAGTCGTACAAAGAGATGCACTGGTGAGTACCATGTACCTGGAAGAGCAGGTGGCAGGAGCCCTCAGCCCTTGGAATTTAGTTTTGCTGCCCCATGGTTTCAGTATTTGTACTGGCTTCTTCCAAGTGGCATTTTGAGGCTGATGCTTCTCCCACAACTCATACACATTTCCTATAAAGCCCTAACCTCAAGGGCAGGGTTGGGGGGTATTTTTCAACCTGCGCATCACATTCCTTCAATAGTAACATTTTTGGGTGGCTGCATGCTGGTGGTGAGTGGGCCCAAAGGCAGTAGGGGGAGCAGTGGAGATGACACCTTCGTGCTGTAGGCACACACCTTCATCACTCCATCCAGGCAAGCAAGAAGCATTATCTAGCAGCTCTTCTTATGTTCTTGTGACCATGAACTCAGGCCTCTCTGTTTAAACTGGTGGGTGGAGGGTCCTGTTTAGGTTTGCTTAGTTTCCCTTAAGCGCTTTTATAAATAAGTACAGTAAATGGAAGGTTGTGACGGGAGGTGGGGAGACCCCTGGAATGATGTTATATTACTGAGGAAGCAACAATCTCTTCCCAGGTTCCAAGCGTACTTTTGAACCATTTCTGTTCTCTCTTTTAGTCTACACCCTGGTGATCTCTATCCTTTCACGAGGAAGCCTCTGTTTATCATAGTGGACTCCTCTAACAGCGTTGCCTACAAGGTAACAACTTTTCTCCATCATTATCACCATCGTTATTTATTTATATGCCTCCTTTCCATAGTTAAGGTGTGCTCTAGATGACTTACAACCCCAGAAAATTGACATAATTTGCTCTAGTAGGTACAAAAATGCAACCAAATCTTAAATGATAAAAAATGAAAACCTCTCAGTAAGTATACAGCAAAATTTAACAATTGTTAGTAGATCATAAGATCTGAGAATAAAAACTAAGCAATTTAATCCCAATAACAGGTAAAAATAATGTATGTCAGAATTAAATCTTGACTCCAGCATTAACTCCTAAACAACACCCCCCCATGCCAATAGTTTCTAGACATACTGGACAGCAGGACTTACTGGCCTCACAGGTCAGATAGTCTCTGGCCTCTCCAGCACCAGCTGGTTTTGCAGCTGGAATCAGGGTGCTGGCCCCCACCCCACCCCAGCCCAGCAAAGCAGGGAGGAGGCTCTTGCAGGACTCACAGATAAGATGATTTTTAAGATGTCTGTGTTTTGAGTGCTTCTAAAGTCAGCCCCTCTCCCTACACCAAAGTAATTTTTTAAAATGCATTTTACGTGTGCCATTTGTTGTAAATAGAACATTCTTGTAATGTGTATACACAAAATTTATTTAAGGGAACAAAGCAAAAAACCAAACAAAATTTTAAAAAACATAATGCCTTGGTAGTAATAACTGACTTTTATAAAACACTAAAATGTCCTCTATGAAACAGTGAAATACCCAACACATTTGGGATTTTGTACTGAGCTTACTTCTGAGATTTAAAGCACAATTGCAACTGGCCTTTTTAGAGTTCTCTAAGGTGGTGTGATGTGTTAACCCATGGATAACTGCAGCCCCTTTGGAGAGACATAGCCATGTTCATGTGCCAGCAGCTGTGCTGTAACTTCCTTCCTTCCTTGTTTTGACTATTTCAGTTGTATTTTGCTCTTGCTAATTCTAGTTACCTTATTGCACATAATATATATATGAGTGTCTGTATCGCATGCCCTGTGTAGAGTAGCACAGAGCTCTGTGCTTAATCATCACTTTGACATTGAGAGGGAGAGAAGGGGGGTGACTATTACTCTGATTAGACCCAGCTGCTCTTTAATATGTTAACAAGCTTAGTAGGAATTAACTTAATGAATTTTAGTGGAATTAACACATTTAGAAGAGCGCTTGCTGTCTTAACAG
Organism: Podarcis filfolensis; assembly: GCF_964270895.1. Classification (NCBI taxonomy): domain Eukaryota; kingdom Metazoa; phylum Chordata; class Lepidosauria; order Squamata; family Lacertidae; genus Podarcis; species Podarcis filfolensis. Next base: position 38,035,835 of record NC_139617.1, read on the forward strand.
GCTGAGTCCTGGATAGAAACTAGAAGGATGCTTTCCTTCCTTTCCCTGCCTAAATTTCCAACTTTCCCCAGCATCTCTTTTCTACCACGTGTTAGAAAATACTCATTTGGCTGGAAAAACTGAGCAGTCATCCGCCTCAAAAAAAACATTTGCTTTGTCTCATTAGCTGTTGCATACAGAAAGTTAAATTTCATGTTGGGTTGTCCACATGACATCCCCTGGTGCACTGCATAGACTTCTGTTACTTATTTAGAACATTTGTAGTCCACTCTTCTGCCAAAAAGGCTCTCACAGTGGCTTACGGACAAAAACATGACACACAAGGGGAAAGTGACAGGGAAGTGAAAGAGGTGGGTGGGGAATCAAACTCAGGCATTAATTCTTAATGTTGACATCCTTCTGTCTCTTGAAACATTGGAGGAGTTCGCCTTTGAGGGTGAAGTCAAGCTGTTGGAAGGTTACAGTATCTGCTGTGGCTGTAGAGACTGAGATGGGAGAGACATGTTTTGTTGCATCTGGAGCAGATAAAGGCGTCCAGTTGTGCTGCTGCAGACGTGCCATGGCTCTTTTTTTATCTCTGTGCTTCTCCCAGTAGTCATTCCACCTCTGGTCACTGCTAGGGATACACAACTTGACTTTCTGCAGGCACTGCAGTCATCTGTAACTGATTCCCACTCCAAGGGGTTGATGTTGCCAGCCTTCATGTCTCATTTGCAGACATCTTTGAAATGCAGATTTGGTCTGCCAATAGGCCTAGTGCCTGAAACCAGGTCCCCATAGAGCACGTTCTTGGGGATCCTGCCATCTTCCATTCTGTGGACGTGGCCAAAGCAGCATAGATGTCTGAGACAGGAGTGTGAACATGCTGGGAATGTGGATTTGGGAGAGCATGTCTTTGTTTGAAACTTTGTCCTCCCATGTGATAACCAAAGTCTTTCTGACACAGCACATGTGGAAGGCATTGAGGTGTTGCTCCTGGTGGATGTAAGTTGCCCACGTCTCAAAATTATGCAGCAATCCCTTCCACCCAATTAAGTTCTTGCCTTGTTATCCTTAGACTCAAGTTTAAATAATAACTTTAAATACGGAGACTTAGTAATTTTTCTATTATCAGCAGCCTGATTAACAGTAGCTGACAATACTGGAAACCTATTGAAATCTCGGTAAATAATATTTGGAATGTGGCTCTGTCGGGACACCTTACTCATCATAGAAGGGTAATTAAAGGCATTTCGAAGATAGACACTTTTGGCGAGACTTGGCTTCCATTCTTTTCCTTTGTAAATGAGAAAGAAGATACTTTTATTCCACACACAACACAAGAATCTCTGTGGAGAGGATACTTGAATGGACAGTGCATATATAAACGTATTGCCTGTGTACTGTGTACTGCCTATGAAACTTAATAAGAAGGTACCACTGGACAAAGTTACTGTATTTATATGCTGTTCTTGTATTTACCTGAAAACCAATAAAAATATTTGGATATTTTAAAAAAAGAGGGAAGCGTTCACAAAGTTCAGGTATGACTGTTCTGGTGGTGTTGATTCAAGGCCACTCTTTCTGCTTTGTACTATGGGCCCTTTTTGACTAGAGATGGATCTTGCTCGCCACCAGGGAGTAATCCAGGTTGCAAGCAGCACTGTGGTAGTTCTGAGTGACGCAAACACATTTTAGTGCTGATCGCCTGGTGACAGTCAAGTCCCTCTGGTGCCAGTGGCCTGACCTTGGGTGTCTCCAGAACACCCTGTGTTTAGCCATGGCAGAGAAGAACATGTTTGTGATGCAGAGGCGTAGACATATTGCTAGGGAATTTTCCTTTTATACTGAACATCCCACTCTTTCTTTTGAAAGAAAGGGGTTTGTATGGGGCTCCCAGTGGCCCTCCTCTTCAACCAACTGATCGGGTTTACCTTTCCGTTAGCTTTCTATTGCTGTATGTGTTCTCAAACCAAACTGCTGAGATCTCTCTCTTTCTCTCACTCCTCTTCCAGAATTTCACAAACTTATTCGGACAACCACTGGTGTGCCTACTTTCACCAACAGCATATCCAAAAGCATTGCAAGGTATGAAGGTGTTTTTCCTCTGTAACAGGAGTTGAGGTGTTGCACTGTGTTCCTGTATTTTACAGCAACAACAAAAGTCAGTGGAAAGGGGGTATTAGCTTCCCAGCTTAAAAAGCTGCAGTGACACCTCCCCATCTCCCGACCCTCATTTGATCCCCTGAACCACAGTGAGCAGTTCTTTCTTTTTTTGCAAGAACAGGGCATTTGTCGTCTGGAAGTTTACAGTAAATATTTCACTAACATACTTGTTGAGCCTTGAAATTGGCTGTCCTGGATGCTTGGAGAAGCTCTGGTGCTTAGTCCTGTTGTTGCTGTTGCATTGTTCATTCCACTGCTGGGTAAACAAAAAGCTCTTAGCCTGGTGCCTAGGGATTGATAAGAATGGCACCAGGCATGAGTCTGGGGAGAGCATTCCACAGGTGGTACTACTGAAAAGTGTTGCCAGCCTCCTCACTTCTCTCAGATGCTCAGGTGGGGCACATTGAAAGGGACTTCAAATGAACACTGCAGGGACTGGGCTGGTTTGTATGAGGAGAGGCAGTCCCTGAATTATTGTGCTCCTGAGCCTTGTAGGGCTTTAAAGGTCAAGGTGCAATCAGGCTCTTTATTTTCTAGGGGGATAGGACCATAGTCCAGCGGGTTGAGCACTTTCTTTGCATGCACAAAGTTCCAGATTCAATCCCTGGCATCTCTAGGTACAGCTGGGAGAGACTCCAGCCTGACTCCCTAGAGAGCTGCTGTCAGTCGATGTCTACAGTACCAATCTAGATGGACCAGTAAGGACCCCTCTGCACTATACATTTACAGCAGTAGTATATTGCTTCAAACAATCAGTTTCCCCCAGAGAATTCTGGGAACTGTAGTTTGTTACTGGTGCTGACAGTTGCTAGGAGATTCCTATTCATGTCACAAATCTACAATTCCTAGAGTTACTGTTTTTATTTATTATATTTATTAGTCACTTTTCGCAAAATAAATAAATAAAGTGAGTTCCCTGGGAAGAATAATTGATTGTTAAACCACACTGAGAATTGTATCTCTGTGAGGGGAATAAGTCCAATGACTTTCAACACCCTAAGAAACTGCAGTTCCCAGGATGCTTTGGGGGAAGCCATGATTGTTTATAGTGGTATGATACCGATTTAAATATATAGTGCAAACAGAGCATATGACAGCTCCTTTTCTCCTTAACGTCTGCTGTCCTTTTGCTTCGTGCAGATAAAATGTGGGGCGGGGGGGCGGTATTATCTCCTCTTCCTTTGCAGCGGTAACTGTGGTGGGCACTCTCTCTTAGGGTTTCTTCCTTGCCTGGACTAACGTTAACGGAAGTCTTTTTGGAGTGCCTTGTAATCTAATTAGGGAGCGAAATATTTGATCAATTCGAAAGCTCTCTATTAACTTTCCAACCCATTTTTCCAGTCCCCATAACTGTAAGTGGTTCTCTGGTGTGTCGCTCTCTGAGAGAGCAGCCCCTTTACTGCTACTGGTTCCCAGCATGAAGTCCAGTCTGGTGACATAATTTGTGGCACAGGAAGGTGGTGGTCAGCAGTGAATGCATGAAAGGAGCTGGAGACTTCACCCTTTGGCCTTGTTGAGGTAAGTTCTATTATGTGCCAAGAGGTTTTGAGTAAAAATAAATAAATATTGTTCCTGTGAAAAGAACACTAAATGAGGCTGAGTACACATCATACATTTTTTTAAAAACAACAACAACATTAAATCTCCCCCCAAAAGAAACCTGGGAACTGTAGTTCGCTGTGGGTACTTGAAATTTTAGCCCCTGGATACTTTTTCTTTCTTCCCAGAGAAGGGTGTGCTTTAAGTGTATAATATGTACATAGCCTCAGTCAAAGGAATGATGAAAATAATAGAACTTACCCTTTTTCAAGCAGAAAACACCTACCAACTGGTGAATGTCTCCAGCGGGAGAGGGGAGGATAATCGTATCTTGTTTAGTGTAATGTTCCTGCTGATCAAAACCTTAAATCTCTCCTTTTTCTCATTTTACTTAGTTGTACAAATTTGAAACAGAGCTAAGAGCTAGTCAAGTTTGAAGGATCAGCTTTCATTCTGGTGAATAATTGGGATGGTGATTGCTGGCAAAATAATTCTTCATATGTGTGTTTTGGGGATTGGGTTGGGGATAGTTTTTTTCAAGGTATTGTACTTCCTCTCCCCACTGGGGTAATAGTGCCTCTTTGTATTGGATGACGCTTTGGAGAAACGTTTTGCATTGGGTAACAGATAATCAAATAATATAGTTATCAGTGGGTACATCATAATTAGGAAACACTCCTTGATCGCCACAGCCAGGGTGTCTGCAGTGCTTAGTAGGATAGAATAGAAATGGGGAACCTTTTTGCAGCCCAAGGACCACATTCCCTTCTGAGAAATCTTCTAGGGTCCATATGCCAGTGGCAGTGGCAACAAATGTAAACTTTACCTTTGTACAGCAGAACATTTTCCTGACATGCTCACACACACCCCTTCTTTTTCCTCCATCCATACAAGCAAAAGGTGGTGTCAGAAATCAAGGGCATATTCCAGCAAGGCATATTGAGATGCGAAGCAGGGTCACTGAGGGTTGTGAATTAGGGAGATTTCCCTAAGCCAGGTATATTTGGCTCCTGGGCCTAAGGTTCCATATCTTTGGATAGACAGATTTCTGCTGGTACCTTGCAGAATGATAGTTCACATCATAGAATGGCTTTTGGTCCCCCACCCCCCTTCCATTTGTCAACAGTCGAAGCCTGAACACCTTTCGGCAGTGTAAAATCTACCTTGAAATAAATCTGAGGGTTGTAGCCAATCCTACTCAGATTAGGTAAATTGAAATTTATGAGCATCGTTAATTTAGGCATGTTCATTTCAGTGGGTCTGCTCTGAGTACAACTTCTTTTGATACAACCTTGGGTTTATCGGGAACCTGTTAGACCCTTGACATAAATTTGCTGCTGCTCACTGCTAAGCAAAGTTTGTGAGACTTGAATAGGAGGGCATCTTTGGTGCATTTATAATAGTGCCTCCCTATTTATGTGTCATGGTAGAGGGTTGTATGGCTGTTAACAGTGGGCAACCACCTCTCCTGTTTCGTATGCTAAGTGCATTTTGTGTTCATTTCCTTCCAGATCAGTCTCAGCGAGGCAGCCTCTTCACCTTCTTCCTGAACAATCCTTTAATGGCATTCCTATTTGTCTCTGGATTATCAAGCATGCGCAAAGGATTGTGGGACAAGTGTCATGATTACCTTCGCAAAATCAACCGGGATATTGCACAATTGCTGACTCATTCCCGTTCCATAGGTATGTACTGTAGGTATGCTTAGACCAAGGGAACCATGCAGCTGAAAATGAACAAAGAGGATGTGTTTGTTATTTTTACTATAAAGGGCCGCATCTGAGGTTGTATCCTCAGATGAGTAGACAGATTGATGTTACGGAGCCTGACTAGCATTAGATGCAACTCAGAGTCTCCTTTCCACTCCAGAAATTTAAAAAATAACTTTCTGAATTCAGCTTTTCTTTAAGAGCTGCCTTCTTACTTTCTGCAGATCAGGCCTTTCTCCAGTTTTTTGGAGATGAATTCCTTCGCTTACTTCTAACAAGATTCATCTTTTGCTCAGCTACCATGAGGATGCACAAAATATTCCGGGTATTTATCTATTATTTATTTTATTAAAAAAATCATACTGCTTGAAAATCTCAAAGCAGCATTGAACTCTTCCCTTCTTGTTGTCGAAACAGCTCTTTGATAGATGCTGACTGTGGATTGTATCCAACCAAGCTCTACTTTGAGTAGACCCAGTGAAATCAAAGCAGCCGTCAAGTTTTTAGCAACGTTGGGCCCAGTCCTGTAGGAATGCTCTCCCTAAGGAGGCTCAGCAGGCACCTTCTATTTTAACCTTTCAAAATTTGCCATAAACTTTTCTATGCCACCAAGCACAGACAGTTAAGAAAACATCTATGATAGTTATGCTGATTATTATATTAATTTTTTACACAGCTTTCTTCATACGTGTGTGTGTGTGTGTGTGTGTGTGTGTTTAAAAAAAATAAGGCAAAATTTAAAATCACAGATCATCAGCATAAATATATCTTGTTTGTCCCTCTCTTCCTCCCAAAGGAGCTCAGGGGTAGCAAACAATAAAACAATAATAATACATTTAAAACAATTCCAGATACAAACTGGAAAAGAATTTCTACTTAAAAGGCTTCTTGGAAGAAGGAGGTCTTCAGTAGAAGCTGAAAAGAGGACCACTTAGATATTTTTATGAAATTGCAATGATTACTGTACTGGAAAATTAAAATTCTATTTTTTCTCTCCTCCTCTTCCCCACTTCCTATAGCAGGAAACTAGAAATTATCCAGAATCCTACCCCCAGTTGCCAAGGGACGAAACTGTGGAGAATCCACACCTCCAAAAGCATATTTTGGAGTTGGCTTCCATGCTGGATGTTCGAAATGTGTTCCTGGAAACCACGCTTGATGATTATTAAAATGGAAATACACATTCTGGCTTTCTTACTGCAATGGGGTGTTTCCCAGCCACAGATTTTTGAAATGGTGCAGTTTTCTAATGTGAAGATCCACAAAAGGAATTTACTTGATTTTTATTTTTAAACTTAATGATTATTTTTTTAAACAAATGGAATGGCTGTGGGCACGGCTGTTCCATTCTGTATGGGGTCAATTTTATAAACTAATCCCTCCTGCATCTTTTTAAAAAAATTAAAGACTTAAAGGAATCCCTTGGGTTTAAAATTTTGGTTTGTGGTGGTTGAAAACCAGCGACACATCATAAATGAGCCTAAGTATTTAGGGAAAAAATGCTATTGGTTACTTTTCGCCCTTGTATGTGGAAATTCTTTATTTTTGTACGATTTTTAAAAATTTGGAAGCAAAAACAAAACACAAACAAACCAAGAAGAAGACCTCTTCTGTCCCCAAAGATTCTGGATTTGAAATGTGAAACATGGGATCACTCATTGCAAAGGAGCAATAGCAATAATAAAGTCTTTCAAAACAAGATATGTATGGCCAACTCAAGAAGGAGCATCACTTTTGAAGGGATCGCAGAAAATGTAGTGTTCCCTACTCCCATAAATCCCCTTATCCAGATGTTAAAGCTATGTTGCATGTTGATTAAGAATGCAGGACTTTTACCCCATCTCAGCCTGTGAAGGAATCGCCTCCTGACATAGGAATCACATCAAGAGACTGGCCCCCATCTCTTTATTGGACCACCCTCCGTGCCTCTTGCAGAGCCATGACGAACTTCCTGCCCTGGGAGGAAGGTCAGAACCAGTCAGTTTTTGGGTTCTGAAACCTCAGAAGGAGACAATCTGCCTTCCTCCACCACACAATGAAGTATCATTCCTCAGCTTCTGCCCAGAGACTTGTATCTAGGGATGGAAAATGCCAGCCTCTCTCTCTGCACATGAACACATGGCAAGGAACTGCTTCAAACTACCACTGCCACACTTGGACTGTGAATAAACCCTTAACCTGTTTGTGGTGTTCCCCAGATCCAAGAGAGCCACTTTTCTTACCCCCCACTCCTACCCTGTCTTTTGTGATTTGACAACACGTTGATGCTGTGTAGTGGGGGAAAGATCACTGCCTTGCCTCTGTGGCTGAGCTGCTCAAAATAAAACCTTGTTTATAGTTGTGGGAAAGGCACGTCCCTCCCCTCACTGCCTGTGTAAAACATGAATCTTCCCTACCATAGCTGTGTTTAGATGAGAAGGTGTGGGGGAACATACTGACTTTTCATTTGAGCCCTTAAGTATTTATTCTGTCTACAGCAGGTGCAGGGGACCTTTAGCCCACCAGGTGTTGCTGGATACAACTCCCATCAGCCTTGGCAAGCATATGGCCTTTGGCCAAGGATGATGGGAGTTGTAGTCCAGCAGCAATCTAGTGGGCCAATCTACAGGAATCTGAAGGCTGCTGCCAGAGGGTTTTTGTTGGGGTGTCAAGGGGAGGGGAGCAATGCAAGGGAAGCTAAACTGCCTGAAGGCAGCCTGTCTGTTTTCAACATAGGAAGATACTAGTATATAATTATAATCAAATAGGAATGCTGCAGCAGAAGGAAAGGGTTGCTGGGGAAGGGTGCTGCTCTCAAATTGTCCTCAGCACCCAGCTTTTTAAGGCAAGTTGTGGCTCAAGAGGTCTACCCCCACTCCTATACAACCATCTTGGAAAAGACCTCAGTGGGGTTTTTTTGCCCACCAAGGAATATGTTCATCTTTGAGTACAGCAACAGGCTTTGAAAGACTTAGAATGTAAAGAACACATTCCGTTTCATTTGAAAATGGATAGGAAGTCCTGGCAAAATTACACAGCATAGGTTTGTGTGTTAAGTGTCTTCCAGATGGTCCTGGAAGGGCTGCTGATAAAGACTCCTTTGGTGGTCATCTTGCAAATGGGGGCGTATTGTGGGGAGTTGTTGGCCAGTACATTCAGGATTTACCCACCAAACACAGCACACATTTCAGGCTTTATTTTTTTAAGCTTATTGAGTGTTTTCTGTAATTCTGCAGTTGTGGGGTATCTTTGAGTTGTCAGATAGGAAAAACAAGAGTTTTGTTGTTGCAGCTTGGGTTTCATGGAGGCCAAGGAGAGAACAATGGAGTAAGTGTTTCTTTTTCATCTTTTTCTTCCTGAATCTGTTTTGTCCGCATAAAATATTGCTTCCTTCGTATCTCTTCCAGCAGGCTGCCATGTACGCCGCTGCCCAAAGTATGATGCAATAGCCAACAAGCTGGGCACAACAGCAGAACTGAGATGCATTCCAGACTCTGAGAAGGCAATGCTTGGGAGGTGTAGCGAGAGGTGCCTTAGGTCGGGCAAAAAAAGTGCAATGGGGCATGGGCAAATAGATACAGAGTTTTTGCAGAGATGTTGTTCTCTTCCCTGCTCCCCAGTGAGCTTGCTTCTAAAATGCCTTCACTTTTGACAGGCAATTGGAAAGAACAGTTTAATTGCCAAGTTGTTTCCATCAAGTTAGGTTTGGTAACTGGCACTGTTGCATTTTTTTCCCTGGGGTGCTCCCATTTTCCTGATTTTTTAAAAAGTAAAATAACAACGGTGTAGGTGAAAGGTGTTTGTTATATGTATTATATGCACAGTCTGCTAGCTTGTGGAGGGTGCTTCTTGTAAATTGTGTGTGTGTGTGTGTGTGTGTGTGTGTGTGTGTGTGATAGTTTGAGAACCATGTGAATACGGAATTTTTTAAAAAAAAAATCTAAGCATAGGTGCTGAGCAGAATTTGTTCTATTGCAAGAGAGCATAATTAAGAGTGCCGTTGCTCAAGACGGTGGTTTCATGGGTCCATAATTCAGAAGCATAGTTTCAGCAATGTGAATTTCTTCTTGGAGGACTTCACTGTCCAAAAACAGATTAGGGATTTGTGTAGGCCTTAAACTTGGGACAAGTATTTCATCTAATTCTTACTGAACTGTGACCTTGTAATGTTTGCAAACCAAAGGTTTGTGATGATGGACACACACTGACGTCCCTGAAACATTCTGGTGCCAATACGTCTCCCTGTACCGCCGATGTACCTCTGAGTAGTCTTTAAATGGCAAATGGTTCTTAGGGGAAATTTACTAAGAATATGGAACACTTGTGTTCATTTTGGAAGCCAAGGTTTCCATCAAGGAGATTCTTCCTTTTCAAGGTCCAAAGGTTTCTCTGGTCACCTGTGGTGATCATACGTCAGTTTCCACAGTTGGCTCTGACTTACCTTACTCCATGTTGCCTCATTTTAGCTGAAATAGCTTGTGTCCACAAGCTTGGAAATGAGATTTCTGTTTTAGAGTTTGCATTTTGTATTCTGTTCAAGTTTTGCTTTAACTGTAGATTTAGGTTAAAACTGGATCCCAGCCATACATAGTCCAGCATAACAGATATGCAAAGTTCAAATAATTAAAGGACTATATTTTTAAAAGCAAATAAGGACAGATACTACAATTTTGTTTTAAGAATATCCAGTCTACCACATTGATGTAATCTTATCTTGATATTTTCTGCTGCAGCTTCTTTTCTGTAACAAGCCTGATGGTTTGCCTGCAAAGATCTGCAGGCTTGATATAGAATCAAACCAAATTAAGAGTTGAGGAAAGTATTTTCTGGCCCTGTTACGTATAGGACAATCAAATGAATAGTGAGGAACACCCTTCACTGTACCAACTACACAAATACAGGATATTCCTATCATTGTGGCCACAAGGATGTGGCAAGGAATGTTTACTGAAATCAAAGGCAGGCAACCATTCTCCTTTTCCATACCACATATTGCTCAAGGAAATGCTCAAGTGATCATGTGGTACTATTTGGGCTGATCTCCACATCAAGCAAAGGGAACAAATCTGCTGGATGAAGACATTATCCATTTTTGAAATTATGCTACTAGCTTTAAATTTAGAAAAATATGATGGAGAGATACTGAAAGACCTTACCAGATGAATTGGTCTTTGTATCCAGATCCCCCCTTTCATATATTCTACAAAAGTACTACATTCTATTTGAACAGCTTCTTTTTTAAAAACAACAACCAACAACTTAGATTTAAGTGCATAAGTAAGTCTGGCATTGTAGTTTATGTTTCTAGCTGAAATTGGGTAAAGAAAAGTTGGCTTCTCTAATGCCTACATAAGGCACAGGTTGTAAACAGGAACATTTTGTCTCAGTTTTGCTTGTACAATCGACTCTCAACTTATGTAGAGATTATGTTGCGGGTATAGCACACAAAGCCAAAATCATTTATAGTAAAAAAAAAACAACAACCCTCCACACACAACCCATTCCTCCTGTACCTCCAAATGCCATCCCAAGGCCACCTGTACTCTCCCAAGGCCTCTGAAAACTCTCCCTGCCCCTCTGACCACTCTCTCAAGGTGAGTGCAATGGCAGGTGGGATTGCCAACATATTTTCCCCAAAACACCTGCCCCCTTTATAATTTATTTTTGGGGTTTTTTGGCCAAGTGCTTAAAACTCTGTGTGCGTAAGTTGTGAGTCAACTGTTTATTATGTTGGTGCAGTCAACTTTAAAATCCAGAAAGACAAATTAAGGCAGTGAAAATGCTTTGTCAGAGATGGGGAAGGTGTGGGAATCCAGTTGTTGTTGTTGGGCTCCAACTTCCATCAGCCCCAGCCAACCTGGCCAGTGATCATCTGAAGGGCGAAATGATCACAGTCAAATAGTTTCAAGGATTTAAAAGACTCTGGAGACTTATCTGCTGATTTTCAATATGGGCCAATACACTAGTTGTTTTTGAGCCAGCATTGTTGGGTTGAAGTTTCCAGCAACACCTTGTCTAGGAGGAGTATGTTCTCAGCACATGGTACAGCTCTTTATGGACATGAAGTATAGAATCAGTATTACATAAACCACCAATATTTCCCTCCCATGGTGTGTTTGCACATACACGAAATACACCACAGAGCAAAAAATGTAGGTAGTTCATGTAATACTAAACAAGCCCTGATACCGGAGAGGCGAAACAGTACTGTTGGCCAAAGCAGAGATGTAAGAATGAAGAGTCTAGTAATAAGTCTTCCTTATCCTGCAGCCTAAGTCTTGGCACTTCTTGATATCTCTCTGCCTCTCCTTGACGTCCTTGATGATATTGCTCTGCATATGCAGAGCCCACCCTGCATAGGCATAGCCAAGGGGGGCAGTGAGGGGCAGCTGCCCCCCAATCAATAACAATAAAAATACATAGCTGCCCCCCAACAAAAGGTCTGCCCCCCAAAAAAATTCCTGCTACGCCCATGCAACCCTACTTTCAAATATGCAAACCTGACTAGCACCTGTTACATAGATTTTTTGCTTCCAGTGTGGGAATAGCCTTTGGTCAAGTGAGCTTTTCCTTCAACATAGATTGATATTGTAATACTTCACAGATTTGAACCCAGGAAAAAGGGAAGCTCTCCCACCTTCTTGCTTTAGTGGTTCTGGTGGAAAGTGAGCAGTAGGTTTTAGAGTTTGTTGGGGCTTCAAGCACTTAACTGTATTGTTCTGAATATATTACAGCACTGCTATATGCTGGCATGGCAATAATAAATTAGCTCTGGTTGAGACCCTTAAAGCCATAACTTGCTTTTTGCAGTGTATTTTAGTAATGGTTTCCAAATAGAAAAACTGCTCTTTTGTGAGTGTGGAGAGAAATGATATTTTGATCTGAAATGGCTGCTTGGACACGTCTTGGAGACTAGAAAGGCAAAAGGAAAAGCTGAGAGTAGTCTTGAATTTAGGTGGATCTCCAAAAATAGAAATTGATGTTCATGTCCCCCTGTGAACTTGCTTTGAATCCAGGTTGTTGTCTTATGCTTAGTGGAAGGGGGGGGGGGAATTAGGGATTGGACAAGACTTCCTGCTGTGTTAGGGTTTGATTCCCTTTTTCATTTAATGAGCTTCACATTAAAAAAAAAAAAGTAGGCACTTCCAAAGCATACTCTCTTATGCATACTGTTTCAAAGTCTGCTTTTTCCTCTTAGGTCTTTTCATCATATAATACTCAGTGGTCTTGCCACATAAATTTATGCAGCTGGGTGAACCCTTGTATTGTAATTCGATCACCAGACACAGGCAGCCTTTCTGTGCTGCATCTCCTGCAGTGCCATCATCCAGAGAGGAGTGGAGGGCATTCAGTTAATAGGATGGCTCCAAGGCATTTCAAGTCTTTCAAGTCTTTTGCCTCCTCTTCCAGAGTGAAGGACCCTCTCACCCTCCAGTCCTGCGCTGCTTCTGTCAGGTTTCTTTTCTTTTGGAGGAATTTATTGGGACTGGTAAAAGAGTTACTGTCTCTTTAAGAACTCAGTTGCAGAGGGAATTCTAGGAAATTGGGGGGGGGGAGTGGACTACAACGGGGACCCACCATTTTTGTTTTGTTGCTTCTGCCAATTGTGACAGAAATGAAATCCTTTAAAGGGCCCCTAAAGAGGGTGGCGCTGTGGTCTAAACCACAGAGCCTAGGACTTGCCAATCAGAAGTTGTTTGGTCCCGGCTCCTGCCCACCTAGCAGTTTGAAAGCATGTCAAAGTGCAAGTAGATAAAGAGGTACCGCTCTGGCGGGAAGGTAAACGGCGTTTCCGTGCACTGCTCTGGTTCACCAGAAGCAGCTTAGTCGTGCTGGCCACATGACCCGGAAGCTGTACGCCGGCTCCCTTGGCCAATAAAGCGAGATGAGGGCCTCAACCCCAGAGTCATCCGCAACTCGAGCTAACAGTCAGGGGTCCCTTTACCTTTTAATGAGCTGCCAAAACCATCTCTTGATGGTGTTATACAGTGGTACCTCAGGTTAAGAACTTAATTCGTTCCGGAGGTCTGTTCTTAACCTAAAGCACCACTGTAGCTAATGGGGCCTCCCACTGCCGCCACACCGCCGCACAATTCTCATCCTGAAGCAAAGTTCTTAACCCGAGGTACTGTTTCTGGGTTAGCAGAGTCTGTAACCTGAAGTGTCTGTAACCCGAGGTACCAGTGTATAAGTCGTTTTGGTCTGGAGAAGAACTTCTGCAGGGCCTGTTGGGCTCCTCACACAGTAACAGAGGGGAAAAATCAGGCAAGTAAATGCTGGATATGCAGGCCCAGTACTTGCCAGTACATCCCTACTCCTCAGGACTTAAGGCAAAGTGGCCCTTTCTCTCCACAGACTTCCTGGTGACCACGCTAGTCCAAAATACACACTCTCCCCTCCCCCACTTCCTACATGTCTTCCCAGAAATGGCTGTCTTCATGGTTGAATCTCTCTGGATTTTGGGCAGGGCTTGAGGTTTGTCTCCTCACACTTTTCTCAGACAGAAGGAGCCTGGGATGGGCTGTGTCTGGATCCACAGTGACATTTGCTGTCTGAAGATTTCTGAATTAACATATCTTCCTGAAAATTTTACATTCACTTCCTGCTTTAGCATCTCTCTCTCTCTCTCTCCCCTTTCCTCTCTAATCCCAGTTTATTATATTTGTATTAATAAAAGTATTGTTACTTTATTATTATTGCCAGTGTCCATCTAGCCCAAAGGCTACTGCATTACTGGCGGTGGGGGAGGTGGGATGCTGACGCCCACTGGCAGTCCCTTGACCGTTTGCAAAGCTATTGCTGGTAGCAAAATCTCTACAATGAAGGATGAGGCTAAGTGCTCTGGACACCCAAACTGGGCCGACTTGTGACCACAACATGCAATCAACTTAAGTGGTTATTGCTGTTGGTGTTGCTGAATATGCTAGTGGTTCAGGAAACTTCAAGGTACAGATCATTTAACTCTAATCAGTTTTAAATCTTCCACTTGCTGATCGTCTTACCTATCAGACAAAGTTAATTTTCAGCCTTGCCTTGTGATCCTCTGGAATACAAATCTCTACACTTCCTATGTTAAAGAGAATCCTGAACGAATGCTTTGAGAATAAGGCTGACTTTCATTCACTCTTTCTGCTCTGCTGTGCTAGCACCCAATGATATGTAAATGTAATGCACTAAGGTACCCATTTAATCTTATTTGTTAGAATAGTTCTCGCATCTAAAGTGGGTCTTCGTTTTCTTCCAAGGGTAACCTAGCCAGCACTTCACTCTGAAGTTTCAGAAACAAAGTTTGTCCTGGAATCTGTGTGGTTTCTCATTTAGAATCTATTTTGTATTTAGCCATGTCTAAAGTTTCAGCCTATGCTTCCTTGGAAGCAAATTCCAATGAAACAGTAGAGCATATGCAAGAAGTAAATGTGAGATGTACACTAAGTAGAAAATATGCATCTGCTGCCAAGTGAGAAGCTCCCAGCATTCAGTGTGCAGGCTTCTTTAGCCCTTTTATCATTGTTGTTAAGCCATGCTTAAGCTGGGCAGCAGAAGCAGAACATGGACTAACCTTCCTTAGATAGAATTGCTCATATCTAGGCCAGGATCAGCTAAGCTGTGATCCTTCACATATTGCCGGACTCCCGTCTTCCATCACTCCTGACCATTGGCTATGCTGCCTGTGGCTGATGGGAGTTTGAGTCCAACAAGATCTGGAGGGCCACAAGAAGTTAGGGCCCCCCCACCACTATGCCATAGCCTAAAGCACAACAACCAACTCTCCTTCCTCCACCTTCTTGTCCTGTTGGGCTGCCAAATGAGGATGAGTAAAGGGATAAGGAGATAATTAAAAACAATAAACATTCTACTGCTTCCTCTAAGAATAGAGCACATTTTTGCATTTCTCTGGAAAAACTGAAAATTACTTAGGAGGAAGTGTGCCTTTTAGGTAAATGCATCTGTAATCAGCAGGCTGGTTTTAAGCTAGGAACTGCTTACTATTTCAGTTTTTTCTGGCTGAGCTGACAGTGATGAACAAGCAACAGTTGGACATCTTGTAATGATGCTACAAGCAACGATTCCTTGAACAATGCATTGAAATTAGATGTCAGATTCTATCTTTATTTTTTTTAACTGGTGGCTTTTGAATTTTAAATACCACTAAGGCCTGATTACTGATTCTATTGTGGATCTTTAAGCCTCCGATTTCTGTGTCATTTTTGCATGTTGATGCATCTTTCGTTTGCTTATGTGTGCCTTGTAAGCTTCTAGATCTGCAGATGCTCGGTTTGACTATAGAAAAATGGTAGTATGTTCTCTGCTATGGTGATTCTGCTCATCTTTTGCTCATGCAGGCATGTTTTGGATAATGCAGCAGGAAGCCTATGTACAATAGATTAAGAATAGCACTGAACCCTGCCGCACAATTGAAGGAAAGGATTAAACTAATATGCATCAGCAAGCTTTTTAAAAAATAAAATATTGGACAACACCAACAGCTTTTAAATTGGGAAGGGCTATGAATACACAGAAATCAAGTTTCAGACTCCAGTGCTAGTCTTAGTGAGATTGGATCCCTGCTGAAATTCTAGCAAACATTAAATTGAAGTCAAGCGATGTGGTGTAACATTTTACTTAGAATGGCACATTCCCCACATTGCTAACAAACTTGCAATTAAAAAACACACCAAATAAATAAGCTTGTAATAGAAAATAACATGCCTACTTTTTTCTTTTTTAAAAACAACAACACTTCATTTGGAAACTAATAACATGACTTCTTAGTGGTAAAAACAAGATAAATTTTTAATCTGTGGCAAATGCTTGTCTGTGGTTGAAATGTTTATTGAACTGTGATGCCAGTTGTAGGGAATATACAGCTGTATCTCTTAGAATCTCTTTCTCAAAGGGATTGAAGCACAAGCGTTTTACATGTACCTAACCTGTTCTCAGTGCTGCTAGTTCATAGTGCATGTGATGATGCTGTAGGGGAACCCCTGTAACGGTTCACAAAGCCACTGTTACAGTACATTTATTACATAACCACGTCTTTGGTGCCAGTCTATCTATGTTATGACTTGAGATTTTTACAACATTCCTGATCTGACCAGTGTGATGTGATGCTTTTGTTTTCTGATGCTGAGAAGATCAGGGGTCATTCTTGTTTACAAGGTTCTAAATGGCTTCCCTCCCCCCTTTGCCAAGTTAACACACCATTACACACACCCCATCCGTGTGGAAACCCAATCTTTTTCTTTCTCTTTCCTTTCTCTCTCTCCCTTTTCTCGTACAAAGCTTGTGTGTCTAATGCATCTGAATTACCAAGCCATACGCCCAACCATGGATGTTTTCCTTTCTTGTCCCATCTGACATTTCTCTGTTGCCTGATATTTATAATCCGCGCTGTGGTTTGTACAGATGTGTTTTCCCAAGGGTTCAATGAAAGCTATCTCCGCAAGATAGTAACAGCTGGGCATGTGGCAACCTTTTGTAAATTTGGCGCGTCTGCCACTCCCTTCTGTTTACTGCTTTTGGGAAGACAATTCCACTAAATAAAATTTGCAATCTAACACTGTGACTCTCTACAGACCTAACATAGCATCAAGGGAACAAAATACTGTAAAAAAATGCTTTTTATGTTGTGTTTAAGTAACAAGGATATGACATTTCTGGGGTTTTGCTGTCAGTGTATTTAAGGCTTTCACATTGGTTAATGTTTGCTTGAAATGTGAGTACACTCATTGGTTGTGAATTATTGTACATGAATTTTGTATCTGAGACCCACTCAAATTATATGTACTACCAATATACAATAAACATATTTGCTTAAAAGTGTGCATTTCAGCCTTCAGGAATAGGTGGGCTACACATTTAAATGAATGAAACTCAATCATTACTGTTTATCATTATAATTCTCAACCACATTGATGAATAATAATGTTATTTTCAATCATCTTTAAAAGCAGGAAGGCCCTCTTACACAGCCACTCTTCCAGTTTTCATGAAAATCTCATTACATTCTGGCTTTAAAGAAAGAAAATATAAGAGCCTGCTGGATCAAACTCAAAGCCTACATCTAGCATTCTGTTCTCACAGTGGCTAACAAGATGCCTATGGAACATCCATAAACAGGACATATGAACTAAAACTCTCTCCTCCTGTTCCCCAGAAACTGGTTTTGGGGGGCATACTACCAATATATAGAAATTATTGAAAATCAAGGCAGTTAATTCTTGTGAAAAATAGGTAGGAGATGCCAGCCTTGGTGGATTTTTTTTAAGTCTTGGATTAGAGACTGAAGAACCCACCTGCATTAGCAGTACATTGTGCTGTTTTTTCTTCCTGTGATGTCACACACTGATCAATGACAGCAGATATCTTAAATTTGGTTCTAGAAATGAAAATAACCTGGAAATTTCTATCGAGAAGTGGGCTAAACATGAAACTATATGAGGGAAGCAATCAAAAAGGCTTTTGGGGGTGGGGAATCAACCCCTCCCCACCCACTACCAGCAGAAATGCATTTTCTTCTTGCATGGCCATCTTGGGGCCAGAGTCACATATCATTCTCGGCCCCGCCGGCTGGGGCTGATGGGCTTTGGAGCTGAGCAACATTTGGAGGGCCCAATGTTCCTGCCACCCCGGGGTAGACAACAGCCGACCCCTCTAGTGCCCCAATGTCCCGGGACATCGCGAATTCACAGATCCGGGAATGTCCCGCTTTCGCTTAGCTGGCAAGGAGACGGAGAGCGGCCGCCGCTTTTCAAAGTGCGCGGGCAAATGCCGCTGCCCTGCCCTTGCCTAGCGCGGCGGAAGGGCTTCAATGCTGCAGCTTCCTCGGGGGAGGGGGGCGGACCTTTCAACAAGGGGCCGGGCTCGAAGCTGCGCTCTTGGCCGGCGATGAGCAGCGCCCCGTTGCGGGCGGAGTCCGGCGCGCTCAGCTCCATGCCGTTCATGTGTACCATCCTTCTGTTGGGAGGCAGGGGGCGGTGGGGTCTTGGAGGGACTGCCTTGGCTGGGGGGCGGGCGACGAGGAAGGAGAGCGGCCGAGGCAGAGACTGCTGCACTAGAACAGAGGAGGGAGATGATGGTGGGGGGAGCAGGGGGGGAGCAGCGGGGCAGAATCCGGCGGGGCGCCCTTGCCCGGCAGCAGGAGGGGAGGAAGGAGCCGAGTGGTGGTGGGCAGCTGCGTCCACGCCCCCTTCTTCACCTGCTGCTTCCCGGCGGCCGGATCTAGCCGCGGGATCCAGCCGAGGGTGGCAAGCGGCTTTGCGGGGAAGCGATGATCTGCAGGGGCGTCTCCTGCTCCCGGGTTGCGCGCGAGCTTTCTCTGCGGGCTTCAGCGGGGCGCCTTGTGCTCGGCTTGCCTGCCCGCCCGCCCGCCCGCCTGGCTGCTTGGAAGTCAGCGCCTTTCAGCTAGGGGCACATCGACATCAAGGCAGCAGCTCCCACTTACTCAGGCGGGGTGGGGGATAACAAAGGAGGGGCCGATTGTGACATAAGGCACCGTAATGATGCTACAGGGGGCGTTTTCCCCCTGCACGTGGAGACAGGCTCCCAGCACAATGACAGCGCTGCCTAGCGGGGTTTTGAAGTGACAGTAAAACATCAAGATTCAATATTGTCTCCCGAAGCAGACGGATTCCAACACCAACTTTTGGAAGAATATTTAGCAGCTTTGCAGAGAGACTGGGTCTAAAAAGGTTAAGTATGGATTGGACCCTGGCTGGGACCTTCTGCCTGTGTAACTGCCCCTGAGCCCCTAGTTGGCGGGACCTCTGTCCCAGCCCTTCTTGACAGGTGGAAGAGCTTGAAACTTGGGGAATGATTTGGAAGGGATGCTAACTCATGAGAGAAAGAGGTAGTTATCCCTTTTACATCATATGTTAGACTTGGGGTGGGGAGGGAGGTGGTTTTCTTTCTTTGTATAGATCAGCACTTTTTTAAAGTATTAACTGTGGGTTACAAATTTCAAAAAAGCTAATGAGTTTGGCAAACTGTAATACTGTTAACGTTTCTCTTTTATTTAGTTAGTTGTACTGTAATTATATAGTAAATAGACATAAAATAATCAAAACATTAACAAAATCAGAAGTTAAAATATACATATTTAAAAAACACATACAGTATTGAATACATTGAGGCTTGCATTGCAGGGGGTTGGACTAGATGACACTCTGGGTCTCTTCCAACCAAAATGCAAAACTCCGTGTATCTGAAGAAAGAGCAAAGCTTGATGGCAGAACACCTGCTTTGCATGCAGAAAGTCCCACGTTTGATCCATGGCACCGTATCGGTCTCCTTTTTGTGCTGCTTTCATGTTTGCCTCAAACACTGCAGAACACTGCAGCTTCCTATACTCCTCCTTGAACTCCAAGGAACTCAGGGGGCCATCTATAGCTTCCTCCTGCCCTGAGCGGGAAATTGAGCCCTGCTCTCCCAGGTCCAAGCCCAGCACTCTAACCACTCGGCCACATGGACTCTCCTGGAATCTTGGCATGGTGGCCGTGCGTTCCATGTCACCAAGCAACGGAAGCTGTGACTGTTTGAACTGAGGTTCTGGCATCCTCAGCGTCGAGAGGTTGGCAGAGGTTTGCTGTAGTGACCCTTGCTTATTTGGATTAGAATATGGCATCTCAGAGACTCCTGGAGGTAAGTGAAAGTTGGCATTTCCAGGGGACTTAGCTTTAGGACGTAGAATAATGGTATGATCAAGTTTGGCAAAGAGCTATCAAAGGTCAAAGGAAGCTTCTGTTTGTGTTTGTTGGTTTGTTTATTCGAATGTAAGCCTGTGACTAGGGAGTGTCTTTTTTTTATTTTGTATAAGCCTCTCTGGGAGCCTTTTTGGCTGAAAAGAGGAGTACAAATGCTCTGAATGAATGAATGAATGTGTTTTCCTTGTGGACATCTCTGACCTTCATCTCTTGTTTCAGGTCACCTTCCTTCCTGCGGAGCAGCTCTTGGAGGCCAAGTGCTTCCTGGCCAGTGACCTTGCTGTAGAGAGCATCTTCGAGCCCTTGGACAGCTCCTACTTGCTGCAAAGAGTTCAGCGGCAAAGCAGTGGAGGTAGGATGCTGTCAGGGCAGGAGAGAAGAATCTCCACCTTGAAGTAGGGGAGTCCACCCCATGCCATTGGGTGGCCATGACACACGTTTGTTGGGAGGGGCCTCACAATGTCAGAACAAGAACCTCAGCCCAAGGGTCCTGAGACAGCCCCACTTCATGGTACCATCTGAGTGACCCTCTTCTTCATCTCTGACAGGTGGAGGTGCTGCTGGAGGCCTTCCATAATGCTGTGAAAATGGAGATGAAATTAACACCAATCGGTTCCTTCAGATGGAGGATGAATGACACCTTGTTTAGAGATCAAGAGGTTATCAAGAAGGCCCAAAAAACCTTGAGAGACTATTTTGAGATAAATTTGAACACCAATATTGAAAAAAGAGTAATCTGGGACGCAAGTAAAGCAGTTATGAGGGGGTTTCTGATTCAACAGAATGCAATAAAGAAGAGAGTTCAAAATGAGAAAAAAGACAAAATTTTGGAAAAAATAAAAGAGGGCGAGAAGAAACTGAGAGCGAAACCAAAGTCACAAGCGATTCTGAGAGATATAAAGTTATACCAAGTGCAATACTGTATATGAAGATGATGAATAAGGAAATTGAATGGAAAATTAAACAAATGAGACAAAGGACATTCGAATCGGCTAATAAATGTGGAAAATTGTTAGCCTGGCAAATGAAAAAAAGACAAAAGCTCAATACTATTACCAATTTGGAAGTGGAAGGAAAGAACATTCAGAATCCAGTGGAAATTAGAAAATGCTTCCAGAGGTATTTTAAACAGCTATATACACAAGGGCCACAGAAAGAGTTTGATATAGACCAATTTTTAAAAACAAATGGATTACAAAAAATCTCTCAAGAAAACAAGTTAATGTTGAACTATAAAATTACAGAACAGGAGGTAGAAGGTGCCATCCAGAATATGCAGTTGGGCAAATCTCCAGGGCCGGATGGCCTAACCTCAAAATATTATAGATCCTTGAAGGATTGGATAATTCAACCACTAAAGGAGGTTTGTAATGAAATTTTGGAGGGGAAAAAAGCGCCAGAGTCGTGGAAGGAAGCCTATATTACGCTTATACCGAAAACTGAGTCTGAAAAGACACAACTTAAGAACTACCGCCCCATATCCCTGCTTAATGTGGATTACAAAATATTTGCTGACATTTTGGCTAAAAGATTAAAAAAAGTACTAGTGGAAGAGATACATAAGGACCAAGTCGGCTTTCTCCCAGGTAGACACTTGTCTGACAACATGAGGAACATAATTAATATTTTGGAGAAGTTGCAAGTGAACATCAATACTAAAGCAGTTTTAATCTTTGTAGATGCGGAGAAAGCCTTTGATAATATTTATTGGAGTTTTATGATGAAAAATCTTCAGGGGATGGGGGTTGGTCAAGGGTTTGAAAATGGTATAAGTGCAATTTACTCAGAACAAAAGGCTAAACTAATAGTTAATAATGTGGTGACAGAGGAATTCAAGATAGAGAAAGGTACACGAGAAGGCTGCCCAATTTCCCCATTGCTTTTTATTTTGGTCCTGGAGGTTTTGCTAAATATGATTAGAAGGGACCGTCTGATTAAAGGTATACAGGTCGGAGCCAAACAATATAAACTGAAAGCTTTTGCAGATGACTTAGTATTGACGTTACAGGAGCCAGAATCTAGTACTAAAAGAGTATTAGAACTGATTCAAGAATTTGGTCATGTGGCAGGATTTAAGTTGAACAAGTTAAAAACTAAAGTTCTTGAGAAAAATTTAACACCGATTGAGAAAGAGAGGTTTCAGAAGGAGACAGGTTTAACATTGGTCAAGAAAGTAAAATACCTGGGGGTTAATATGACTGCTAAGAACTTAAACCTATTTAAAGACAACTATGAGAAATGTTGGTTAGAAGTGAAAAAGGACTTAGAAATATGGTCAAATTTGAAGCTTTCCTTGTTGGGTCGAATTGCTGCTATAAAGATGAATGTATTGCCAAGAATGTTATTTTTGTTTCAATCATTGCAAATTTTGGACAAAATGGACTGTTTCAAGAAGTGGCAGAGAGACATTTCTAGATTTGTCTGGCAGGGCAAGAAGCCCAGAATAAAATTTAAAATACTAACTGATGCAAAGGAAAGAGGTGGATTTGCCCTGCCAGACCTTAAACTTTATTATGAATCAGCAGCATTCTGCTGGTTGAAAGAATGGCTGCTTCTTGAGAACACAGACATTTTGGATCTAGAAGATTTTAATAACGTTTTTGGGTGGCATGCATATCTGTGGTACGACAAGGTTAAAGCACGTAAAGCATTTAAAAACCATACTGTCAGGAAAGCATTGTTTAATGTCTGGATAAGATATAAAGACTTACTTGAAAATAAAACCCCACGGTGGTTGTCACCGATGGAAGCAAAGGCTCAGAAAAAGCTCAATATGGAGGCCAAATGGCCGAAATACTGGGAAATTTTGGAACAAGAAGGAGAAAAATTGAAATTGCAGAGTTTTGAGAAATTAAAAGACAAAGTGCAAGACTGGCTTCACTATTATCAAATAAGGGAGGCTTATAATTTGGACAAAAAAAATGGCTTCCAGGTGGAAAAATCAAAATTGGAAACAGAACTGTTAGACCCCAAAACTAAGATACTTTCAAGAATGTATAACTTGCTGTTGAAATGGAATACGCAGGATGAAACTGTTAAATCTGCTATGATTAAATGGGCACAAGATGGGCACATTATGTTTGCTGACTAGGAACAGTTGTGGACCACAGGTATGAAATTTACGGCATGTAATGCCCTAAGAGAGAATATTATGAAAATGATATACAGGTGGTACATGACACCAGTCAAGCTTGCGAAAATTTATCATTTGCCCGATAATAAATGTTGGAAATGTAAAGAAAATGAAGGTACATTCTTTCACCTTTGGTGGACGTGCCCAAAGATTAAGGCTTTCTGGGAGATGATCTATAATGAAATGATAAAGGTATTTAAATATATCTTCTTGAAGAAACCAGAGGCCTTTCTCCTGGGCATAGTAGGCCAACTGGTGCCAAAGAAGGATAGAACTTTCTTTATGTATGCTACAACAGCAGCAAGAATACTCATTGCAAAGTATTGGAAGACACAAGATCTACCCACCCTGGAAGAGTGGCAGATGAAGGTGATGGACTATATGGAACTGGCGGAAATGACTGGCAGAATCCGAGACCAGGGAGAAGAGTTGGTGGAAGAAGATTGGAAGAAATTTAAAGACTATTTGCAGAAATATTGTAAAATTTATGAATGTTAAAATGATGTTGGATTGAAATTAAGTGGCATTAGCAAAAAGGCTAATAAGAAAATGTAAAAATGGATTGATAATGGATGGAAATATATAGTTATAATATGTTAAGATATAGAGTTAAGATAAATGAAAGAGGGTAAGGATTTGCTGAACTGACTACGTGAACGGGAATACAAAAAAGGGAGGTGTGAGGAGGTCAAGGAAACAAGCAAACGAGCTTAAAGATATCAGAGAAATGGAGTTGTTTTTAACTTTTTCTATTTATTTGTTTTTTGTATTTTGTATTTTTTTTTCTTTCTATGTATTTTTGTACTTCTTGTATTTCTCCTTTTTTTTCTTTTTCTTGTTCTGTTTTTTACTCTAAATTTCTGTTTTTTGTAAAACCCTAATAAATATTTTATTAAAAAAAGCATAAGATCACTCCAAGGTCTACAATGGAGTGCAGAGAAGTGGCCATCTTAGCTTATCATCACCTGGAGAAAGTGGTTGAAGACCTCCTCCAATTTCCTTTCACGTGTGGGGCACTCAAGCTTCTACCTGCCTAAGAGAGATGTTGGGAATCTGCAGGGCTTGCTCAGAAAGTAACTCTCTCCCTGAGGGGGGAGGCCAGGCAGCTGGAGAACCCGCTCCCCACAGTGTCAGCAGCCAGTCTCCAAATCTCTTCCTCCCTCTGATTTGCAGCCTCATGGCAACAGACAGAGGATTTGGAGGGCTCACGTTGTGGTACTGAAATATACTCAGAGTCGCAAAGTGATTTCATGCTCTTTATTCAGCTCATAGTGGTGAGGAGGAATGAATGAATGTCCCCTCAAAGTATCTGCTTTATATACATTATTTACACAATGGGCTGTACATGATTGGCTAATTCCGGAATTCTACTGTAAGCCAATCAGGTTGTGGATTCACTTCTATCTAGAGCATGATTGGGTGGTTCCTGCCAACCAATCATACTGCTGCATTGTTCTAGGACCAATCAGACTGCTGCATTCTGAATCCTATTGTTCTAGGACCAATCAGACTGCTGCCTTTTGGATCCTATTGTTCAAGGACCAATCAGACTGCTGCAGTTTGGATCCTATTCAACTCAGTACATAACACCCCTCCCCTCTAAGTTCCAGTCCTGCCCGGGAGGTCGCATTCATAGTCCTCGAGGTACGCCGGCGGCCTACGTGTGCGTTGCGGCCTGGGGTGTTCCCTGGTCCAGGGTTCAGGTTCTGGCTCGTGTTCCAAGGATGCTGGCTGTGATGGGGCTGTTTGGTCTGGGGCAACCGGCTCGCTCAGTCGTGGTTCTGGTTCCGGTGTCCTTTCGGTCTCACGGGTCCCCTCTGTATTTACTGATTCTGCCTCTCCTGCTTGCCCCTGCTGCTCTATGGGCCTCCCTGCCCCACTGTTCCCTGACCTGTCCTCCTCCTCCTGGTCTTCTCCCGGGAATCGTCGCCGTATCTGGTCGCAGTGGCGGCGCCAGCATTGCCCCCCATCTGTTAGCACCTCGTACGACACGGGCCCAGTGACCCTGGTGACTGTGGCGGGTACCCATGCAGGGCCTGCCCCAAAATTCTTTGCGTACACTGGGTCCTGGGCCTCGAAGGTCCGGGGGTTCCTGCCTTCCCCCACCACTACCTCATCCTGAGCTCTATCGGGGTGAAGGCGGTCCAATCTGATTGCAAGGCGCCGACCCATTAGTAGTTCAGCGGGGCTCTGGCCAGTCGTTGAGCTGGGGGTGCTGTGCTGTGCTAGAAGGAATGTGGCAAGGCGGTACTCCCAATCCCCTTGCGTCATGCGGCGAAGGGTGTCCTTGGTGGTCCGCACCATGCGTTCTGCTTGGCCATTGGTGGCAGGGTGGAATGGCGCCGAACGGATGTGGCGGATGGCATTCTGCGCTGTGAAGGTTTGGAATTCTCCTGACGTAAATGCAGTCCCGTTGTCTGAGACGAGAGTGTCAGGGAGCCCATGGGTTGCAAACAGCCTGCGTAGTACCCGGATGGCTGCGGACGTAGAAGTGGACGGTACCAGTGCGACTTCCAGCCATTTGGTGTAGGAGTCCACCACTATGAAGAATGTTTTCCCCTGAAAGGGGCCAGCGAAGTCCACATGCAGGCGTGACCATGGTGCTCGGGCGGACTCCCAGGACTGGGCTGGGGCCCTTGGGGGATCTGGGCGGGATTCTTGGCAGGCCTGGCAGTGTTTGACCCAGGCTTCTATCTCTCCGTCGATCCCCGGCCACCACACATAACTCCTGGCAAGGGCCTTCATTCTTACTACCCCTGGGTGTGTCTCGTGTAGGGCTGTGAGGACCCTTTTGCGGAGGGGCTGGGGAACAACGACCCTGCTTCCCCATAACAGGCACCCCTTGTGGGCCGACAGTTCATGTTTGCGGGTTGTGTAGCCGGCAAATTCTGGCCCGGGGCTGCTGCTGGGCCATCCCCTCCACACCCAGTCCAGGACCCGGGAGATGACCCTATCTTTCTTGGAATGGTGTGCAACTTCTTGTGCCTGAATGGGGCGGTCAGGAAGCAGCTCCAGGCTCATAACCTCTTGTGCAGGTGCTGGGTCAGGGCCTGTTTCCGGTAGTGGTAGCCTGCTGAGGGCATCTGCATGGCCCATCGCCTTCCCAGGGCGGTGAATCAGTGCATACTGGTAGCTGGCAAGGAAAATTGACCACCTGAGGACGCGAGGAGACAGCACTTGGGGGGTCTGCTTTTCGGGGGCAAACAAGCCAAGCAACGGCTTGTGGTCAGTCACCACGGTGAAGGGCCGCCCGTACAAGAAATCATGGAATTTTTTACTCCCTTCACGATTGCCAGACCCTCCTTGTCGATTTGCGAGTAGTTCCGCTCGGTTGCGTTGAGTGTCTGGGAAAAGTATGCCACCGGTACCTCTCTTCCATCCGGGAGTTGGTGTCCCAGGACAGCGCCAATGCCATAGGGCGAGGCGTCGCATGCTACCACCACTGGCAGCCTCTCGTCGAAGTGTGCCAAGACCGAGTTTGAGACCAGCAAGTCCTTGACTGCCTGGAGTGCGGCCTCCTGGCGCTGGCCCCACACCCAAGGGGCCCGCTTGTCCAGGAGTCTGTGTAGGGGCTCCGCTACCGCCACCTTGTGGGGAAGGAAGGAATGGTAAAAGTTCAATAGTCCCAAGAAGGCCTGAAGTTCAGTCTTGTTCTTGGGCGCTGGGGCATCACAAATGGCCCGTACCTTGTCCCCAGTTGGGTGGACCCCTTCTGCGTCCACCATAAATCCCAGAAAGTCCACCTGAGGCACTCCTAGTAGACATTTTTCCCGCTTCACCTTGAGACCCGCCGTCTGGAAACGGTGCAGAACGGTGCGGAGGCGGTCCTCAAACTCATCTGGTGTGGGCCCGGCAATCAACACATCATCGAAGAAGGGGGTGACACCAGGAATCCCTTTAAGGAGAGAGTCCATTAGATTCTGGAATATGCCTGGTGCCACGCTGACACCGAATTGCAGCCGCTTTACCCTGAACGCTCCTCTGTGCGTCACAATCGTCTGTGCCTCTGCTGTGGCCTCATCTACTGGCAGCTGTTGATATGCTTGGGCCAAGTCCAGCTTGCCAAAAATTTTCGACCCAGCCAGGGTGGCAAGGACATGGCTGACCACTGGCACTGGGTATGCATGGGCCGTGAGGGCCTTGTTTATGGTACATTTGTAGTCTGCGCAGATGCGGACCGAACCATTAGGCTTGACAGGTGTGACGATTGGGGTTTCCCAGGGTGCATTAGGCACCGGCTCCAGCACTCCTTGCTCCACAAGTCGGTCCAATTCCTCGTCTATACGGGGTTTCAGAGCGAACGGGACCCGGCGGGCCTTGAGCCTGACTGGTCGTACTGCGGGGTCAAGCTGTAGAGCAATGGGGGGGCCCGTATACTGTCCCAATTTCCCATCGAAAACCCCCGGAAATTCCTTGCATATGGCGTCCACGTCCACTTGTAAGCTTGTGTGGTTCACCCCGGTGACGGCTAGCCCCAGTGGTCCAAACCATGCCAATCCCAGTAAGCTAATGTAGGGGCCCTTGACCACAAGCAAGTCCAGTTGCCGCGTCCGCCCTCGGTATTGCACCCTGAAGGTCCCCACCCCCATTGTGGGGACCTTACGTTTCTGGAAGTCCCGGAGGGTGAATGGGGCCGGCCTGAGTTTGGGACCCCCAGTAGGACACAGTTTCCTTAAGGTCCTTGCCAAGATTATGGATAGAGTTGAACCCGTGTCAAGCTCCATGCGGCATGGGGCCCCCTCTATCTGTACCTCTACATAAATTTTCTCTACGTTGGGGTGGGGCAATTGGTATACCTGGAAGTCCGTGAGCTCCGTCGAGTTGCCTTGGTGTGTTGGGCCCCGGGACCTGGGGCTCTTGGATTGGTCATCTGATGCCTGGCGTCGGGTGGGCCGAGCTCGACACACCCGGGCGATGTGTCCCAATTTTCTGCACTGCCTGCACTCTGCGTTGCGGAAACGGCAGGTCCTCCTCTCGTGACTTTCCCCGCAGCTTGCGCAGTTCCCTCCTTCTCGTCGAGGCAGCTGTGGTATGTGGGCTGCTTGAGTGCGCTGCTGTACTCGGTGCACCTCCTCCTTGTCAGATCCTGAGTCGTCGGTGAGGTCTTTGTGGTGGACCCTCGGTTGGGACGGCTGGCTCGGCCGTGCCTCTTGCGTCGACCTCTCGGCAGCTTCCGTTGCCAGGGCCTCCTCCAGAGCGACCTGGAACGTTAGGTCCTTCTTAGCGTAGAGGCGTCGTTGCAGCTTCTCATCCTTCAGGCCACCGACGAGGCGGTCACGAAGCATGTTCTCCAGCTCTGAGAAGTTGCAGAACCGGGCAGCTTGGCGGAGAGAGGTACAAACCCAGTTATGGTTTCCCCAGGGGCTTGCCGCTTTGAGTAGAAGGCATTTCGACGAGCCACCATTGAGGGCTGTGGCGAAAAGTGCCCCTTCAGCTGTTCCATTATTGTTTTGTATGGAACAGTAGCAACGTCTTCAGGCGCAAGGAGAGCCCGGGCGATTTCAAACGTCTCCTCTCCGCAGACGCTGAAGAATATTGCCCTCTTCTTGGCGTCTTCTTCATCGGTGACCCCTTTGGCTTCTAGGAGGAAGGTGAAACGGGAGGCGTACGCTTCCCAGTCTCCAGATGCTGGGTTGAATGGCGAGAAGCTGCTGTCAGTTGCCATTCTGAGTTCCTTGTGTCCCGGAGCTGAAGCCTGGATACACGGTGCGAGGCAGCGGTGCGGCAGGTGGCGGTGCTGCGGTGCTGTGTGTGGCAGTCAGCTCAGCGGGATCCCATCCTCGTCGCCAGTGAAATATACTCAGAGTCGCAAAGTGATTTCATGCTCTTTATTCAGCTCATAGTGGTGAGGAGGAATGAATGAATGTCCCCTCAAAGTATCTGCTTTATATACATTATTTACACAATGGGCTGTACATGATTGGCTAATTCCGGAATTCTACTGTAAGCCAATCAGGTTGTGGATTCACTTCTATCTGGAGCATGATTGGGTGGTTCCTGCCAACCAATCATACTGCTGCATTGTTCTAGGACCAATCAGACTGCTGCATTCTGAATCCTATTGTTCTAGGACCAATCAGACTGCTGCCTTTTGGATCCTATTGTTCAAGGACCAATCAGACTGCTGCAGTTTGGATCCTATTCAACTCAGTACATAACAGGTACCATAGACAGGATTAGGTCCTTTAACAGGAAGAGCAACAGAGCAGAAACCGAGAAGGCAGGGACAGGTCTCTGTCCTCCAGGCGAGGCAGCAAGGGGTGAGATTGGTGCAGGTTCCCCCTCTCTTTTTGCCATCTGCAGAGATGCAGCAGCATAGAGGGGCTGATCCAGATCACTGAGGGATCGTTCTGGAGTGCAGGAGACCAGGGAAGACCAAGCCATTTCCTCTCTGTGACATGGCAGCAAGCAGTAGAGATCCTGATGGAGCCGGACCACCTGTGGAGGGGTCAGGTTTTGAGGCAAAGCGCCTTTCTGGCCCCCGCCCAGAGAACCAAATGGTCCCCTCCGTGCAATAATGTGCCATCCCTGAGCCAAGAGATCTGACTGTTGCTGTGCCTGCAAGAGAATATGGCAGGAGGTTTTGGCTGACCAACAACAACTACTCCATCTGAAGGCTGAGCAGCTGCATCAGAGCCCCTTGGCAGAGTCTGCCACCACTGTGGTAAGGAGGAATCCCCTGCTTTCTGGCTTCTTCTCCCCAGAGTAATATCAAGGGGTTTCTGTATTCTGCAGAAAAGCAGGGAAAGTGACTTGCACTTCTCTCTCTCCCAGCAGGGGCTCCGCTATTGATGCCTTATGGGGAAGAAAGGAGTGGTAGTAGTTCAGCAAGCCCAGGAAGGACTGCAGCACTTGATTCGAGCATGGTGGTGCAGCACTTTGGATGGCCTTGACCTTTGCCAGTGTGGGGTGGATGCTGTCAGCATCAATCAGGAACCCAAGGAACTCAACCGTGGGCACTCCTGGCATTTTTCTTTCTTCACCTTAAGGCTGGCGTCTTGGAAATGGTGCAGGACTTCTCAAAGATGGGCCGCAAGTTCTTCCTCGGACTCCCCTGTGATGAGGACGGCATCAAAATAAGGAATGACATCCAGGAGGTCTTTCAGGACTCTTCCATGAGGTTTTGGAAGAGGTCTGGGACCACACTGACACCAAACTCTTGATGCGGAAAGCCCCATGGTGGGTCATGATTGTCTGTGCCTCAGAAGTAGCTTCAACGACCAGAAGTTGTTGGCATGCCTAGGCCAAGTCAAGCTTTACAAAGACTTTTCTACTGGCCAGCGATGCAAGGAGATGACTCACAACTGGAACAGGATAACATGCTGCTGCAGGGCCTTGATGAGGGTGCTCTTGTAGTCAGCGCAGATTCTCACATCCCCATTTGCCTTAAGAGGAGTGACAATTGGTGCCTCCTATTGAACATGCAGGACTGGGTCAAGAGGTGATCTAGCTCTGCATCAAACTTGGGTTTCAGGGCGAATGGCAGTCGCTGAAGTTGCAGTGGCAGGTAGTCTGCCACAAAGGTAGCAATGGATTCACCTGAGGCCTGGTCTTATTTGTAGAAGGCATGCTGGCAGGCAATCTCTGATGACTGGGGAGCGAAGAGGGTCCTTAGCTTCAGCATTATTGCATCGAACGTTGTATCGCTCAGTTTGGCTGGGGCCACTGGAGCCTAGGCAATCTCAAACGTAGCAGGCCCACACACACTGAACAGCGTAGCCCACTTCAGTTTGGAGTCAGTCACGTTATTGGTTGCAAGGAATAACTCAAGCTGGGTGGCATAGGAATCCCATTTCCCTGGAACCATGGTGTCAAATTCCTCAATGTGGCCCTGGGTGGCCATGACATCCGCCCTGTATGATCTGCCTTGTGGATGCAGTCAGTGATTTCAGCTCAGTTGAGGCGACAGCTTTTCAGCAGTGCTTTCAGCTTGTGGGAGCTAGCCAAGGCTGCATACCTAGCCTTACATCCCACCTTTGTCACCAGTGAAGTACAGGTGAGTTCCCACGAGGCAAGACACAGTGATAATAGCAAGAACCTTTATTGAATTACATAACAGTGAAACAGGGGCAAAGAAACTGCTTATATACATTTCTGAAAGCGTGGGCCATTTCCACTCCCAACATGATTGGCTCTTTAAACTCCCAAACTATGAATCACGACTCAGAGTTCAAGGGCCAATGGCAGAGGCCCAAATCCTGAAATGTTCTGTGATTGGACATCATGTATCGAATCAGAACACAGGAGCTCAGAATCCTTAGTCCAGACTCAAGCTCAGGCAAACCCAGACCACTGAATACATAGCATCCGCCCTCCCCAATTTAGACAGCAACCCCAATAGGGGCTCCCCAACATGCATCCTTCGGAATTTGGACCCCACCCCTACTATGTACTCTGAGTAATCATTTACCTTAAATATTCTGTGGCTCATGTCAAGGCTCCAGATTGTCTCCAGTTTTAGTTCTCTTCAGAGTAGACCAGTTGGATTTGATGTACATGATGAACTTAGGTCCATTCATTTCAGTGGGTTTGCTCAGCACAGAACATAGTTGGATCCAACTCTCCATCTGTAAGTAAGACTACAGATGGTGGATAAAATGAGAACCCGTCTAAACCTCCATCAGAAAAGTGCTTTGTGGGGACAAGGAAAGTATCCCATCCCATCCCAACTCTGAAACATCAGAGTTTCTTTCTCTTTGGGTCTCTTGAGCTGCTTATCTACAATATGCTGGTCTATCCCTGTAAGGAAGCACTGGACCACCTGCTTACCTGGCTGCAACATGATCACCTACAAATCCGGAAGCTCAGACTCAAAGGGATATCCCTGCTTTTGGACTCTGACATGGCAAGTGATGCTTAGAGGGAGGGTGCAAGAAGAATTTAGATTCGAATCACAGCCAAGCACAAGTCTGTGCTAAAATTAAAACTGTTGGGCCTTTCAGATCTTTTAAAATAGTATTTCTTTCGTGTAGTACCCTGAAGATGCTGGCTGTAAGCTACTGCAGTCTGGCTGCCCATGTGAGTATTATGGAACAACTGCTTTCTGGATTGCACATTACATAATACACTGTTAAGGAGGAACGGTCCTAGGCATTCTTTATTCTGAATAGGATCTTTAAACCACGAAATAATTTGGTTGAAAGATGAACAGTCCCTCTGTTCATGGGGTTCTGCATGACAATGTCTCAATACATTGTTTACTGCTATGAGAGCTGGGTTGGTTTTTAGCATCAGGCAGTATATGAATTCTGTGAAACCATTAAAAGCATTCTGCTAAAGCAATTAAAAAGCCCTTTCCAGCCTCACCAGAAGGCTTTCTGCAATTCCGTCCTGATCTGGTGAATCTGGCTTGCCACACTCCTCAGGGTCCATTTATTGTTTTGGAAAAGGAAGGGTGGTGTTGTGACTGGCATGCAAGGAAAATGTTCTGGCATGTGGGGTGTTCCTCTGGAGCACCTGTTCTTGGAAGCTTGCATGGAAAACAGATGCCCAGGCACCGCCTTGGAGGAGAGTCATGTTTGCCCCCCAATGCTGCACCAGAGGGAGGATAGGGGGCTGGCCAGCCTCAAAAGACCCCAGTGGACAGGGGCCCTGATCTCACCTTTTCTGCTGGGGAAATTAAACAGCTCTGATGAGAGACACAATCTCTTTTGCTTTTTGCCTGTGTGAGGAAAATTTCATCTGGGCAGCAGCCATTGAACTTCTGGGGCTGCTTTGGGCTAGGGCTAGAGACCAACTGCTTCCCAGAACAACTACAGGAGCCATTCGAGAACTGGTCATTGTCATTCACTTCAAAGATGAGGACGAGGTGGCCAAGGTGAGGGCCAACAAGGTGAGGAAGCGGTTGTTCTCAGGAGCTTCAGAGATTGTCTAGCTTTTGGAGGACAATTAATTTGTACTGTGTTCCTCCTCCATCATCCCATTTTCCATTTCCATCTTGCAGCCAAACCATTTTGGATTATTGGTCCAACTCCAGCTCTCAGGCATGGCTCACTGAGCTTCTCGCAAGCATTTGCAATCCAAATTAATGGCTTACTGGCTGTCAAACAGAGGTGAAACCAAAGGAAAAAGGAACAGGAGAAGAGGATAAGGAGCAAACTCAGAGAATTGCAGAAATCGGAAGGGGCTGATCACTTTCACCCTAGGGCTACCACTGGAAGGTGAAATCTGTTGAAAAGCTCATTTCTGAGTTCTCCTTGACTTCTAACCCTCTTCTCTTCTCGAGGCCACAATGAGGGCTCTTTGCCATCTAGCCCCACAAGTCAAGTGGTGGGTACATCCCAAAAGCTTTGGCCTCCACTTTGTACTCCACCTGGCAGCTAAGCATCTGGTAAGGTCACTTTGCTTTCTTTGCAGCTTTGCACAGGGTTATCCCATTTCATCTTCCCACCAATCCAGTAGAGGTTAGTTATGTACGCCTAGCTGGGGCAGCAGGTGTCGCCAATGCTGCCTGCCTGCACAGGTTCCTGGTCCTTGCAGGACTCTGCAATCCTCTTGAGTGGGGGGAGCAGGCAACCCCCCAGCAGCAGTATGGTTCCATTTCTCCGTTATAAAAGCCTCCTTTTTTATAATTTATTCACCAACGGTGATAATTTCTGGGGCAACAAGAGGGTCTAACATTACTGATACTCAGTACCCTTCTAACAGAACCTCCTTTCTGTCTTTCCTGCATGAAATGATGAATCCACGCTGGAAAATGGCAGCCTATCAACTGGAGCCTGAGAGGAGGCCTCTGGAAGCAAGAAGATCCACACAAGAATGTCATCTGCTGGGAAAGGAGGCTCAGCAAAGACACAGTCTGCAACCTTGATCCACACCCTTATGGTGACTTTGGGGATTAGAGACTTTTTGCTGAGTATAAAGAGTTGCTACAGCGAGGTGCAAACGCAAGCAGGACTTGAAGTATGAGCAACAGCTTCCTCAACCACGTTCTACAGAAGAACTTATATAGTTTAGGGGAGTTTATAATAACTGACATTTTAACGTATTTTTAATCTTTTGTTGGAAGCCACCCAGAGTGGCTGGGGAAACCCAGCCAGCTGGGCGGGGTACAAATAATAAATTGTTGTTGTTGTTGTGTTTGGGCAAGACTGAAAAATGTCCTAGAAAGAAAGTCCTCATGATCCCCCATTGAAGCAGGGCCAGTCAAGAAATTAAATGTGAACAAGAACTGGGGCACATATAAGGAACTCCTTGATCTTAGAGAAGGTACTATCAGGCTTAAAAAAGAGAGGTTAAAATGGATATATTGAATAGTATGGGTGAAATATGCCGCATTCAAGGGTAAATAACACTTTATCAATTTATGTAAGAATGTATGAGAGTATATTATACTGCATTTTAAAATATTGTTTTCTTCCTTTTTTAAATGCATCATTGTTCTTTCCTCCCCTCATTCCCACCTTTTTCCTTGGTATCACTTTATTTCTTTATAATTGCAATCCTTTCATCAATTTTTTTATTTATTGAAAAATGGAAACCATGGAAGGGGAGGACGGGAAGAAAATGCATAAAGTAACTTACAGTTTATGTTAACATTTGTTAAGTTTTTTTTTGTAAAAAATAAATAAATAATATTTTTTTAAAAAGAAAAAGAGATGCTTGGTTGAGAACTCTTCCTTGAGACTCCTCCCCAGCACATTGTTTCTGACCTAGTCCTGGGGTCCCCACCTTCTTCTTCTTTGGTGATCACTCATAGCCAAGTAAGATTCTTCCATGAATACAGTCCGTAAGTGACTATGGAGGCCAGTTCTGGATTCACATGTCCTTCCACAGTGGGGACATAGGTTTCCCGGTGGGAGTTTATTACGGTGAGGATTCGCCAAATGTTCCTTCCTCTTAGCAAGTTTCTACCTTTCGTCCTGAGTTTGAGCATCTTCAAAGTCTATGACACCTTTGGTAAAGGCTGTTCCCCAACTGGAGCGCTCACAGGCCAGTGTTTCCCAGTTGTTGGTGTTTATACAACTTTTTTTAGATTTGCCTTGAGAGAGTCTTTAAACCTCTTTTGTTGAGCACCAGTATTACGCTTTCTATTTTTAAATTCAGAATAGAGAGTTGCTTTGGAAGACAATAATCGAGCATCTACACAACATGACCATTCCAACGAAGTTGATTTTGAAGAATCATTGCTTCGGCACAGGTGATCTTTGCTTCTTCCAGTACACTGGCATTAGTTTGCCTGTCTTCCCAAGTAAGATGTAAAATTTTTCAGAGACACGGTTGACGGAATCTTTTAAGGAGCTGGAGATGGCATTTATAAGTGGTCCATGTTTCACAAGCATACAGTAGGGTTGGTAGTACAACAGCTTTATAAACAAGCATTTTTGTTTCCCTGCAAATGTCCTGGTCCTCAAACTCTGCACTTCAATCAGGAGAAGTTGGAAGCTCTCCAAGTTGGTTGCCATCACGGCCTCCTGTGGCAGTGAGTTCCACAGTTTTAACTATGTGCTGCATGAATAAGAGTTCTGGTGTTATGAGAGAAATGTTTTGTTATTTATTTATTTATTTTATTTTATTTATATTCCACCCTATCCCCAGAGGTTTCAGAGCAGCTCACAGAACAAAACTAGAACACAAAATCAAAAAATATATAATTATCCATCTGCAAGGATCTTCTGATGAGCAATTGTAACAAGTATGGCTATGGATCTTTGCCAAGGGTTTCATAAGAAACACCCCTTCTGTTGTTTTTTTTAAAGCAGGCAAATTGACTCTGCCACTGAATAGAAGATTAATATGTAAGGCAAAGCATCCCATGAACCAGCACAAAAGAGGCAGTTTTATTGATTTTAGAAAGATTGGAGGTGGTGGTGGGAGGGGGGAGGGAGACATGAGACTTTTGCAACTGCTGATCTATAAAAAGCAGCTCAGCCAGCAAAAGAAGCTGGAAATCATGTTGATGAGTGCCTGAGATCCTGATGAGGTTGCTAAAACCCAGCTCTGGAGCTTGCATTTCTGCAGCTGAGCAGCTGAAAGCAGATGCATAAAGCATCAGATTATAAAACACACTGTTCATCTGAAATGTGGACATTTAAAGAGCACCTTTGACTGAAGAAAAATATATCTCTTTAGTCTCACTGAAGAGGATGTCCCTATTTTCACTGGAGAAATGTTGGAAGGTATGCAATAAATTAGATGGGCCACGGCATCTGACTTGGTATAAGGCAGCCTCCTAGGGGACGTGGGTGGTGCTGTGGTCTAAACCACTGAGCCTCTTGGGGTTGCTGATCAGAAGGCCCGCTGTTCAAATCCCCACGATGGGATGAACTCACATTGCTCTGTCCTAGCTCCTGCCAACCTAGCAGTTTGAAAGCACACCAGTGTAAGTAGATAAATAGGTACCGCTCCGGCGGGAAGGTAAACGGTGTTTCCGTGCGCTCTGCCACTCGTCACGGTCCTCTGTGCTCCAGTAGCGGTTTAGTCCTGCTGGCCACATGACCCGGAAAGCTGTCTGTGGACAAATGTTGGCTCCTTCGGCCTGAAAGCGAGATGAGCGCCACAACCCCATAGCCACCTTTGACTGGACTTAACCATCCAGGGGTCTTTTACCTTTTACCTTAAGGCAGCCTCCTGCGTTACTATGTGATGTACATTTAAAGCATATGGATTCTCTTAAAGAACTCGTTTGTTAGGGGTGCTGGGAATGGTAGCTCTGTGATAGGTAAACCACAGTTTCCAGGATTATTGGGTTGGGGGGAGCTATGTGATTTAAATCTATGGTGTAATGCCCTCAGCAGTGAATTTTATATTTAGAAATAGGAAAGACACCTAGTGTTACATGGGGAAAGTGTTGAGGTGTGAGGGATAATCAACCTGTAGCCCTCCAGATGTTGCATGTAGTCCTTGGGGATTATGGGAGTTGGGACCCCAGCGACAGCAGCTGGAAAGCCACAGGTTGACTACCCCTTTGGGGTAATTTTATTTTATTTATCTGGAGTGTTTATAACCTGATGCCCATTGAATATTTTGAATCCAAGTTGGGAACAACAAAATTGACATATACAGGTGAGAGAGATAATAACCATATAAAAATTTATTAGCCTTTTCACAAAAACAAATCAGCACTTTCCTCACAAAGCAAAGGACAGCAATAAAAAAAAAAGTCACAGTCTGCTTTGGCAGAGACTTGAAGCGAGTTTACTTAAGTGTAAACAGCTACCTCTTTATTAAAAAGGAAAAATATTTTTTATATAACAGCAAAGAACAAAATGGTGTTTCTTTCATTTTCTGTACAGGCTGCATACACGCCTCCCATTTAAATCACCTTTATTGGGAACAGTAGTTTGCTAAGGGTGCT
This sequence comes from Podarcis filfolensis, assembly GCF_964270895.1. Lineage (NCBI taxonomy): Eukaryota > Metazoa > Chordata > Lepidosauria > Squamata > Lacertidae > Podarcis > Podarcis filfolensis. The sequence continues at coordinate 38,073,338 of NC_139617.1, forward strand.
ATTGGAATTGTAGGTCTGTGAGGGCAAACCACAGTTCCCAGAATACTGTGCGGGGTGAGCGTTAAGCGTGTGCTTTAAATGCACGGTGAGCGTCCGTACGCAGTCCTTTGAGCGCCTGCCTCCCGCTCTGTCCCGCCTCCTCGAACGTCGTCCTGAGGCGAAAGTGGGAGGGGCGCGACGTGTGACGCAAGTACCGCCTCCTTTTTTTCATATCCGCCCTTTTTCAGTCACGCGAGGGGTGGGGCCTCTTCTTTAGCCACGCCTCCGAAGTGGCCACACCCTCCAACCTTATATCGTCTCCTTCGCTACACACACTTACACACAAAGAAACAAACAAATAAACAGCACCTCTCTCTGCGCACGCGTCCCTAGTCCCTTTCTGCCACGTCACTTCCGCCAGCCGGTGGTGACACTGTTTCCGGGTCCGGCTGAGTGGTTGAGGCGTCCGTTCTGTCAGGAACCAGCCGGTGAGTTAAGAGAAAGGGTTTTATGTTCCGCCTTTTCTTTTCCTTGGCGTTTAGAGGGTGCGTGAAATGTCAGTGTATTGCGGTCGTTGGTGGTGGGTTTCTGTTTTGCTTTCTGGAGGGTGGTAGTAGTGTTGGAAAGAAAGGTGAGACGGTAAATACGGTAAATAGGGAAGGTTTGGCGCGGCTCTTAAGAGCCTCCGTCTTCCCCGCTCATTTACCATATTTATTGCCTATAAAAGGACCAAGCAAAAGATGCGAGACAGTGTTCGGGTTCCCCAACGCTGTTCTTCAGGCGGCATGTAAAAGGAAAAGGGTTCGAGGAGGGAAGAGGGGAAGATTCAGGCATCGTTATTCATTATTTATTTATGAATTATTCTTACACTTACGTCCCACTTTTTCTCCAAGGAGGTCAAGGTGGTGTGCACACTTCTCCTTCGCGTTTTATCTTCACAGCATTTCAGGCTGAGAGATAGTGATTGACCCAGTGAGCTTTAATGGCTTTAACAGAGATTTGAACCTGGGTCTTGCCGCTCTTCATTGGCTTTCACAGTAATGAGGGGAGAGAAATACCTACTTCTCTTTTTCCCTCTTTCCAAGCCTTGCCCCACCAAAGCCTGATTTTGTACAGTAAGTCTGAAGAAGACTTCTACGTAACTCAAAACCACACCACTGTTTTGCAGCATTTTAGTTGACCCAAATAAAGGTATGACTCCAGTGACTTTTTGTTTTCCTGTTTTATGTTGTGACTTTTGTATCATTATTGTTAGTGTTAACCTTGAGTCCTTCTAGATGGGGCTTAATTTACAAACAGGGTTTTGGTAACATGTGCATTGTAATTTCCCCTGAAAAGAATAAATCCAGATTTAATTATGGGGTGAGTGATGGGATACACGCTAGCATTTTGATGCTAGCAACATTGTTTGGGCACTGCAGAAAAAGGAAAACACCTGGCATGCCTCAGAAGCTCTGATCAAGTAATAAAACTATATTTGGAATCACCTACTTGATTTTTTTTATTGTACTTTATTCAAGAGCAGGCACATCAAGTCTTTCCATGTCTCCATATTTTGCTCACACAACAAAGCTGGTCCAAAGGTTATCCACTGAGGTTTGTGACCAAGTGGGAATTTCAGACAAGATCTTTCCTGGCTGAAACATCCATATCATAATGCCCTTTGCAATCCTAAATGTACTTATAGCACAAGAAGAGCCTTTTAAGGTCAGACCCCAAAAGACGCATCTAGTCCAGCATTCTGTTTTCATAGTGGCCAGCCAGATGCCCATTATGGGAAACTTGCTAGCAAGACCTGAGAGTACTTGCTAGACAGTAAGCCCTGGAATACAGGTGGGGCAGGATTGCAATGTGGATCTGGTTGCATTGAACATAGGTATTATAGTAGCAATGTAAACAATGAGGGGTTTGCTATTCAAAGGTAAAATGATTAAAGATAATGTTATGCAATTTTTGGAAGGCAAGAATCAAATTTATTTAAGATGCTTAAAGCAGCTTCAGATGTGTGTATTGACTCGTGCTCACTGCTTCGTGAGATGGTTGCTTTTATTTTTAAGCTTTCTGTTCTTGCTGTCTTCTACCCAAAGGGTTCCAAAATAACTAATGGTAGTTTAAGGACAGTAAATAAGGCAGAGAAGCAGCCTTTGCCAAACTGGTGCTCTCTAGATGTTTTGGACTGCTATTCCCATACAGCAATGCTGTGCTGGTGTGGTCTGAAGGAGTTGTAGCCCAGCACATCTGGACAGCACCAGGTTGGCAAAACAGTAGTTACGATAAAGTATGGAGTAGAGCAGCGCACCAGTACTAAACCAGGTTTTTAAAAGCCAGCTTAAGGCTTTGTTTTAAAGAAACCTAAAAGTCTCCACCTGTCACTGAAAGGACGTTGAATTGCCACAGCTGAAAAGGCCTTTTTGGGTCACAGCCCAGCTCACTTCTAACAAGTGGAATCCAAAGAAAGTCTTCTTAATATTACCTTAGTGTCTGGACAGGTCCATATATAGGAGAAAATAATCATTAAGGTAGCTGTGTTAGAATTTTAAACTAACACCAGCACATTGAGTTGTGTCTGAAAGATTGTCAAAAGATGTCTCATATAACCAATCCCAGACAGCAGTCTTTTCTGTAGGAAGAATATAAGACAGAAGTGCAGCTCACCATAGCTGCTCCTAAGGGGGTTTGCCTCTACTGCAATAAGCAACTGATAAGGGGTAAATACAGTAATAATTACTGTAGTGCTTAGCACTAGGATCAGTGATAAGAGATCCCTTATCTCCTGTCTTAGCACTTAGTGCTTACACTGGAGATAACAGATCTGTGTGCCTGATATATAGCGTGAGCATCACTTGTCTTAAAATGATCCCACAGGCCAAATTTGACTTTCCCCACCCCTTCAGTAACAGGTGATGGTGGGGAGTGCATTGACATTACTGTAGTCTAATGTGAGTTGGTGGGAAACTGAATATGGCAAGAAATTCAAAGAGCATCATACCGGGGGCCAAATATGATCTCTCGGAGCCAGAATGTATAAATAAAGAGTGCCTCTGGCTATATTCTCAACTATATGTAAATAACAGGCATGTGTAAGTTAAAAATGCTTTTCAAACATTAACTTAGAAATTGTATTAGAAAAGCTAAGAAGTCTAGGCATAATTTATTAATGTTGCCTGCCATTAGTCATTTGCTGCCACCATTCCACCTGCTTCTAGAACTAGAGAAGAGTGCTTCCTGGTTGGCGATAGTGATTTCTGGGCACACAAGCTGTGGCACCTCTTGCTAAGTGTTGGTTCAGAGTGGATCCTGTAAGTCATCCTTTTGGTTCAAGCTGAGGGTGTCATCATGAGGTTTGGTAGTGAGAGGCAGAGTTAAATATGTGGGGAAGCTGAAGTTGCTATCACAAATCAGCCTGCAATGTTCATGAAGTACTTTCAAGGTCAGCATGTTGGACAGGTGGTGTCAGGTGTCCTATAGCTCCTGCAGGGTTGTCAGGAAATCCAGTGAATAATTCATGGTTGCTCAGGGAGATGGTGTTAGGTAGACAGAGAGGCTGAGCCAGGAGATGGTAATTCCCCTTCATGTGGCTTCAGTGAGACCTCTTCTTGAGTTCTTTTATCTTGCATTGGGGGCCCTGCTTTGATGTTGCAAGCTGTGTTCTGCCTCTTGCATATGGCGCATGTCACTGGTAGGGTCCCTGTGACTTCCAACATACTTGAAGCCAACAAAATCAGAAGAGCCAAGTATTGGTATGGGCCGGAATTTCTAATGATGTTTTTAGTGTTGTGTCTCATTCTGTCTTGATAGCTTGAGCCCATCAATCAAGGGCACATCTTGTGGTTTAAATTTTACAGTCAATTTTAAAGCCTTATGGAGTTTATTTTTATTGGGATACTTGTAAATATTGTAAAACATGACTCAGAAGTACATAATCTTATGTATTGGTTTTAAGAAAAAGATGAAGGAACTGAAGACTGTTAAAAGGTCTGAAACCTGAGTGCGAATGTGGTTCCCAGTGACAGTAGCTTCAAAAAACATTAGTTACGATTTTGTTTTTAGATTTGACTAGTATTGTATCTGTTCCAGTACTTTGGCTTGCATTGAGGTTGGGGAGGGTGGACAGAAGAAAGTTGGAGAGCAATGTAGGTTTAGAATTCAAGGAGTTCAAAATTGTTCCAAACATAGATTTTGATTTTGAACTAATTCTTGCAGATTGCCTGAACTGTATTGTCAGATTTGGTCATTACAAATGCACCCCCTTAATTTTGAAACAGCACTGGGCAATGAGCCCCTTGAGGGAGAGGAACTGATTGGATGGAAGATAAATCAGGCACAGACTGCTGTGTGCTTGTGCCTTGACTGTCTGAACTGCAGTGATCCTGCCTTTGAGGGCCTGTCTGGCTGTTGAAGATGTTTGCAAAACTAAAGAAGAAGATTGCGGAAGAGGCAGCTACTTCTCCGCGGCCAGGAGGGGTGGCTAGAATGCCCAGATCGGTCAGCAAGGAGTCCATCACATCTGTAGGAGCAGATTCCGGGGATGACTTTGTAAGTGCCAAATGCTACGTTTTGCTATCTAGTTTTTTAAAACAACTATGTATTGATTTGCTCAATTTTATGTTGAAGTCTACAGAATACAAAAGTGAACCTAAAAATGTTATGAATCTTTCTCTGGTGTGGTTTGGTCCTCTTGAATGTCGTAGTACCAATTCCTTTTGTCCAGGAGAAGAAATGGGGGAAGTGCGCCAGGTGGTAGCACTGATAGTTTGGGCTGAATCCAGCACTTCATTATCAAGCCAAATTTTCAATAAAGCAGTATGTTCACCTGTCAGTCACCTGATGTAACTCTGACAAGTGAGTGATGTTGACTGGTGAGCAGTGCGGGGTTCACTTCTGTGTTGGCAAGGGTATCAAGCAGCCAGTATGACAACTTCTATGCAATTTAGCATAAAAAGGCAAAATTCACTAGCACCTCATGAAGGTGGAGTAAGACCAATGCTGAGTTGAGAGGAATGAGCCTATCCAGCTAGTGTGACATTATCTAATCATAAGAGAAGAATTGAGAGCACCATTTTTGCTAGTGGAAGGGATAAAACACTGCCAATGCTTTAAAAACTGTAGCATGATGTAAAAACTGCAGCAAAGTGCCATTCTCCTCTCATCTCTCCCCCTGCTCCCCATGGGCAGGCTCTTTTTTTGTTGCTGTTGCTGAAATGGACAAGTGTGTTGGACTGTTCATTTCTGAATTTTTAAAAGTGAGTATCCCTACTATATATCTCTTAATTCACTAAGCCCTCAGATGGAAGCAGCTCCAGGGAGGACCTCTCGTCTCAGCTCTTCCGGAGGAATGAACAAATCCGGAAGCTGGAAGTCAAGCTGTCTGGTAGGTGCCATGTTGGGGGTGAGGGGTTAGCCTAAGAACACAGGTGCTCCCTGTTGTATAGACAACATTCAGAAGTCATACCTGTTCAAAGCACAGGGTGAGCCAAAAGTAGCCTTCTAGGCCTTCTAGACTGTGTCCAGGCCATGCCTCTCAATGGCCTGCTCCACACTGTCCTCTGGCAAGGCCCAAATGTGTCCTTGGATGTGATCATGCCTCTTGCTTGTGTAAATAGAGGGTGGAAAGGGATTTATGTATTTGCAGAGACCCTCTGATATTTATGTGGCCAAAAAGTAACCTGCTATACAAAAGAGTCACATCCATTGCTTTCCCCCACTTTTGCTTCTAGCCCTGCCCACCACTGGCATGTCTCTCCCCCCACCCCCCAACATAGGTTGTCTACAAAGGAATGCAGCCCTCAAGCTAAAAATGTCCCTTATCCATTGCTAGAGTGGGCAGCACTCCCACCCTGCCAAAAAAAGCCCTTCCTGTTTTTAATTACACTTCTGTAGTCCACTGCTGTAAGACTCCATTAATCCTTCCATTGTCTGCACTTGGATAGGCAGTCAAAAATGACGCATTGTTCTTCTAACATATGATGATAAAACTGCTTCCATTCTTTGAGCCAGCGGGGATGGTGTATGTGTGATTTTATAGAGCATCAAGGTCTGAGTTTACACATACTCTGTGCAACTATACTATGGGCTACCGAGAAAGGAATGGCCTGCTGGAGCCACTCTGCTGGTCTTGGTAACTTGCCCTGCCCTTTCAGCAATGTTTGATTCTCTGTTCCTAGCAAAATTCCTTCTGTCTGTACCTCTTCTTCATAATTCATGTGCAGTAGCAGTATTTTGTTTTGCCTGGTGTTGAGGTGTGGCCGTTTGCCTCACCTTCCTTAACAGAAATGATTTTCAAACAAAGGAAATCATTATTCCTCTTCACTCACCAGGTTTTTTTCCTCCCCTCCTCCCGGTTTTTTCCCTCCTGTCTGCCCATCTCTGGTTGGTGCTGCTGCCTCCTTCCCCCAAGATTACGCCGAGCAGGTCCGAAACTTGCAGAAGATTAAGGAGAAGCTTGAGAACGCATTAGAGACCCATCAGGATTGTACGTACCCATCTTCTTTCCATTTCCCTTTAAAAAAGGGCTTAGAAGCCTCAGGAAGTAAAACTGTTTTTTGAACTTGAGCCAGGCAAGAAAATTATTATTTGTGCTTGCTTGCAAATGAGGATGAAGGCACAGTTTGTAGGCCAGCATAGACTTTAGTCTGGCTGTTCGAAACAGGTTTATCACTAGCAAAATCCTGAGGGGAGGAGGCAGCATGTGAGCCTGAATCTCATTCTTGAAATGGTAAGCTGTGGTTTGGCATACACTTGAGCAGGCCCTTTATTTACTTCCTCATTTGTGGGAAAGCAGATGAGGGGTGAGATTTGGGCCTAGGAGAGAGTCAGAACTTAATGTTGCTCAGTATAGTGCTGCCTGAAGTGTAGCTGGGACACTGAAAGAAGAGAAAGTGAAATGAGCAGAGAACTGTGAATGGTTCTTTATTCTGAGAAATATAACACATACAAAACATAGGCATCTCTCATACAAAGTTCTCAGCTGCTATCTGCTGCTTCTGAAGGACCTGTGCAAGGTTCAGAGGTTTTTGAATAAGCAGGGGAGTATCCGCCCCAAACCCCAGCTTGGGTCCTGTCGAAGAGTTACCTCATTCTGTGGAGTAATGTTCTGCTGATGGGGCAGTACCAAGGGGCGGTGCCAGAACACATGCTTTCCATATGGAAGGTCCTGGTGTGATTTTCCCCCACCCCTGCCCCAAAAATCTCCAGTTAAAACAATTTCAGGCAGTAGTGGGACTGCCCCACTAACCTCAGTCTACCCACAGCCAATATCTGCCTGCCTGTTTTCTGACTCACAACAGTCCAGGGGATGGCACTGCCTGTCAGCTTGCTGCTCCTTCATCTCAGTGTTGCCCTTGCAGAACTGTGCAGGAAGGGGGAAGAGGACAAAACTAGAATTGGTTAGCTCCACCTGTCACTGGCTGTGCCTCCACCTACCATTGGACTCCTTGCCTTCTGCCCTACCAACCCCATTGGGCACCAGCCACTACTGATTTCGGGTAGCAGTCATTAGCAATTAACACTTTGCTGAGGGACTTGGGGACCTACTGCCAGTCAGAGCAGGCAGCATTGGAGTAGCCTTGGCTCACTGTTAGGCAGTAACTTGCATTCCTAAGATGGAATGAGTCTGGGCCTTGGGCACAGTAGCACCCAGGTGTTTCTCCGGCTCATGTGTTGTCACCCGCAGCCTTTGTGAAGAAGCTCCAAGAGCAGAATGAGGCTCATCAAGCCAGCACGGCCAAGATGGCAGAAGGCACGGTTTTGGCTCTCGAGAAGAAGGACCAGGTCAGTCAGGCTCGTGAAGCCTTTGTTGCCATGCTTCCAGAAGTTCTGAGATGGGTGAGGAGAGGGACAAGCCTTCTGGACAGCCCCACTCTGCCAGGTCCTCACTTTTTTCAGGCTTAGCATGGTCATTGCAGGGAATGATGGGGTTTGTAGTCCCAACAAACATTGAGGGGGCACTTTCCCCTCCCATTCCTACTCCCAGAAATAGTCTCTCAAGATTGTTATTATTTGTTAAATTTATTAGTAACTTTTTTTGCCCTGGCAACTCAGAGCCACTTACGATTACAGTGGTATCTCGGTTTTTGAGTGTCTCAGAAGCTGAACGTTTTGGTTTTCAAAAGCCGAAAACCTGGAAGTAATTGCTTCCATTTTCAAACGCGCCTTGGAAATCGAATGAATTCTGCTGCATGTTTTTCAGTTTTCTCCATTGAACTTGCAGCCAGCCCTTTGCTGGCTTTTGAACATTGCGGAACTCGAACAGTCTTCCGGACTGTTTTTGTCTGGTGCCTAAAGATATGTAACGATGGTGCCAGGTGAGCCTCCCTGTGGGGAGAGCTTTCCACAAGCGAGGAGCCACCACTGAAGATTGATTGATTGTGTTTCTGTGCTGCGTTTCATTTAAATGAATCCCAAAGTGACTTACAAACAATAAATAACAGTAACATAATAAAACACATTAAAACATTATAGCATAAATCATATAAAATAACAAACAGTCATGCTCCTTCTCTCTGAGACTGTCCCTTTAAGGAAGGGAGCCTCTCTGTGATGCAATAACAGCACCAGTTGCTGTTGCTCCTTTGAACTGTGCAGGACAGATGGTGTAGGCTCTGAACTTTTCTGCTCCCTGGTTTGTTGCCAGCTTCTCCCTCATTATAGCCCCTTTGGCATGCAAATGTTGACCTGTCCTTTTCTTCCTTCCCAGGAATGGAGGGAGAAGCTGTCACACCTTGAAAAGGCAAGTAGCTTACTTAGAGCTGGGCCCTAAAATGTGCAAACAGACAGGATCTCATTTTTGGAGGTTGTAATCTTCTCTTCCTCCCCTTCCCAAATAGACTTCAAATTTAGTTCCCAGCTGTGCTGCAGACATCATAAGCAGCTTAGTCTCGGTGCCTCATGTCCCTCAGTCTTCCATGACAGTCTAGACTGTTGAATCCTATAGACATTTCTTGATAGCAAAAGCATTATGTGGTCTTGCAGGGTTACCAGCAGAATGATGTAAGTTCTATATTCTTGAGGCCTAGAATCTTGAACAAAAAAGACCTCTATTTACTTGAGCACCTATACTACTTATGGAGAACAAGCAGTAGAATAATTACCGGATTAGAAGAATATTCTGAATACTTAGGTACAATTGTCAAACTTTAAAATGCCGTCCCTGCTGAATGAAAGACAGAGACTCTGCTTGTAACAAACCTCGACAATAGAGAGTGTGGCAATGCCCAGATGCCTTGAAAACAAGGTCAGCCTGCGACACCCCAACTTACACTTGGCAGTACCTCTCAGTTTATCCTTACCCCTGAGCAAGAGAACTCCCAAAGCTGATGCTTCATTTTCTGCTGCAAGGGATGTGGCTTTAAGGGTCTCTTGTTCCCAAGGGTTGCATCCAACTAAGTTCTAATCAGAGTAAACCCATTGAAAATAATGGACTAGCACTGGATGCAGCCTCCAGTTGAGTGGAGGGGTGTTCTGTTTGCCATCCTTGAGGGGACCCCTGGGAAACTAACCAAGCCAAACCTCCTGTCACCTGGAACTGGTGTGTATGCAGTACAATGGATCTGAGTGCTGGATGTGACACAGAGGAATCTCCATCAGACTGGGTGTCTGTTCATAAACCCTCACCTGAGAAATTAGGGTGGTGCCAGTGGGTCCCAGAAAAGCTCTTCATTGTGAGATTTCTGGGGCAATTTGTGGGTTGTTTGGGTCCTGGGTGAGAACCAGGAGGATGAGAGCTTTTTTCTATAAATATTAGTAATTTGTACACATGGTTTTATTGCGTATTTTGTAGCATTTGTTGTTGCTCTTTCAGTTTTCTTTACACAGAATAGAGATAATTTCTATGACAGACCTTAGCTAGATTGCGTATGAACATCAAGACCCACCCAAAAATCCTTGTTGTGAGTACTTTTTGATATATAGGGCCTTTGCAGATGGGCCTTCCTCCCACCAAGCAGAACACTGGACGATCTCCCCCTTTTCAGATCTTAATTGGCTTTTACACTGAAGCTGGGAAATCCCCCTAATCTTCTTTTCTATGTGTGGGCTGCTCAACAGGAGAAGAAGCTCCTTTCGGCACAGCTACAAGAGATGAAAGAGCAGAGCTTGAACCTCTTCCAGAAAAGGGATGAGATTGATGAGTTGGAGGGCTTCCAGCAGCAGGAGCTGGCTAAAGTCAAGCACATGGTGAGTGATCCCAAGGGAGACTCATTTGGGGTAGGGCAACTAGACCCAGCCTAGACCTCTGGGACATAATCCAGGAAGCCCTTGCCTTTATATTCCACTGACCGCCCCCCCCTCCTCACAGCTGGCTTTCCTCTTTTTCTCTCTTATCTACCCTTGGGCTTATTGGACTCTGCCTTCACCCTTTAGTTTATTTACTACATTTATGTTCTACCTCTTTTTCACCGTGGGAATCAAAGGGGAGTACATGGGCAATCTCAAAGTAGGAACATCAGAAGCTTCTCCTGTTTAGCTCAGTATTGTCTACACTTGCCATCAGCAGCTCTCCTGGGTTTTAGGCAGGAGACATTATCAGCCTGTCCTGGAGATGTCAAGGATTGAACATGGGACCTTCTGCATGCAAAACAAATGCTTTTCCACTGATCTATAGTCCTTCCCTTAAGACACAGGGGCATAGGAAGCCATCCTACAACTCCCACCAGCCCCAGCAAGCAGGGCTCAGAGGTCAGGCATGGTGGGAATTACAGTGCAACTACATCTGGATGGCATTAAACTGGCCACCCCTGCCATACTCCAAGGTAGCACTGTACTGAGAAGTTCCCTCTGCCTCTGAGAGCTAGCTGATTGATATGTGGTTTTGTTGTTTGTTTTCTTTAAAACATGCAGCTTTTGAAGAAGGAAGAGTCACTGGCCCAGATGGAGCAGGAATTGGGATCCTCCACACAAGAGCTGCAGCGCACTCGAGAGGAGCTGCAGACCTTTCGCACTTTGTCCTCCCACCAGGCAGCAGAGTTACAGCAATTACGACAGCAGCATGCAGAGCTGGAAGCAGAGAGGTTGGGAAAAGGATGTTCTGTTTAGACCCTCTGGGTGTCTTGTCCTGGACAGGCTTTGTGTGCCTGTAAATTCTTATTTATTTAAAAGCATCTCCTCTTGGCTGCACGAGTTTGGCAATGTGCCCTTTTAGAGAAAACACAAAAACTCAGGGCAGCCAGGGGATAGTAGGTGAAAGACCCATTTGAGAAAATATGGGTACCATTTATTGAGCCATCATGGTGTTATAGTTAGAGTGTTGGACTACAGCCTGGAAAAGCAGGGATCAAATCCCCATTTGGCCCTGAAGTTCAGTGGGCCAGTCAATCACTCTCAGCCTCACCTACCTCACAGGGTTGTAAGGATAAAGTGGGAAGAAGAAGCATGTGACCACCTTGAGCTTCTTTTAGGAAAGGCAGAATCTTTATGTGATAATTTTAAGATATGCCAGCATAAAGGATAATGTTTTCTCCTTGTCCTTCATATATTCTAGACCAGTACTACTCAAAAGTGGTGGTCCAAGGACTAGTGCTGGTCCACGAGCCGTTGGCTGCTGGCCAGTGGCAGCCCCATCACAGCCCAGGTTGGATGGGATGCTTCCGGGACCAAATATGGCACCAGACTCTGGCATGTTAGGAGGGAAAAAATAGCTGGTCCACCACATCAGAGTACTACTCTAGACTATGGACCTTTTGCGTTGAAACCCTGTAGAAGAAATATAAACATAAGCTGATGAGTTTGCATTGTTACTGAGCTATCTTAAGCGTGTTATGTTAATGGCTCACTCTTTGCATCGGTATTGTTTGTTTCATTTTTTAATCTGTATCTTCGAAACAGTTTAATGAACAATTTTTAAAAAGCATTTCTAAAGTGCTTAATGTTTTAAAGATTTCAAAGCGGTGTACAATAGAAAACCAAACAATATCATCAAAACGATGGGGCTGATGGAAGTTGGCATGCCCAGGTTTCTCATGCCTACTCTAAAGGGCAGACCTAAAACCACTTCCATCTCCATAAGACAGGTCATGGGGGCACCATTTCAGAGCAAATGAAATAAAGCTTCCTGTGGTTGCATATGAAACCATTATCTCAGCTTAGACCTAACACACAGAATTGAACTTCTTGCTCAGGGAACCTATGGCCGTCCAGATATTATTGGACTTCCCAAATCTTTTGTTCCTGACCACTAGCCCACTTGGCTAGGCTGATAGAAGTTGGAGTCATAACAATATATGGAGGGCACTGTGTTGGCTATCCCTGATCTCTGGCCTTCAAGTTAAATTTCTCTTCCTCCTTTCATTTCCTCCCCTCACAGGGATGAGCTCATCGATGCAGAGGAGAATGCAGAAAGCAAGATCACAACCCTAGAGCAGCGGAGCCAGGAGCTCCAAGCGTACATTCAGCAACTGTCAGTAGATCTACAAAATGTAAGTGGGAGATTCTCTTCTCTTACCCACATACATCAGATGCTTCTCTTGCAAGCAGAGTGTGTAGTTAAAAGCCTTCCTTTTCCCTTCGAATGAATTGAAGGGTAGTAGAGAAATTAAATAATATTTTTTATTATTTAATTTACATTATCATTAGTTCCGGTAGTAGTACTGTTGTTGTTGTTGTTATTATTATTATTATATCATTTCTATACCACTTTATATTTTTAAGGGGAAAAAATCTCAAAGCAGTTTACAACATGCACTGGAACTACATTAAAACAAGCAATTAAAAACGTAGCAATTAAAACAGTGAAAAGACAGTGAAAACAATAAAATCACAAGTTCAATTCAGGAGAAGTCTTGCCCAAGCAGGTGTGTCTTCAGGAGCCAGCAGAATGCCAACGCTGATGGGAGCATCTCCTATTTCAGCAGCAGGGAGGGCACCTACTAAAAATGTTTTTGTTTCAGCAAACCTACACTGATACATAGAATGTTGACATGTGTTTTAATATGTTTTTTAGCTCATTGTTAATTTTAATTATCTTTAAAATGTTTTTAAACACTGTTCTTAACTTCATTATTGATATCTTATTGTTTAATTATCTTTGTATACCACTTTGAGGGTTGTTTTCTTTAAGCAATCAAGTGGTTTATAACTTTTATGGGGGGAATTCAGTAGGTGTCCAACTAAACTCTACTTAGAGTAGGCCTATTGAAACGAATGACTCTAAGTTAGCCGTGTCCTTTAATTTCAGTTGGCCCACCCTTGAGTAGGACTAAAGTTGTGTACAATCCATTGAAATTGCTTTTTATTTCAATAACTTTTTTCTTTGTTCTTGGGTTTCTTTGCTTTTTCTTTGCATGGCTGCTCTAATTGTTTTTTCCTCCATATTGTCATTGTTAATCTTCTTGAGTCCCATTTGGTAGAAAAGTGGGAAAACCCAATAACTAATAAAGCATATATTTTAGGCTCAAGTATCTGCCACCAGTTGTGAAAAGCGATTGGAAGCACTGCAGCGAGAACACGACTCTCTGAAACAGGAGTGTGAACAGAATAAGCAAAAGGTATGGCCTGGATGTTATCACACTGAGAAAAGGGATAAGCAGACCCCCAGGGTTTGGACATTTCTTCAATGAAGAAGATAATGCTATGTGATGATACAGATATTTCAGCAACCAGAAAAACTGGAATTGATGTGCAGAGATTGTGGGGTCAGCAACCTGGTGCCCAGGGGTGCACAAATCAGTACCTCCTATGGCTCCTGTGAAAGGTCTTAGTAAATATGCCCATCAGAAATCCTCATTGCACAAAAGTGAGAGACTGATTCCTCTCCCTGCTCAGTGCCTGGTTGCAAATGCGCAGCCTCTCCTACATTGATGGGTATGCCCGCTTCAATGTGCCCATGTTTATTTAGAATTCATTGCAGAGCAAACGTATGTCTCTCGACAGATGATTGTTGAGGTGGAGGAGAAAAGCCAACTTGTGGGCCACTTGCAGGAGAAAGTGACCATCCTGGAGAAGCACTTTGAAGGGAATCTCTCTGGTGACGAGCATGTCCAGGAGCTGCTCAGGGAGGTAAATGTGGGGCATTTAGAAGGGGTTGCAAGAGTGCTGTACTGAGGGCATCAGATCTTTTCATGCAGTCCATTGTTTCATCATCCATGAAGATGTTCTTTAGGGCTGGGTACCGGCCTTGTTCCTGCCAACCTAGCAGTTCGAAAGCATGTCAAAGTGCAAGTAGATAAATAGGTACCGCTCTGGTGGGAAGGTAAACAGCGTTTCCGTACGCTGCTCTGGTTCTCCAGAAGCAGCTTAGTCATGCTGGCCACATGACCCGGAAGCTGTACGCCGGCTCCCTCAGCCAATAAAGCGAGATGAGCGCCGCAACCCCAAAGTCGGTCATGACTGGACCTAATGGTCAGGGCTCCCTTTAAATTTATCTTACCAGCCTTGTGGAAGCTGCTGAGCTTTCACACTTCCAGTAAAATGCTGTTTGTAGAGACAAGTGGAACTGGCCACAGATGTTGGCAGTGTGGAGTGCTCCTTTGTAGTGTCTCAGTCAGCTGTGCTCTCCTCTACAGTACTCCCTTCCACCCACTGCTGTCAACCAGTATTCTATTCTTACTGAGCTTGCTCAGTATTCACTGGACCTTTTTGAGGGGTTTGTTTTTCTCCCCATTAGGGTTCCCCCTGCTAAAGATTTTGTTGATGTTCCCCCGAGCCTACTGATACAACTCCCCTTTCACTGAACAAGCAACAACACTCACCACTTGAAAATAATGGAAAGATAATGGAAGGATGGATCTTTTAGATCCTTCCTGCTGCATCATGGGCTAATGATGCTTTCTGGTCAGAGCCTGGCTTTAAGGATTTTGATAGCATGGGCTCAGTTCATTCTGGATGTAGAGCATGGTCTTCTTGCAAATGGGTAACTGAAAGGGTGGGGCTGCCCATTCTGATGGGTCTTAAAACATCAGTCAGATGTGAATTCAGCTTAGCAATGTCATTGTCCTCACTTGGTTTAGGTTTGGCATGGCCCTAATTTTTCTCTTGAGTGAGTAGTGAGTATTTACATGCCACCCAGGAATACTAAATACTGTGAGAAGTTTGGCTGGCATTAGACCAGATTTTTGTTTTATGTCCAAGAGTTGGGAACCTTCAGCTCTCCAGGCGTTTTCTGAACTACAACTCCCATCATCCACAGCCACCGGCTGGGGTTGATGGGCATTATAGTTGACCACTCTGGAGGGCCCAAGGTTTTCTACCACTGTTTTATTTCTTTGCAGTCTTTGCACCCGCCCTTTAGAAAAGTCAGTACTAAGACAGGCTCTGCCCTCAAGGCTCACAATAAAAAAAAGAGACTGCACATGAGAAAAAATGAATGGGAAGGTGGAGGAAGCAAACAAGCTCAAGCACAAGTTATTCAGGTTATTCTTCAGCTTACAGTCAGTGTCAATGGAGGTTCTGCTTGTCTTGCCCTTCGTAAAGAGTAGACCCTTCCTTGAAGCTTTCTCCACCCACGTCACTCAGAACCAGGGGCAGATCTGGTGACAGCATCAAGGCCACGAAGACAGGACAGTTCCTGCTGCACAGTTCTTCCCTCACATAGCTGCCTACTTGACTCAAAAAGAGGCACAAGAACCTGCCTCTTTTTGAGTGAGACTGTTGGTCCATCTGGCTCAGTGCTGTCTACACTGACTGGCAGAGGCTTTCCAGGATTTCCAGCAGGAGTATTTCCCAGCCCTAGCTGGAGATACAATTTGGGATTGAACCTGGGACCTTCTGCAAGGCAGATGCTCTGCCACTAAGCTATGACCCTTTCCCTACTTTTCTGCAGCATTTTCCAATTCTATTACAGTTTTGGCTGCAGACTTTTAATGATGCCATGTAGAAAGCTCTTGCTTAATGATTCTCTGTTTTATTTGCATGGTTGCTCTGTACTTTTATTAATTTATTTGCATTTTTGTCTGTTCTTTTTTCCATTGTATTTTGTTGACTGTTTGGAGGGCCACCAAGTTGTGAGACATCAACACATAAAAGCCATAGTAACAATAATATTAGTAGTCATTGAATTTTCTCCCCTTTCTAGAAAAGTGCTCTGGAACAGAGACTGGAGGAGGCCAGGCAGCAGCTTTCAGCTGCACGGACAAGCCATGCAGAGAGTTTAAGTCTTCTGGAGACTCAGGTACACAGGGCAGGATTGCTTTCTGAAGCCTGGGGTGGTGCTTAGTGGTTGTTGAATTACAGCCCTAATTACTTTCTAGGGTGGGGGGATTCCTCTTGGCTTGGTCAAGCCAGGTACTCAGTTTGGAGGGGCTCTCTTCTCATGGTTTTCAGGACCATTGCTCTGCCCTGGAACGTGTGATGTAGTAGGAATAGAGTTTCTCTGAGCATGTGCTGAGTGCTTTTCCTTGGCTGCTGAGTATCTGCAACCAACCTTTTATATATTTGGAGGAGATGGTTTTCAGGGCAAGCGGCAGCCTTTCCAGGCCACAGCACCTGTTTAATAAAAATAATAATAAATATTTCTGATCTAGGACTTGGTTTCAGGAGGAAGGTGTGAGTGAAGCACATGTTCAGGAAAGGCATGAAGTGCTGTGTGCCCTGGGCTGTACCACTTTGGACTGGTTGAGGGGGCAGGAATCACATCTTTTGAGCGATCCCTCACATAATCACCCCTAAGAACGGGCTGTAGCTCAACAGGAGTGCATCTACATTGAATTTAGAGGGCCCCCAGTTCAGTCCCCAATATCTCCAGGTAAGGCTGGGAAAGCCCCAGTCCTGAAATCCTTGAGACAGAGGCGTAGCAAGGTCAGATGGTACCCAATGCGGAATTTTTTTTGTCATGCCCTCTCCCCACATGGACAGCTCGAGGTAGACTTGGGAGGCTTGGGAGTCAGTGATGATACCTGGGGCAGTCCACCCCCTTGCCCCTGCCCCCCTGCCTAGCCCTGCCTACACCCCTGACTGTAAGGCTCATTGGACGCAGTTGGACTTACTTCTGAGTGAACATATAGGATGGCGCTTGCAAGCTGACCCAAGGGACGTGTTCCTGTAGATCACTCACATCAAGTAAAATGGATGTCTAAGGAACTTACTCCTGAGTAAGGAGTCGACCTTGAAAGCAGCCCAGCTGCCATCCCCAAATCATCCCCCTCCCCCGGCATTTCCCACAAAATTCAGAAATTGAGGGCTTCCACTGAATTGGGTTGGGCCAATTCTGGACCTGAGAGGGTGCAGCCCCAAGTGTGCTTACTCAGAAGTATCCAGCTCGGCTAGCAAGCGTCCTCGCAGTGGGATCCCATGCATGTTTCCTTCCTCACTGAGCATGGCGAGGGTTACTCCCTAGCAAGGCTGCTTGCAGCCACATTCCATATCTTAAGTACACTCGAAACCCTCATGCTAAAACAAGAAATCAGGACTTCGAACCAGACGAGATTACTCAAAAGTTGTTGTTATTATTATTATTATTATTGGCCTGAACGCAATGGGATTTCCTTCCTTGGAAAGAGGCTTGGGGTTGTGGTTGTGGTCATTTGAATGGGACTTGCCCCTAAGAAGGGTTTGAGTATGGGAGAAGGTGGGTTACTCGTGCGTAAAGCCCTTAGTATGACTACTTATGGCCTGAGCCCAAGAGTGTTTATTCTGAAGTAAACCCTGTGTGGATTGGGACTGTCTCCCACATAAATTGGCTGGAAATGGAAGCCATAGGCTGCAATCCGCTCAGATCAATGGTGGGAGGAGAACCGAGGCTCATTCGGCACCAGCGAGTTGGGGACAGGAGACTGTAGGGAAGCTGTTGTAGATATTATCATTATTATTATTTGTAGAAAGTAGTGCTTCTTTGCTGCTCTTTTCGCGCTGCCTGCTCACTCCTGTTTGGAGCAGCCGCCTTCTGCCGGAGCTGCTGCCTGGAACCCCACCAGCTGAAAGTAATTACTGGCCGGTTGGCACCTTGAGTAGCAGACAGAGAAGGCAGCAGTAGCGGCAGCTGTCAATGGCAAGAAATGCCTTCCCGTCCCAAGGATTATCTAGGACTAGGGACGGACGGATACTCAGTTTCTCAAAGTGAGCGCTTTCCTTTTTTAACGAAACAGACCAGGAGACCCCAGTGAAACGGAGCTGCGTGCTGCCTTCACCCCAGTTTATCCAACCATCTCACCCCACCCCTCACCCCATGCAGCTTCCTGGTGCCATTCATAGGTTCATGCTGAGGACTCCCACGCGCGGGAGAAAACTACTTATCCAATAGCAAGCCAACCCACACCTGCCGCTGCATTCCATTTTGAGCCCTTTTGCTCGTGGCTTACTAGACGTGGCGGCGCCTCCACCCCTCTTCTCGTCCTGCAGTCAGTCACTGGAGGAAGCAAAGGGAGTGTTCCCCCTCTCTCTCTCGCACGCACCTCCTCTCGCTCCTTCCCTTCTGGGAGATGCTGTAGCTTCACGCTCATTCACCCAGCTGCGCCGAGAGGAGCCTTTCTGGCGCCATTTCTCGCGCGTGCACATCTACTCGCAAGGTCCTGGTGACAAACAGGGGGTGACATTCGGCACCCTCCGCCTGCCCACGACTCCCAAGCCTACAGCAAGTGGCAAAGCAGCAGCAAAGCACCCCCGCTTTGCCGCTCGCTTTAGGCTTGGGAGCCATGGGGGGGGGGGCGCTGAATGTTGCCCCCCTTCAGGATGGTACCCGGGGTGGTCCGCCTGCCCCCGCGCCCCTTTGCAACACCACTGCCTTGAACACTGCTGCAGTCAGTGCAGATAATGCTGCAGTTGGTAGACTTAGCTTGTTATTTAATTCAGCCATTTATACAGAACTGTGAGGACTAGAACCTTCTTTATTTTCAAGGGAAAGGCCTTAGCTTTGTGGTAGAGTACCTGCCTTGCATGCTGAAGGTCGCAGGTGGTTCAATCCCCATCATCCTCCAGGTAGGGCAGGAAGAAACACTCTTCCTGAAACCCTGGAGAGCCAATCAGGGTAGATGGTACTTAACTAGATGGACCAATGGTCTGATTCTGTATAGGGCACTTCCCATCTCTCTTCTTCTTTTTCTCCTTCTTCTCCTCCTCCTTCTTCATATACTGCCCTATACCTGCAGGTCTTAGGGCAGTTTACAAAATAAAAGCAGAATATAAAACCACAAAATATGTAATCAAAATAAAAACAACAATCCAGTAACACCCCCAACACTTTTTAAAAGGGCATATGATGTCAATCAAATCAACCAAAGGCTTGGTTTAAAAGGAACGTTGTTGCCTGGTGCCTAAAGGTGTATAATGAAGGCATCAGGCATTTTATTTATTTTTATATCTATCTCTATATCTTTACGTAATTTTATACTGGATTTTGTGGTTTTATGGGGGTGAGGGGAGAGGGCTGTTTAGGTCATAATAAACATTACTTCACTTGCTTCAAAATGTGGCCCCTCTGGATTTGGGGTCCCCTCCTGCTTGTGCTGCTGAGTGAGGGCTTGGACCTCCACCCCAAAGTCCCACTGTACCACTGTAGCAGCGCTGCTGGCCCTATATTCTGTTGTGGTCCTTGGTGGAGGGCGGGAGACCCACAACATTCAAGCGTGGGCTCCTTCATGGTACAGCCAGTGAAAGCTGCACCCTGCAGTTCTCCTGGCTTTGAGTCATTGGTCCTGTCTGTTGCCTCCTAGATTGACAAACTGAACTGCCAGTTGGCTGAAAGGCAGGTGTGCCTAAGAGTAAGAGAGGAACTTGTGCAGAGCCTCCAGGAAAGTAGTTCATCACAGGTAGGGGCCATCATGCCAGCTGGTCTATATCTCTTTCCTCTTCCCCAAATTGGGAGGCAGGCTGGCTGGGGTGGTGTGTGCATAGAATCATAGAACTGTAGAGTCAGAAGGGATCCAGATGGTCATCTGCTCCAACCTTTTGCAAAGCAAGAATCTCAACCAAAGCATCCATGACAGATGACTGTCCATCCTTTGCTTTAAAACCTCCAAGGAAGAAGAATCCACCACCTTCCAAAGGAGTTCGTTCTGCTGCTGAACGGCTCTTACTGTCAGAAAGTTCTTCCTGACGTTTAGTTGGAAACTCCTTTATTGAATCCATTGGTTCAGATCCTACATTCCAGAGCAGGAGAAAACAAGTTTGCTCTGTCTTCCATGTGATAGCCCTTTAGATATTTGAAGATGTCTATCATATCGCCTCTCAGGTCTCCTCTTAGCCAGGCTAAATATACCCAACTTCCTCAACCATTCCTCATAAGGCTTGGTTTCCAAACCTTAGATCATCTTGGTCACCCTCCTCTACACACGTTCCAGTTTGTCAATATCCTTCTTAAATTATGGTACACAGAAACTGGACACAGCACTTCAGGTGTGGTTTGACCCAGACAAAATAGAGCAGTACTATGACTTCCCTTGACCTGGACACTATACTTCTGCTGATGCAGCCTAGAATAGCATTAGCTTTTTCCCCTGCTGCATCTCACTGCTGACTCAAGTTGAGCTTGTGCTCCGATAAGACCCTTAGGGCCTTTTCATACATACTTCTAGTAAGCCAGGTGTCTCCCTAATTTTTTTATTTAAAGATTTTCTTGCTTTACAAAAGTACATGCATTCTCTCTTTTTTTCAGGTTGTACAAGTCTTTCTTACAAATCAGTTACATTTGTTGTGAGACATTTGTGTTGAGTACAGTATAAGGTTGGGGAAGAAGAGGGGAGAGAGGAGGGCTAGGGTGGTGAGGCTTATATTATTTTGTATAGTGTTTGTGTGGGGGTTTGTGTCAGTGTCAACTGGGTAGGTTCTCTTTCTATTTGTTTATTACATTTCCTTGGTAGTGAGTGGTATTGGGGGGCAGGGTGTGGTTGGTTGTCTGTGGTTGTCTGCAGTGGGGTTTGTTGGCATTTATGGGGAGGGGAGGGTTTGTTGGGTCAGATAAGCCATATTGATTCATATGTTATCAGTGGATTCTTGTCGTTGTCTCATTGGGCTGTGTATGTGATAAAGGGGAGCCATACTGGGGTGAAGGTGTCCTCTTCCATATGCCCCCATGTCAGTTTCAGTTTATTGGATAGCTTTTCTAGTAAGGCCATTTCCCATACAATTTGATACTATTGGCCCATGTTTACTCCTGACAGGTCTCTCCAGTGTCTGGCTATGAGGCTTCTGGCTGCTGAGAGTAGGTGGGTTATAAGTTCGGCATAATGTGAGTGGACATTATGATCTTAGAAGATGTTCAGTAGGGCCAGTTCTTGGGTGAGTTCTAATACCTGTTTAGTTATTTTGCATATCTCTTGTAGGACTGCTGTCCAGAAGGGTTGGATTTTAGGGCATTCCCACCACATGTGGAGGTATGTGCCTGTGAAGGTGCAGCTTCTTCAGCATCTTGCTGAGGTTCCTGGGTGTATCAGCACTAGTTTCCATGGTGTTAAGTACCACCTGTAGGTGAGTTTCAGAGTGAGTTTCATTCTTTTGGCTGGTATGGACTTAAAGGGAAGTTTAGACTACAGTCTAGTCCATTGGGTGAGGTTAATTTCATAGCCTGTGTTGAGCTCCCATTGTTCTTTGATTGTGCCAAGAGGGGTTGTGGGATTTTGGACCAGTATTTTGTATATTGTGGATACCATCCCATTGCCGTGTCCCTCTGCTGTTGGGAGAAGGTTTTCGAAGGTGGTCAAGGGCCTAGTGGCTGCTTATTTTACTGCTGGATTGTTTAAGAGGGCAAGTAATTGGTGGTGTGTTAGCCAAGGTATTTGGGTGTCTCCTAGTTTGTCTTGTATTTCTTGTGTTGGTATGGGTTTGTTGTTTTTGTAGAAGTCTTTTAAACAGTGTAGGCCTTTGGCTTGCCAAGTTTTTATCTGGATGTTTTGTGCTGCATGTTGGAATAGTAGGTGAGTGCAGATGGGGATAATCTGCCTAGTTCGTTTTAGAGATATGGGTACGCTGTTGCAAGGATGTTTTTGATTGAGTCTCTCTCCAAGTGAACCCATTTTTTTTGTCTTGTCTTCTAGAATATGCAGGATTATGTGGCATACATGGTTGGTGATGTAATTTGATTCTGTGTTGGGGATTCCCCATCCTCCTCCTGAGGAGGGGAGGTTCAGGTATTTGGGGCTTATTCTTGGCTATTTGTGTGAGAAAATAAACAAGTGTAGTTTTTTCTGCCACTTCTGAAGATGGGTTGGGGGAATCCAGATTGGGAGGGTTTGGAATAAATAGGTTAGTTTTGGGAAGGTGATCATTTTGATCGGGGGTAGGCAACCTAAGACCCGGGGGCCGGATGTGGCCCAATCGCCTTCTCAATCCGGCCCATGGACGGTCCAGGAATCAACGTATTTTTACATGAGTAGAATGCGTCCTTTTATTTAAAATTCATCTCTGGGTTATTTGTGGGGCATAGGAATTCATTTTGTTTTGTTTTTCAAAATATAGTCCGGCCCACCACATGGTCTGATGGACGGTGGACCGGCCCACGGCTGAAAAAGGTTGCTGACCCCTGATTTTGATCATTGCTATTTTGTCTGAGAGGGTGAAACTGGTGTTGTTCCATTTCCTCAATTCTCTGTTGATTTGTCGCCACAGCTGCTTGTAATTGTAGAGGTATAGTTTGTTGAGGTCTTTGGTTATTTGAACCCCTAGGTACCTGAATTTGATGCAGCAGAATTTTATCTTTGTAATGTTGGTGAATTCCTTTTGGGTATGCGGGTGGGAGGTGGTAGTGTTGAAGCACATAGCCTCAGATTTTGCAAAGTTTACTTGTAGGGCCAACACCATTGTGAATGTGTTGAGTTCTTTACTTAGGGTGGTTGTTGTGTTTATGGGGTCTGGTGTTATGACCATCAGGTCGTCTGCTAAGAGCCTTAGTTTGTAGGTTTTACCTTTTATTTCCATACCCTTGGCACCTGGGGCTGCTCGCAGTAGGATTGTTAGGGTTTCCAGGACCAGGATGAATAGGAAGGGAGACAGTGGGAGTCCTTCTTTAATGCGTCTTTAGATTGCTTTAGTATTGGAGTCCATATTGTTAATTCTGCATTTTGCTGAGGTTTGGGAGTACATTTGTTTGAGGGGTTGTAGGAAGTTGGGGCCAAATTTCATGTTAGTTAATACTGCTAATATCTATTTCCATTCTAAGCAATCAAAGGCTTTAAGAATGTCTAGGGACATGTCTAGGGATGTCAGTGGGAGTTTGGTTGTTTTGCTGTGTTCTATCAGATTCAGTAGTTCAGTAATTTCCTAATGGGGTTTGTTATGTTGTGACTAGGGGCAAAACCTGCTTGGTCCAGGACGATAAGTTTGCATAGGAAGATTTTCAGGCTTTTAGCCAGGATTGATGTGAATATCTTGTAGTCTTGGTTTATCAATGAGATTGGGTGGTATGATTCTATTTTGAGGCTATCTTTGAGTGGTTTTGGGATAGAGACTATTTTCGAAGAGGTCCAGGTTTTGAGGATGGGGGCTCCTTTTATGATTTCGCTAAATGTTGGTGGCTGTGTGCTGTGTTGTGTCAGTTGTTACAATGAGGTGAAAGGGGAAGCCCCATTGGTACTTGATTCCTGCTTGTTTGGATACATGGTTGTAGGTTTTTTCTTCGGTTTAGGGTCTCTTGCAATATATTCTGAAAGGCCAGGATGGGGTCTTCTCCATATCAGAGATTGGTTGTGTTTCTGAGATTGTTCCATGTTTCTTCTTTCTTTTTGTAGCAGGTAAAGCACGCAATGATGTCTCATGGAGGGGTGTTGGCTTTCGGCATGGGTCTTAGAGCTCTGTGTGCCCTTTCCAGATCATCTACTTTGAGATTCAGGTTTGGGATTGTGGTTTTTAGCCAGCGTACAATGAGATTGGCCGGGTTTTTGTCCTTCATTTTCTCTGGGAAATTGCAGAAGTGGCTATTGCAGCGTCTACTGCAATCTTCAAGGGCTGCTAGTTTAATTCTCACTTCCATGCTTTCTCTTTCTTGGCGACGATCCGTATCAGCTAATTTACTTTTCAGACATGTGTTTTCCTCTCAGAATTGCTCTACAGTGGTACCTGGGGTTACATACGCTTCAGGTTACACCCTCCGCTAACCCAGAAATAGTACCTCGGGTTAAGAACTTTGCTTCAGGATGAGAACAGAAATTGTGCTCCGGCAGCACGGTGGCAGCAGGAGGCCCCATTATCTAAAGTGGTACTTCAGGTTAAGAACAGTTTCAGGTTAAGAACAGTTTCAGGTTAAGAACAGTCCTCCGGAACAAATTAAATACTTAACCCGAGGTACCACTGTACTTGTTTTCGTTGCATCTGGTTTGCCTTTTCTAGAATGGAGATGGTGCCAGTGGGGGTCTCCACTTTAGAGGTCAGGTCTTCAGGGGAGTAACTGTGTTCTGTTCTTCAACAGTTCTGCTAGATTCAGTTCCATTTCCCTCAGGTCCCTTTTGTTGTTGGGCAGTTGTCATCATGGGGGGGGGGGGTTGCGACTTCCTTGTCATTCGGCATCTCCTTGGTTAGTGCCATCTTGATTGTCTTGGTGGCCTTCGTCTGGGATGTGCGCTGTGTTCTGTTGAAGTGGGGGGATGTTGTGGTTTGGTGTTTTGGTGGTAGTGGTTGTTGGCTGTTGTGGAATTATAGAGTTGTACAGGCGTTGTTGATTGGTGGCTTTCTTCCCTAGTTGTTGCGTTGGGCACCCCTGGTCCCCCCCCCCCCGATTGTGGAGGTAGCGGTGGCGTGGCGACCAGCCAGGCAGCGTAGATGGTGCTGGTGGCCCTCAAGAGCTCTGTGTGGCCTTGGCGCTTGCCATCTTGTCTCGACAGAAGTCCCAGGTGTCTCCCGTCTTATACTTGTGCATCTGGTTATTTCCGCCTAAGTGCAGAAGCTTCCACTTGTACTTATCGAAATTCATTTTGTTAGTTTGGTCCCAGTTCCCCAATCTGTTAAAGTCATTTTGAATCCTGTCTTCTGTGGCATTAGCTACCCCTCACAGTTTAGTGTGATGAGCATCCCCTCAATTCCTTCATCCAAGTCATTTATAAAGACACTGAACAACAACAACAGGTCCAGGACAGAACACTGCTGCACCCTACTTGTCACTTTTTTCCAGCGTATTGAAGAACCATTAGGGAACACTCATTGTGTTCAGTAATTTGTTTATGCATTTGAGGTGTCAGAAACCCAAGGAAAGAATTATTTATTTTATTTATTTACTGCCTTAATATCCCACCTTTTCTCCAGGGAGCTCAAGGTGGCGTACATGATTCTCCCCCTCCTTGTTTCATCTCCATAAGAACCCTGTGAGGTAGATTATTTTGAGAGGCAGTGACTGGCCCAAGATGACCTAGCAAGCTTCATGGCCAAGTGAGGATTTGAACCCTAGTCTCACAGGTCCAAGACCAACACTCTACCTGCTGCACCACATTGGCTTTCAAAGAAGGTTCTCTGTGTTTTTTTATAGGTGAAAGATCTAGAACAGGCACTACAGCTTGCTAACGAGACAGCTGCAAAAAGCAAAGAAGAGATGGAAGAGAGAGAGCTGCAGATCCAAAAGCTGGTGAGTTTAGGGTGGCCTGGCTTTTGGCAGAGCTTTTCAGGATGTGAGGGCAAGGAAAATACTTACAATAGCCCAACGTTCCTACGTGACTTGAGAGCTTCAGTAGAGACACGTGAGCAAGGCATGCCTGGGGTCACTATAATGCATCCTTAGGCAACTCCAAGATCTTGTTCCCCCTATATGCCCACCCACCCACTCTGATCTGTGGAACTGGAACTGTTAGCAGCACCACATGATCTGCACTTGAAGGAAAACGATCTCGTAGTGTGGCAGCGCCCACACTTTTGAACTCCCTGCCCACTGATGTCAGACAGGTGCCTTCATTCAAATCTTTTTGATACCTGCTAAAAACCGTTTTGTCAAGGTAAACCTATCCTAGACATGTAGTATATTGATATGTGTTTTAATCTGCTTTTTAGCTTATTGCTGATTTTGTTTGTCTTTTGGAGGTTTTAATTCTCCCGGCCTGATGATTTCATTGTTTTATTCTTATTGTAAATTGTTTTGAGCATTGCTTTTTTACAATCAAATGGTATAAATTTTGTGAAATAATAAATAAACTACCAGGACCCCCATCAGATGTCTGCCCTAGATTCCCCGTTTAGATTATTTTCACCAGCACTTTCATATTCCACCATGCCCAGAGTGATGCATTGTGGGAAATGAAAATGGCACCTCCTGCTGTCATGCGAGGATTTTTAATACAACAGAATGCTATAAAAAGGAAGAGACAGAATGAGAAGAAGGATAAGATTTTGGAAAGGATAAAAGAAGGAGAAAGAAAATTGAGATCTAAACCAAAGTCACATGAAATTTTGAGAGAAATCAAGTTTTATCAGAGACAATATATGGAACTGATGAATCAGGAGATAGAATGGAAAATAAAACAAATGAGACAAAAGACATTTGAATCAGCAGACAAATGTGGGAAACTTCTGGCATGGCAATTGAAGAAGAGACAAAAACTGAATACGGTTACAAGCCTAGAAGTTGAAGGAAAGAACATTTATAAACCAAACGAGATTAGAAAATGTTTTCAGAGTTATTTCAGGAGACTTTATGCACAAGGGCCGGTGAATGAAAAAGAGATAGAAGAATTTCTTAAAAAATATGGATTACAAAAAATTTCTGAACAAAGTAAAGTGATTTTGAACCAGAAGATAACTGAGCAAGAAATTGAGGGAGCCATTCAAAATATGCAATTGGGAAAATCTCCAGGACCAGATGGATTGACCTCCAGATATTACAAAGCTTTGAAAGAATGGCTTATACAACCGTTGAAGGAGGTCTGTAACGAAATTTTAGAGGGGAAGAAGGCACCTGACTCGTGGAAAGAAGCGTATATTACACTTATACCAAAATCAGAGACTGAGAAGAATCAGATTAAGAACTACCGCCCTATATCATTACTCAATGTGGATTACAAAATTTTTGCAGACATTTTGGCAAAAAGATTGAAAAGAGTTTTGGTGGGAGAGATTCATAAAGACCAGGCGGGCTTTCTTCCAGGAAGACATCTATCTGACAATGTGAGAAACATAATAGACATTATGGAATTATTAGAAGCCAATATTAATACTAAGGCAGTATTAATATTTGTGGATGCGGAGAAAGCCTTTGACAATATTTCTTGGAGCTTTATGAAAAAGAATCTTGAAGGGATGGGGGTAGGCCAAGGTTTTGAGAATGGTATAGGTGCAATTTACTCTGAACAAAAAGCAAAATTGATTGTAAATAATGTGGTTACTGAAGAATTTGCTATTAAAAAAGGGACACGACAGGGGTGCCCAATGTCCCCATTACTTTTTATATCTGTCTTGGAGGTTCTATTAAACATGATCAGAGGGGACCAGCTGGTTAAAGGGATTCAGGTCAGAGCTAAACAATACAAATTGAGAGCGTTCGCAGATGATCTAGTATTAACTTTACAAGAGCCAGACACTAGTACGAGAAGAGTTTTAGAGCTAATACAAGTATTTGGTCAAGTAGCAGGTTTCAAGTTGAACAAACAGAAAACGAAAGTACTGGACCAAAATTTAACAGTTGCTGAAAGAGAGAAGTTTCATAGTGAGACTGGTTTAATGGTAGCAAAGAAAGTGAAATACCTGGGGATTAATTTGACATCTAAGAATGTGAACTTATTTAAAGATAATTATGAGAAATGTTGGACAGAAGTTAAGAAAGATTTAGAAATATGGTCAAATTTGAGACTTTCCTTGTTAGGCCGAATTGCTGTTATTAAGATGAATGTTTTGCCGAGAATGTTGTTTTTGTTTCAAACATTGCAGATTGTGGACAAAATGGATTGTTTCAAGAGGTGGCAGAAAGACATATCTAGATTTGTCTGGCAGGGCAAAAAGCCCAGAATAAAATTTAAGATATTAACTGATGCAAAAGGAAGAGGGGGGTTTGCCCTGCCGGACTTAAAATTGTATTATGAATCAGCGGCTTTTTGGATTTGGAAGGGTTCAATAACAGGTTTGGCTGGCATGCATATATATGGTATGACAAGGTTAAAATTCACCAAGGTTTCAAAAACCATATTGTCAGGAAAGCACTGTATAATGTTTGGATTCGGTACAAAGATTTGTTGGAAAACAAAACCCCTAGGTGGTTGTCACCAATGGAAGCTAAGGAAGTGAAAAAACTTAACATGGAATCAAAATGGCCAAAATATTGGGAAATTATAGAACAAGAGGAGGGAAAAGTGAAATTGCAGAGCTATGAGAAACTGAAGTCAAAAGTAAGAGACTGGCTTCATTATTACCAGATAAATGAAGTTTTCAAACAGGACAGGAAAATTGGTTTCCAGGTGGAGAGATCAAAACTAGAAACAGAATTGTTGGAACCCAATACTAAGAATTTGTCAAGAATGTATAACTTGCTGTTGAAATGGAATACACAGGATGAGATGGTTAAATCAGCTATGATTAAATGGGCACAAGACATCGGTCATGACATTGTGTTTACTGACTGGGAACAGTTATGGACTACCGGTATAAAGTTTACGGCATGTAATGCCTTAAGAGAGAACATTATGAAAATGATTTATAGGTGGTACATGACCCCAGTCAAGCTTGCAAAAATCTATCATACGCCCAATAATAAATGCTGGAAATGTAAGGAAACTGAAGGTACTTTCTATCACCTTTGGTGGACGTGCCCAAGGATCAAGGCCTTCTGGGAAATGATCTATAATGAAATTAAGAAGGTACTTAAGTGTACCTTTCATAAGAAACCAGAGGCCTTTCTCCTGGGCATGGTAGGCCAATTGGTGTCAAGGAAAGATAGGACGTTCTTTATGTATGCTACAACAGCAGCAAGAGTTCTTTTAGCAAAGTATTGGAAGACACAAGAACTACCCACGCTGGAAGAGTGGCAGACGAAGGTGATTGACTATATGGGACTGGCTGAGATGACTGGCAGAATCCGTGACCAAGGGAAAGAGACGGTGGAAGAAGATTGGAAGAAATTTAAAGTTTATCTTAAGAACTGTTGTAAAATTAATGAGTGCTAAAATGTCATGGGTAATGTAAAACAGAATTGCAGTGATAAATAATTGGGTAAGAGGAAAAAGACTAGAAACTGAATTATAAGTATGGGAATTAGGGGTTGCTGGAAAAGTTTAAAACAGGGATGCAGAAAAGGGAGGTATGGGGAAGTCGTTGAAACAAGGTTCAAGAAAGAGAGGTCAAGAAATTATATGTGTTTATATGTTTGTTTATGTGTTGTTAATTGTTAATTGTATTGTGTTTTAATATATGTTGTAAAATCAATAAAAATTTATTAAAAAAAAAAGAAAAGAAAATGGCACCTCCTGGATTGCAGTGCTGCTGCTACTACTGCTGGCTCCCAGTTTGTATGTGCTCCAGGCCCACTCATGTAAGAAGAGGCCCATCAGAGGGTTGGGGTTTTTTGTTTTGTTTTTGCCCTTCCTGCATCCTGTTTGAGTTGCAGAGAAAGGCATTGTGGGTTTTTTAGTTTGCTTGTTTTTCCTAAGGTCCTAGCCCTGAAGAATATAGGGGAGAATTGCAGGCTTTTCTCATCCCAAGTTTTCTAGGAGAATGGTTTTCTATTTATTTCTCAAGCCTCACAATAACATTCCCCTCACCCAGGGAACCTGTGGCCCTCCATATTTTAGATCACAAATCCCATCATTCCTGACTATTGGCTGAGCCGGCCCATGACTGATGAGTGTTGGGAGTCTGACAACATCTGGAAAACCACAGGCTTCACACCCATTCCCTCCATTCCTCACTCTCTGCCTTATTGGTTCTGACCAAAACAATTTACAGATCTAAAAACAGACCTGGAAATAATTTCAGAATCAAGCATGTGAATGGGAGTAAGCCAATTGAATTAACATATATAGATATATGTTAAGACATATTCATATAATTTTATTTCATCACACTTTCCTCTGCTTAACCTGTTCTGAGCACATGCAGAGTTGATGGAGTTTCAATACTAGATTCTTCCCCCACCCCAGCCCACTCTCTCACTCTGTCCTTTCTTAGCAGCAAACAGATCTGCAGCTGGAGAGAATCCAAGCACAGGAAGGCCTCTACGCTGTGCAGCACCAGTGCACAGAGCAAGTTGGGAGGCTGCTGGAGCAGATGGCAACCCTGGAAGCTGCCCAGAAGACAGAAAGGATGGCTGAGCATCAGACGATGGTGAGTCCTGCTCTCCTTTTCAGAGCAACTGTCCACCTTCTCTAGCCACTTCTGTTCTTTTCTTTAATAAGATTTTATTAAAGCTTTTCATAATACAATACAATAAAAAAAACAGAAAGAGAAAGAAAGATGCAAATCCATCTTTCAAAGGTAGATCTTAACCCTTGTCTCACACAAAAAGGGGCAGACCCTCAC
Source organism: Podarcis filfolensis (assembly GCF_964270895.1). Taxonomy (NCBI): domain Eukaryota; kingdom Metazoa; phylum Chordata; class Lepidosauria; order Squamata; family Lacertidae; genus Podarcis; species Podarcis filfolensis. The sequence goes on from NC_139617.1 coordinate 38,103,590, forward strand.
CTAGGAGCTTCCTTTTCTTCTCCCAACCTCCCTCCCTGGGAGATGTTCCTTTCCTTTCCTCACACACAGGGTCCATCAGCTTCATGTGTGTACAGTAGAGGACATTAAAAAAAAAAAACAACAACCCAGAAGCAAGAGGAAAGGAAAGAAAAAGAAACAGAAACAGGAATATAAAAATAACAAAAGAATGAAAAAAGTTTTTTTTAAAAGGAAAGAAAGAAATAAAAAGGGCTTCCAATTCTCCATCTGTTTCTTTCTCTCTCTCTCTCTCTCTCTATATATATATATATAACAAAATATTCCAAGTATTCATTCCAGGTTGGTACCCAGCTGTTTCTCCTCCTGCTAGGCGATATTTTCCGAGTCTGGATCAACAGTAGTCTTCCTCCAGTCCAGCATAACTTTACCTCCAGTGCTGAGAAAGAATAAATGTCTGATCTTTATTCCTACATGAGTCCAATGTTTTGTTCTGTTTTTCATTTAGAGCCAACTGGAAAAAGAAAACGAAGAACTGAAAGGCAGATGCAAAGACTTGGAAAGCTCCTTAAGGAAGCAAGAATCTGAATTGGAAAGGCTAAAGGTATCTGTGCTCTTAACAGTCACATCCATCCAGCCTGTTGGAAACTGGTATCCTGCCTTTTTTGGGTTAAGCAAAAGCTATGCTGCCAAGTGCAGCAGAGAAGAGAGGGACCCCGAACTTAACGTGCTAGCTTTGACAGCCAGTTCAGTCAACTTGCAGGTGTTTTAATGGGTTTTGTTTTGCAAATGTTGCTAGCAGATTGTTGCAAAGGCTGCCTCTGTGGGCCGGCATCCTTATAAACCTGGGGTGGGGAGCTGTGGAGCATGGGTCTGAAAGCTGAATGCAGCCCTCAAGTCTGCTCTGTCTGGCCCTCAGGACTGATCCCAGGCCTCACTCCTCACTGCCCCACTTTGCCCCCTTTCAAATATTATTGCTGTGTAAGTGAGGGGGTTTTGTTTGTTGATATAGCAGCTCAGGAGTAAAGGGTTAACTTCCCTCTCCCCAGCAGCATTGCCTATCGATACCAGTTCCTTGGAAAAACTAAAATACTTTTTTCAAGCATTTGAAGGGATGAGGGGGAGAAAGAGGTGTGTGTGTTTTAAGTGTGGCTACACCTACTGGTGATTTTGGCCCTGCCCACCACTGGCATGCAGCCCTCAGAGGGTGGGCAAAAGGTAATGTGACCTTGAAGGTCAGAATAGTAGTCCACCTTGAACTGAGATTTCTTCTTTCTGTTTCTATCGTCTTCCTTTGATTAAAATGGACTTTGATTGCATGCAGTTACTTAGAGCAGGCCCATTGAAATTGATGGACATGACTTAACTGGGGTCTATTCTAGACCCCGCGGGTGGCGCCGTAGTCTAAACCACTGAGCTTCTTGGGCTTGCCGATCAGAAGGTCTTACAGTTTGAATCTGTGTGACGGAGCTCCTATTGCTCTGCCCCTGTTTCTGCCAACCTAGCAATTTGAAAGCATACCAGTGCAGGTAGATAAATAGGTACCACTATGGTGGGAAGGTAAACAGTGTTTCCATGCACTCTGGCACTCGTCATGGTGTTCTGTGCACCAGTAGCGGTAAAGTCATACTGGCCACATGACCCGGAAAGCTGTCAGGCTTCCTTGGCCTGAAAGGCAAAATGAGCGCCACACCCCATAGTCACCTTTGACTGGACTTAACTGTCAAGGGGTCATTTACCTTTACCTTTTTTTGAGTTTAACTTGGCTGGATACAACTCTTTGCCTTCCCTTCGTTTGGGATTTGGTAGTTTGCCAAGGTAAAGTAGGCTAGAATTGTGGTTGGGAAGATGGCCTTTTCCACACTACAGTGCATGGGTTTAGGGAGTTTACTCTCATTCTGAGTCCTCCATTCTCTAACCCCAGGATTCTTACTGCTTTGTAGGCAGAATTGAGCAGTAGTGCTGAAACCACCCAAGCCCTGGAGGAGACGCGAGGGCAAAGGGAGCATCAACTGCAGCAGGAGGTGGGCTCACCCCTTTGGCACCCACTGTGGGTGTAGTTGGCTTTGTCTTCAGGATTGGCCACGGCGGGAGGCTGCACCTGAGCCATTCATTGTGTTGGTATTGACAGGTCAAATCAGAGCCAATGCAAATAACTTAGTTCTAGCCCAGCACGAATGACTGCAAATCAGGCAGTGATAGGGGATCATTTTGGAGATGGGCAGGTGGTCTCCATAATAGCTGAGAATCTAAAACGGATGCCTCTGTCTTGACTTTACTGCCTGGGTAAAAGCTGTCTGTCATTACTTAACTGTTCATGGTAACCAGTCATTTCAGTGGCTAGGAAAAATCCCCTTCTGATAGAGTCCTCCCCCGTTTCCTTGTCCTCCCCCACCTGCTCCCTGCTGTTTATGAAGTGGGAATTGTGTTTGGGCAGAGCTTTTATCCAGAGCAGTGGCTTTGGGGACCAGAGCTTGTTCTGCTATGAAGCCAGAACTTTTCACCATAGAAATCTGTCACACTTCTTCACGGAGGCTCTGGAGCGTTTTTAGCCTTTGATCCTTCTTCACCTGTTACATATTCCTCTAGCTCCAGCAGGGCGCTGGGTGCTGTAGAAATTAAGTCTGGAAATGGTGGGTTCTTAACCCGCAAATTTAGGAAGATACTGAAGAGGTTTGGAGGTCCAGCAAAGTTAATCAGGATTAATCAAGACAAATAGGATTTTGAGGAGAAACAGTTTAGAGAGGGGGAAAGGTGTTCCAGATATTTGGGGGTGGGGGGCAGTGTAAGGGGAAGAGAGACTTGAGTGAGCTTGTGAGAGGAGTGGGGGGAAACAGAAGAACAACCTGCTGGATCAGGCCAGTGGCCCTTCTGGTCCAGCATCCTGTTCCCTTAGTGGCCAACAGATGCCTATGGGAAATCCACAAGCAGGACCCCAGCATGAGAGACCTCCCGTGGCTTCCAGCAACTGGTATTCAGGGGCATTACTCCCTCTGGCTGTAGAGTCAGAGCACAGCCATCAGGGCCAGTAGTTAGCCCTCTCCACAGGTGTCCTTTGTTGCTTGCATCTCGCCCTTGAAAGTGTGAACAGCCATTTGTCAAAAAGCATCATGTGTTGAGGTGAGGTCAGGGGAGGAGGGAAAGTTAGCTGTTTTAGATCTGAAAGCAAAGACAGGAAATAGCCACAAAAGCTCATTGTGCAAATGTTTCAGCCAGCCTGGTGCCCTCCAGATGTTTTGGACCACAACTTCCATCAGCTCAACCAGCACATTGGAGTTGAAATCCAGAACATCTGGAGGGCCCCAGGTTGGCAAGGGCTGACATTTGTCCAGTATTGTAATAGGTAGCATATGTTGTCTGGACACTTCTGCTTGTACATGCTGTTACACCAGATTTTGCACAAAAAGGACACCATCTTTGGCTGCCATCCTCCTTTTCTGATATAGCATTCCAACGCCTAGTGTAAAATAGCCCTCGAGTGGGTCCAGTCTTACAGTGATGTTGGATTATGATAAACATTCATTTTGGAATGTCTGAAAAGCAAGGACTGGAAGCAACATCATACCTGTCCATGGCCTTTCTTTTTCCCCCTGGTGGCTTAGCTTGTGGATCTGACTGTGCTGTTGAATGAGAAGGACCTGCTGATTGCAGAGAAAGCAGAGGCACTTCTGAAAGCGGAGGAAGAGCTGAAGCACTTAAGGCAAGGTAAGACCCAGCAAAGCTTAATTTACTAGTAGCAAGGAGGGTGATGTGGCTCTCCAAGTTCTGTTGGACTCCAACTGTCGTCAGCAGCTGCCAGTAGCTCAGGATGAATTGTAGTTCAATGGCATCTGGAGCACCACAGGTTAGAACAGTGGTCCAAAGTGGATGGAATGACTGGATCAAGTTCATCAGTTTTGTTGAATTAATTAAACTAAATAGGTTTACTTGCATTTTGAATAAATGTGCAATTAATTGTTACTGTTTTGAATTTTATTATGTTGGAATGGCAGACTAGGACCTGGGAGGCTCAGGATCAAACCCCCATTTGGCCATGAATCTTTTGCTAGGTGATGTTGGGCTAGTCGTTTCCTCTCTCAGCCTAGCCTACCTTGCAGGGCTGTTGTGAGGATAAAATTGGGGGAACAGGCTGAATGCTTCTTGGACTGTGAATGCTTATTGATTAATGACTGCATCCTACCCTCTCTTCCCTGCCTCTAAACTGGTTTCCCTTTCCTTCTAGACCACGATGCACTTCTGCCGCAGATGGACCAGTTGAAGTCCAACCTTGAGTTGTGCCAGCACCAGGCCATGGAGGCAGAAGCTGCGGCAGAGAAACGGATGAGTGCTTTGCAAGAGCAGCTACAGTTCCAGCAGGAGCGCCTCTTAGCCAGCGAGAAGCAAGTAAGCAGCTTCCCCCTCCTTGGGCAACACTGTGGCTTCTCCTCTGGAATGTTCCTCTCTTCAGTGCTAGAACACTGCAGCAGTGGGGAACCTCCAGACCATGCACCTCCCCATTTAGTCCACTGGGCAATTTCAGCCAAACCATAATGTCATTAGGGGGGAAATGGGGCACCCCCCCCCCAGTCTTGGTCTGCTGTCATCCACCCTCCTACATACCTCCTTACAGTTGGGGACAGGAAGGGTGGGAACAACTCAGTGTTGGCTCCTTAGTTTTTGTGTTGCCCTGGCAGAACTCAACAAGGGTAAAGGTGGAGCCAAAACTGGAATGCATTGACTGTGGCTCCACCTACTGTGACAGATTTTTAAATCCCAACAATTTTGTTTTCTTTCTTTTTTTAAAACTGACAAGTTTCCAGCCTTATGGATGCAGAGATGCACTTGAGTTTGTGGGCAATGCCTGATGAAATCTCATCAGTCAGAAGGGTTGCTATGTAAGATTTCCATGTCCTTTATAATTCCTTAACACTTCCCATGATTGTGGAAGCAAAACACATATATGCAAAATAAACACAACTTACAGGTTTTCAGAATTGGGTTACCTCATCACAGATGTGCTGCTTCTACCTTAAGCTTTCTTTGATGTGTTTTGGAGGTGCCAGCACAGCCTTTTGACCCATATTGGCTGGTCTGCTTGTAGCTTGGTGCAGCCATTATTCCTGTGATTTTGGTGCTTGCTTATCTCTTTCCACCCACCCTGCCCCTTCATATGTGGCCAGGAGAAACCTACTTGTCCCAAATCTTTTCAGGATGTACATAAGCTCTCTTTTTGCTGCCTCTCTGATTTTGCTAAATCCAGCCCGTTTTTACCTCCTGCTAGGCTGCTACGTTAGAACTGACTTCTGCAGCCCTGAAAAAGCATCTGTGTCCCTCTGAAGATGGGGGAACAGAGCCAAACGGGGAGGTGGCTGCCACTGATATTGTCCAGCTCCAGAAGGAAAACAGAGACTTGGAGCAGCAAATCGCAGAGAAGAACAAGGTGTGGGTTCAACTGTTCATAAGCCTTTCTCCTACTTTCCCCCTCCTTCCAATTGTTTCTGATATGATACCTTGGTTGTTGAACAGCTTGGCTCCTGAACAAATTGGCTCCTGAACGCCACAAACCCGGAAGTAAGTGTTCCGGTTTATGAACTTTTTTTGGAAGCTGAACATCTGATGTGGCTTCCACGGCTTCCAATTGAGTGCATGAAGCTCCTGCAGCCAATCGGAAGTCGTGCCTTGGTTTTTGAACAGTTCCAGGAGTCTAAGTGAAACAATACCACCACCACCCAGTTTAAAAGGCCATAGGTTGTTTAATTAGCCAAAAGTTTGGGAGAAGAAGGGTGTTTTTGCCTGGCACCTAAAGATATGTAATGAAAGTGCCAGGCAAGCCTCCCTGGGGAGAGCATCCCAAAAGTGGGGAGCCACTGTGGAAAAGGCTTGATAGTTGAGGTGAAGTGGCTTTTATTGATGGCCAGACTTGTGAACTGATGTTCTCTCCCTACCCTTTCTCCTCTGGTAGACAATAAAGCAGCTGCAGCAGAGGATGGCAGAGCTGAAGAAAACCTTGCAGAAAGAATTGGTGAGTTCAGCTTGTGCTGAATGGCAGTCTCTGTCATTATCATAGGGACTAGTTTGGTGTATGTCACTGTGTGTGTGTGTGTGCATGCCATGATTTTAGCATGCAAAGGGGGGAAAGTGCAGAATTTGGTGGCAGAAGCAGAATTCAGTTTCTTGAGGATGTCAGCTCTTGAATTTTATTGTAAAGACAAATTTCTAGCACTTATGGGGATGAATATATGCATGGGTAATACTACTGATGTTTTGGAAGCCTGAGTGGTGACTTGAATTTTCTCAAGTGTTGTTTGGGACTAGCTAGCATAACTGGAACAAATGATCCAAATTAGTGAGCGCTTGCTGTGAATGAGCTGCCCAGTTTGCATAATTTATGTAGGTTGCCTTTGGAGGGGGGGCAGAATTTGATAGTGTGGCATATATGCAGACCCAGCTGGGTCCGTTTGTTTCTTGCTCTCCAGAATGGCTTAGGAGGACGTGAGTGTTGGATGTGGCTGCTTTGCCTGTCCCTTAAAACTAGCACTGGTTTTTACCCTTTTTAGAAAATGCGACCCGATGGTGAGGTCCCTGAGGTCCCCACTGCTGCCTTGACTGTAACAAACAACTCCGATCTGAATGACTCCCGAGAGATAAACTTTGAATACCTTAAGCACGTGGTGCTAAAATTTATGTCCTGCCGGGAATCAGAGGTAAGAAAAACATGTTTTACTGACGGTGCCATTTTAACTTGTCCTCATCCTCCTGCCTTGCCCTCCAGTTTCCTCCCTCTTTATTTTGCTTTTGGCTGTGAATCAACATGCCTCAGGTGATAAGTTCCATGTGACATACCATAAGTTCAAATTCAGAATATTTTTGAATTTTTGCCTGCCACCTTGATGAAGCATACGTACAAAGTTAACCACAGTAAGCTAGTACCTCAGGGATCCCAGCTTGAAACACAGAAGTCTAATCCACTATTTTCTACTTTATATTTTAGAATGTGGTTTGTCCATTTGTTCTCTATGCATTCAACCACCTCTCAAGATACTGTATTTTTCTGTGTATAAGATACCCCCATGTTTAGCTTGGGGGGGGGGGTCACTTCCAACAATCGCTCACCTGCCTGCCTGCCACTGCTAATTGCTTGCCACAGCCACTGCCGATCGCACATCTCACCGCAGCCAATTGTCTGCCCGCTCACCGCCACCAACAGCCCACCTGCCCACTTGCTGCAGCCACCAATCACCTGCCCGCCTCTCCACAGCTGCCAATCGCCTGCCCAATTGCTGCAGCCACAGCCAATCGCCAGCAGGCCTTGCTGCAGCCACCAATCACCTGCCGCCAACCTCCTTCTTGCTGCTGCCATTAATCGCACGTCCCCCTTCTGCATTCATTATCCATGTATAAGACAACACCCAATTTTTGCCTATTTTTTTTACCAAAAATCATTGCCTTATACACAGAAAAATACAGTACTATCTCCAAACGCAGTACAAGGGTTACTGAGGTGGAGGCAGCAGTCCTTGTCAGTGTTTGGATGCCAAATGCCATTTCGAACCAAGATGAAGGGTTGAAACATTACTTTGGTGTGACTCTGTCCATTCTTTGGCATAGATTCAGCTGCCTAACTCAGGCAATGGACTTTTTCACCACTTAGATGCCATTTTGACTCAAGATGGCAGATCAGATTAAACCTTAATAAGCATTAGCTTCCACCGCCACACACACAAATTGATTTGGGACCAGGTCATTGTTCTCCAGGTCAGGTCAGAGCCCTGGGTTGCGGGTATGTTTTTGTGTGTGCACATAGCCCCCAAACTCATAAATTACACTTTGTTTAAAAATCACATTATTTGTTGGTTTCTTCAAACTGCCCAGCAGCACCAGGCATTTCCCACTAGCAGACACCAAGAGCGACAAGCATTTTTCTCTAGCTAGTTGGCTGTACCTCTGTGATCAAATCTGTAAGGGTTATACATAAAAATCAATTGTAACTCACCGGCTATTGCATTTCAGGCATTCCACCTGATAAAAGCCATGTCTGTGTTGCTAAACTTCTCTCAAGAGGAAGAAAACATGCTCAAGGAAACCTTGGAGTATAAGGTAAGACTTTGCTTGAACTCTTACAAGTTCACTTGGGCATCTTCCGTCACTTGATGACCCCTATATCAAGGGATAGCTTGCATGTGTGAAGCAGGCATTGTGGGTCTGTGTGCCAGAAATGGAGCTTTTGTTCCAGTCCTTCCATCACATGTGCTTTGGGAATCTTCCTTTTCAATTTGGGTCTCAGCCACATTGCCATTAGCATTACAGGGTGCATGCATCAAGTATATTTATTTAAGCTCAGTATATATTTAAGTATATTTAAGCTCAGGCCTTTTTCTAATTTGCTTGCGAATTGCTGCTTCTACATGCCAATGGGTCACCTAGTCCTAGGCCATATCAAGGGAATGCAGCTCTTCTTTGTACTTCTATCAACTCCAAAGTTGTCTTCTTTCCACATATACATACATACATACATACATACATACATACATACATACTGTTCAGAAGTCCATGTCCTGGTGGCTCCTCTGTTCTTCCTGGCTGCTGATGGATTCTTGCATCTGTCCTCAAAGCCCTGTGCTTAATTATGCTTGTCTGTTTTGCATTATACTGAGATTGCCTCCCTATCACTTTTCTGCATTAGCTTCACACCCCAGCCTGGCCTAGTGATGGCTTTTCAACCTATATATCTTTGTGGAAGCTTTCAGGGTATTGACTTATTGCTCCCCATTTTTGTTCTGCTGGGACTTTACAGATTTTCCACCTTCCTTTGCCCATAATGTTTAGCTGCTCAGTTAATGGTGTGCCTTTTTTTTGTCTTGTTGTTTTCCTTCTGCCAGATGTCGTGGTTTGGGTCAAAACCATCTCCCAGGGGCAGCATCCGACCCTCCATCTCAAGTCCAAGGACTCCGTGGTCGTGAGTGCCCCCCCTCAACCCAAGGATGTGCTGCCTGCCTCCAGCTGCTTTTTTTTTCTGTGAAAAGGATCCTGCACCCACCAACTGAGGTGGTGTCTTTATTGCTGTCACCACAGTATTTTTGTACAAGAACTTTGAAAAATTGTTTACAAAGCTGTATTGTAAAAGGAGTGTCCTTTGCTGCAGCCTGACACCCCCTCTCCCTATTCCATCATTTAGTGATAACAAATGGCCCTGGCTTCCGAGGCCTTGTGGAACCCAAGCGGTTGTGATTCTGGTGGCAGGAATTAGCAGCATGGGGCAACTTCTGTCACAAACAGAAATCCCGAGTGTTGTATATTGAGGAACAAGTGCATGTGTCTGTGCTGCACTTACATCATTCCAGACAGTGTAGAAAACCTTGTCGGGGTGGGGAGCAATTCTGCTTTCTCAGATAATACCTCCCTTTCGTCTCAGCACTGCTTCACCAAGGCTGACTGAAACTGCTGGTGCATTCACACCTATGCTGCAAACAGCCCCATCTGCTTCAGCCAGGGCCAGATTTATTTTTCTTAAAGAAAAATGATTAAGTGGTCTTCACACAGCTTCATGTACTTGCCTTACCTTTCTAGATGAACATAGCAAGTTGCAGAGAGGAAGGAGGGTGGCGGCCTCTCATTTTTAAAGTGAAAACATTAAGGTGACAGGGTTGCTTTGAGAGAACATGTTCTGTTTCACCTCTAGCTGAATTTGCTTGCAGGGAAGGGGGCAGCTGAGAGCTGCAGGTGCATCAGCCTCTGACAACATATCCTAGCTCCGTTTCAGCCGCAACACTAGCAATCCATGTTGCTTTACTTAACAGATGGGGAGCTCCTCACATAATCACAGTTAATTTTTTTACACTACTTGAAAGTAACAGTCAGTTTGGCTCATTAGAAAGAAGAAACAAAGTACATGACCTTGCTTAAGAATTCTTTTTTCTTTAGTTATAAACCAAACAAAAAAGCCCCCCACCCCTATATTTTTATTAACCAGTCTATGTAAAGATACTGTCTATTCTGTACAGAACATCAACCATGTTAAGAGAGCAGGTTGCAATTTTAATATTGCCACTGCATATTGCTAAGCTACAGTATATTTTTGTTTACAAAGTGCTTATTAAGAAGAAAAAATCAGCCATGGTGGAGTTGGTTTTTCTTACCAAGAGCACAGCGTAAAATTTCTACTGGTTGATACTTTATTGTATTTTCCCAGAGTCACCTTTTTAAAGGTATTGTATGGAAACCCTCTTGGGCAGGACTCTATAGTAGCCTTAGTGTTGAATTCTTGTAAGGTATCAGAGCACGAATGAGGTGTGTATATTCATTCAACGGTAGCAACCAATGCACTTTTTCTCCTTGTACAAAGAAAACACAAACCACCTTTGGAGTGTATGTAGAAAAAAGCCTTTATGGACACTTGGGAAGTCCATTCATTCTGTGTACATATGGACTGTATTATGTAATGGCTTGTAGAGTCCTAATTTGTGGTGCAATACATTTTTGATTAAAACTTGAGGCTACTTAATTATCTTCATGCTTCATGGTATATACTTAACTGGTAGCACTGGAGGTTCCAAGCTTTGCCTACGGTTGCTTAATGGAAAAGTTTTGCACTGGGCATGTGGAATTAGTTCTCTCTTCTCTTTTTAAACACAGAAGAGGCAGACTCTGTCTTCCTGAGAATGTGAACAGCCCTTCTGTCATCTGTCTCCCCATTCAGGGTTAAAAACGCCACATCACCTTTCCTGCTGTGACTGCAAAGGTGCCTATTTCAACTGCACTGCTTTACTTATTACCCCTATAGTCCACTTGCAAGTCTACTGTGCAGGTTCCTGAAAAGAATGGACTCCATTCTCAGCTTCACAGTCGATACAGCACTTCACCTTCTCAATTTCAAATTAAGAATGTACTATACTGTGTTTTCTCTAGGCTGTAATACTTTACAATACAGCAACAGGGCAAGCTTAAAGCAGGATAAAATCAACCTGTCTTTCAGAAGTACTCTTGTCTTTAACCAACCTCTAATGGCTACATACTACCCTGCAAGAACAACGGGTCCTACTTGTGGGCTTCCTAAAGGCAACTTAGCAGCTGCTATTATGGAAACTAGCCTTTGATCTGCGCTAGGAAGAATTGTACAATGTGTTATTTTGACAAAAGACTCATCTGTCTACCACCATCGTTTGGGGGGAGATGGGCAACTAGTTAGCAGTGTGAGATTAGTGTCTGAATGTGGAAAATCTGGATTTTCAAACATATAAAGCAGACTACTGCTGCCTTCCACCATATCAAAATCAATTTCAGCTTCCTCAAACCCAAATGGTACATGATTTAAATATAAAAGCTAAGCTTCCTAGGCAGGAATGTATGGACAACTAAGTGACATCCATGGGGAAAAAATGAAAGCTCTACCACATAGTAGCAGTAGGTTATTTTTATAAAAAAACAACAACACCTGGCAGAGAGAATGTGTGTGGGTGTGCATAATGTATGTGTTTGGATGTATAGGCAGAAGAGGGTGCAGCCCACTCCCATTAAAATCCATTGCTAATTATTCTAACCATCCAAGAACTTTATTTTGAAAGAGCAGCAGGCACTTTACATGAAACCAACTTCATACTCAGCCCACTTAGTCTCAACTATGTACAAAAAGCTCTCTTGCATAATAAAACCCTTTTCCAACCCCCAAAACAAGGTATTCTCATTTTGCATCTGACATAAAAGCTCCCCACCCCGCTCCATCCCAAAATCCCAAATAATTGTTAAATTTAAATTAATGTCTCACTCACCCACACACACTTGGCTAGAGCAATAGCTGTTCTGGAAGCAGGTGCTTGCACATAAACGGGCTGCCCCCACTTCCCTTCACAACACAGACTCCCCTCCCAGCTCCTGCCTTGATAGTCAGAAAACAAGAATACATAAAACTGCCCCACCACCACCACCTCTGTTAAAGGACACTGTTCCAAGAGAGGAAGGAGGGACACACCCGCCTGCCACATACACACACAGTATTTCAGTAGATTGTGGTTCCTAGAAGAGTGGACCAAAGTATCGGTGTAGCCAGTACTTCTTCCTGACTCCAACAGAGTTCTTGGTGTCTCAATTCCAGAGAACATAAAGTCTTTCAAACAGTTTTTCGTGCAGTCAGGACTCTGACTATGGAGCCTAGGCCACCTACTGCTAATGCCTGCGACAGGAAGAGAAAGAAAAGTTAGTTTATGGGCCAGTTCAAGCCCACCCCAGCAAATGAGGCAGTGAATGATAAGCATTTGTGCTCACCCAATCTGCAGAACCTCTAAAAAAGGTACACCACCTCTTCATGTAAAAGCAGTTAATTTTATGGGCTGACTAACCAGGCTGTATCAATCTCTCTCACTATTTCTTTTTTGAGGTGGGGGGGAGAGAAGAACCCATCAGTTTTCTGCTGACTTTAATGTTGCTTTTTTTATGTGGAGTTCACTGATTCCCCCCTATTGTTAGCCCTTTGGCTCTATGAATCCCTTTACCCCAGGCCAGGCAATAAGATAGGGAGAATGCTGTGCTGGGAGCTTCTGCTAGTCTTCATTCCGAGTCTTCTGTGCACATGGGATGGGGAAACCATAAGCAAGGCTAGCCTCCATAACCCTACAGTTGTAATGGCTTTGGGCAGGTGCAGCTTCTTACCCTCAGGTGACTGAATTTGCTCTTGGAAGCTGTGAGAAACCGCAGCACAAGGCAGGCTTCTTTTCTTTGCACTTACAGCCCTGCAGAGTGGTGCAAACAATGGTGCCCAAGCTAGGCACTGTACCAAACCTCTCTTGGAAACACCTTGCTGCTCTGAGCCTGGCAGGCCACACAGAAACTCTTCTTTCTAAGTTATCTGATTTCACAAACTCCACACTCCCCATCCCCGCCACATCAGCCCACTTTGGGCATAAGCTGTCGTTTCCATTGGAAACGAAAGCAAGCAGAAACAGGATTCATGTTGTCATGAGAACACAAAAGTCGTCCGTCCCCAACCCGCCCACTGGTACATCTGCACCTCTTGAGAGGCAAGTATTGAGTATCGCTGCACTGCCAACCCTGGAAAAGTCACTAACAGAAAGGCTGGTACAACATTTATGTCTTTCTTGCCATCAGCTCTAATTTTGTATGTTGCATTTTCATCCCTCCATAGATTACACTTCTCAAGAGCCCCTCCCCTGCCTCACCCCAATCCTCATCCTCTTGCAGGCAAGAGTGTTTTGTACAGGTGGGCAGTGGCAGGTCACTGGCCCTTCAAAAATAGACCTGACCTGCTGAACCACATGGATTAGGACCTCCAAGCTGGGAGAGAAATCACCTACCTTTTCATGCCACTGGAGTAGTATTGCACTGCTATTTTCTGTTGGCTTTTCAAATCCTTTATAAATGTACTTCATTAACAAGTCAATGCCGTTGCTGTCTAAGGAGTTCACAGCCTGCTCAATCTCGCTGCCTCTAAAGGAGGTCAGAACCTTCAGCACCACTTCCTGGGCCCGCTCCTGGAGAGACAGGCAACAAGAGAAGCATAAGACCACAAATATAACCCAACCGACACCAGCTGTTTCCCAGGAACTCACTTAACAGCAAAGACAGGATCCGGAAACAAGTCTTTTCATATTACCAAAAACACACTAGATCAGTCTTTCCCAAAGGGGTCACTATTGACCTTATGGGGTCAACAGGGCAGTGAATGAAGATCTAGAGATAAAAAAAAGGCGGAAGGGTGGAAAAGAAGTTTAGGAGGTAGAGTTGGGCAGATTTAATTAGGAACTATGAACCTCAGAAATAAAACACAGAGTGCATCTCCTTTGTCAATGTTTTATAAGATTGTTCAACAGTACTGTACTACAGTACTATTTTTTACATTTTATGATACCTAGTAATGGTGATTAATGACTAATAAATGTTGATTAAAGGAGGAATGCTCAGAACCTTCTCTGCCGGAAAAGATACCCTTAGCTTGGTGAGCTTTTGGTTGACTGCTGTTATATTGGTGGTAGCCACTGCTATTTTTCTAGCAAAACGGGGGCTGGAACTCACCTTGAACTTATAATGGCAATAGTGCCTACCTGAGAGGTGCCAGAATTGAGTTCTGGCGAGGTCTGGCTGAAAAAAAAGCCCTGGTAGTAGCAGGACATTGGGAAGAACCATGCTCCCAATATGTTGGAGCTGTGGCATCAAGAAGCGGTGGAAGATGGCATTTATGAAGATATACGGAGTAGCTTCATTACTTACACTACCACATATAAGCGTAACTGTAACACAATCTCTGGAAAGATGTTCTTGAAGGATTTAAGATGACTCTTGTTCTTCCTCTTCAAGGCAATGTGGAATTTGTTTATGTAATACATTTTTGATGGCTTGTGTTTTTATTAAAAAAGAGCAATACAAAAAATGGGGTGCCCCCAGCCAGGCACTGGTGAGCAATTAGGGAGACAGGCACTTATATTCTAGTGTTTGTAACCAGAAGGTCTCCAGATTCTAAGCATTTCTGATTATCAAAACAATGACTTTCTCCAGGATTCAACTTACCTTTGCTGCATGGTTCTTTGTGTTGACAGGAGAATTCTGTAAAGCCGCATGGAAAGCTCTGAGCATATCACCTGTGCAGCCACATAAGTCAAGGAACTAAAGCAACTGAGCTGACCCACACAACACACACAAAACCAGCACCCTGTACCAGGCCTGGAAATTTAACCAGGGTCTCTCAGCACTCGCTGCACAGTGACACATTAGCTAGACCCAAGGACATCAATTTGGGCACTGACGAACCCTGAGGAAACCCAACCATAGCCAGGCAGTCTACAATTCCCTCTAGTAAAGGAAATACTGACGACCTGGCTTCTGCCACCACAATCCCTAATTCACCAGTTACAGAAACGGGATTCTGTTGAGTGTGTGTGAGGCAGGCAAAGATGCCCCACAAGGCACTTCATTTATCAAGCAAATAAAGGAAAAACATTGACGCTGGAACCAGTCTTCCAAAATTAGAACTTGCTCCCCTCTCCCATGCGATGAACATTATTTAGTGCCTTTCATTTTTTGTTGCCCTGAAATTACTCCACAAGGAGTCCATTAGAATCTCCATCACACAAAGCGTCACTGATTGCAAGGAAGGCCTCCTTCCGTGCCAAGGTCAATCTCCTCTACACTTATTAAAAGAAACTTCACATTATAGTTGACAGGAAACCCTTTATCATCCAAAGCAGAAGCGACAGAGCCATCAGATCAAGGAAACCTGATGTCTCAGACATCCTTGGAACTTACCAGTATAACTCTCCCATTATTACAACAAATCTGATTTTGTTAATCTTTCTCCTCAAAGCTTCTTTAAAATGATAATAATATTATGTTCTACTTACGCGGCTGCCAGGATACCAAGGAATCAGGAAAGACACCAAGGGAACAGTAGACAAAAAGGCTGCATTTATTATTAAATCTCCACAAACACACAAAAGATTAAAAGCGCCCCTTATTTTTTATGGTTGTCTTTACTTAGCTGAAATGAGTAAGACTGAACTCACAGCAGCAGTGAGCTAGTGTTACCAGTGGCTGCAAGGAATTTAAACCCATACAAAGTTCAAACCTTTCACTAAAATGAATTAGGGCTGCTAAACTTGCAAAGACCCATCTGCACACACAAACACATGTTTCCACCACATACACACACACAAAAAAAGAAAACTAAACAGCCTGCAACCAGTCTCATGGATGGCACACATATAAGAGGACTTCCAGCCGTGAAACCAGTGAGCAAGTAGCAGCCTACACAGCAACTAAGGCTATTTTTTTTTTTTGCCTTTCAGGGAAGCAGTCTCAAATGTCCATTCAGCTGAATGGTGGTGGGTGATGGACTAGGGCACACACTCACTTTCCTCAAATATACCCAGCACCCCACATGAACATCACAACTCCAAATTTAAAAGTAGCTACAAGAAACTGAAGACTGCTCAACCTTCTTAGTTGGTCTTAGGCGTCTAACTAGAACATTTGCAGCTAGACAGTGGCAAGAAGGTAAGTGATTTCCTCAATATGCATGAGGCAGTTGCTAAGGGGAGTCCCACTGCCTAACTATGCAATCTTCTCAACTACCTGATACCTGTTTCTTCTCAACACTCTTTTAACCAATACAGGATCTTTCAAATTTTCTTGTACTGTTGTCTCTCACAAAACAAGTAAAGCTACCATAGAAACATTTTGAGCAAGGTGCTAAAGGTCAGGTTTCAGAACACCAGTTTGGAAGATTAAACTCGAGGTTTTAAAATAGCAAATACACAACCCTACTTCTCAGCACCACAGTTCTAATTCACTGTCACATCCCAGTACACAGACCAGTTTTGCTGGGAGACCAGGAATTCCTTCAATCTAATCACCAAAGTTATACACTGCAAATGAATTTGCAGGCAAGGGTGGAAGCGAAAACCTCTGGTTACAGTAAGCGGTAAAGAATTTTTTGTACAGACTAAATGAGACAAGACATCCAAATATGCTAGCAGCACAGAAAAAGCCTGTGTGACCTATGCATGTTACAGAATTCAAATTTAAAAGGCACTGACCTCTTAATAAAAGGAACAATCTGGGTTATGTCCCTTGGTGGTTGGCAGCAGAGTTATTCTGATCATCTTTATACCAGTTTAACACTATTCATTCATTGAAAAGTTGCAGAAAACAGCAGGGAGTGGAATATTCTTTTCCTTCATATGAACTCTCAATGGTTTGATTTAATTCACCAGTAATGGTGATTTCACAACTTGGCAAATCCTGGAAGAACAGCACCCAAAATGTCTTGTTTCATTCACTAAGGGATGAAGAATAGACCCTAAAGCACCCACAACACTCACCTAGTGTTAGAAACTCAGATCTATAAACTAGGCACCAAATGGCTCCTTAAACCAAGGTTTCCGTCTCCAAAACGGAATGTCTAGTTGCCATTTTGGGGCAAGATATCTCGAAAGTCTTATTTTTCAGTTTTGGACTGACTATGATTGATTGATTATCAGTTAAATATCTGGCTAGTTTAGAGGACAACCTTGAGCTAGGTTAAAAGCTTTGAGAACTTAAAGAAGAAAAGTCACTTGATCCAGGGACTGTCCACATATGTATTGGCCTATTCCTATCTCTTTTCTTAATGGTGATATGGACCATTCATAACGTAAGAATATTCTTCACAACTGTGAGCAGGGCAGTGGGGTGGGCTAAGTGAAGACAAGCTACAAATAATTATAACATTGTTCACTGCTTCAGCTCAGGCTGCACAGAAAAAGCATTTTAATTCCTGAAATTCATTCTGATTGTGCAGATAAAATATAACTGATAGAATTATACAGGATGTGGTACTGGAGTGTGAAAATAGTCAAGAGCCAATGATCCCCAGACGTGCACCTCCAGATGGTGAAGATGTCAGGTAGCAAGTGGCCAACAGGCAGGTGCAAAATGCAGCTGGCTAATTTCAAACACTACAACACTACCCCCACCGGCAGCAAACCCATGTTTTTCAAACTTCACACCTCTACAGGGAATACCTTCTATGCAGATCTGTCTGCAAAAGAACCCCATTCATATCTGGTGCAGAATACATTTGCATTGCAGATAATCCTAAAGGTTACTGCACTGTAACCATGCACTGCATCACTGTAGCCCCACAAAAACCTAAGGCTGTACATTGCAGGGGAAGATAGTTTGTTAGTTAACCAATCTTTCAGGAAGCACCCCCACCCCCAAATTACTAATCTTGTGGAGGGGCTCCTGGAACCCCAGAAATAAGAGTTTGTAAACCACAGCTTTAAACAGCAAAATGAGAAGGAGTGAAAAAACAATCATGTTGATTTGTCATTCTTGTTATCTACAAGGATGCAGTTAACTTTGGATTTCAGACTCTGGCATAATTAACAGCTACCTAAAAATTAAAGACACCTATCCAAAGCAGGAACCCAAGCTTTGGAAATTGCTTTCATACGGAGTTCACAGGACTTCCTTCAGCCAAGCAGAAATATGCTTCTACCAACTGCACAGCCTACTCTCAGCAAAGAATAACAATATTTAAGTGCAGAGACTAGTGTGTTCCATTTAACCAGGAGAACAACTTATGGAAATCCAATGGCAAAGGAGATGAAAGGTAGAGAAAGCCAAGAGGTGCCACACCTGGGAGAGTCATCATTAGAAGCATGAACAATACTGTTTCAAAGCATCTCATCTTGAGAATCTCAAAGCATTTAACACTTCTGTTCATAATTCTGCCATTGTGAGTCACATCCCCTTCATCTCATAAAGCTTATACTTCTGAATCTATGGGGTTATTCTTGCTGGAAAGATACACATGCCAACTACTGAGAGCGAGCAAGCAAGCAGCTAGGACAAACCCAGCAGCAAATATACTGCTTGAACCCACGAAAGAGCTGATAATACTATTGATTCTGTAACATGCTGGCCTTTCCTGTCTTTTGTAGTGCGTCAGCTGTCACTGGCCTCCTTGGAATATTACAGACGGTACAAGGTCACACTTTAAATACATTATTTCAGTCTCTCAGCAAGCACTGTCCAAGACAGAGCTGCATCAATTCAGCTCTGGTTACATTTCAACATCTTTTTTTTGGAGCAAAAGCACACACTCATATTTTAACATCTTTCTTTCTCTCCTGGAAATGGCAGAAGCAATAGCTTTCTGACCTGTTGGTCTCTGAACTGGACTTTCTGCTCCTCATTCCAGAAAGCACAGGCTCCCATTTCACCATTAGGCACAGGCAGGGCCACATTTGCCAATTCCGGCTGGCACGAACAAGCCCGCCCCTGTCACCAGCACCCTTCAGAGATCCAGTAAGGCAAGTGCCTTCTTGCCAAACCTGATTCCATGCATGACGGAAGCATGCCTCACGACCCTTACGCATGTTTTTAATTGCTTACACACTGTGGAAAGCCGCGGGGTAGGGCTAACCTCATACCATGGTGGCCTGCCCTGCAACATCACCTGGTCTCGCTACACACTCATAACCCTTCCCCAACAGAGCCTGTTCAGATGCACACACACCCATTTTTCAGACAGTGTTTCTGCAGGTATCTGAAGCTCCTCAGATCATTCACATAATTTTCCAGACCCAAGCTGCCTCTCCTTGTAATGACTAGACACGAATGGCTACAATCAGCAACCACTACAAGTAAAGCAACTTCCAGAAGGCTACAGGCACTAAGGACCAACCCTTAAGACAGTTCCTTCACTAGAGGCTGCTTCACCCTACCCCTGGCAATTTTCAAATGCCAGCTCCATCCATACCCCTCCCTTTTCAACCTCTGCCTTCTTAAAAAAGGATAAGCACCCTGAGGACTACCCAGACCCTCTGATGGAAGAAAAACATGGTTATTATTAAGTCCATTACTGTGTTACCTCGGTTTAAGAACTTAATTCGTTCTGGAGGTCTGTTCTTAACCTGAAACTGTTCTTAACCTGAGGTACCACTTTAGCTAATGGGGCCTCGCGCCGCCACTGCACGATTTCTGTTCTCATCCTGAAGCAAAGTTCTTAACTCGAGGTACTATTTCTGGGTTGGCGGAGTCTGTAACCCGAAGTGTCTGTAACCTGAGGTACCATTGTACTAGGTAAAGGAGGACTCCCTCCCCCCACTAAATGAAATCATAGGAAGCTAAGGGTTGTGCACAACTAAGTTCTGCTCAGAGCAGACCCACTGAAATGAATGAACTAAGAGTGACATGCACATCAATTTCGAGGGGTGCAGGACTAACACTGGATAGAACTCTAGCTATCTTATTGGACAAAAGGAGAGACACCCGTGTTTGGATGTGAAGCAAATTCTGACAGGATAGGCCAATGCCAAAAGGGGAAAGTCAGAGATGAGGTGTTTAGGAGAATGAATATGTTCTCAAGGCTTTCCAGAGTTTCACAGTAGGGTAAATGGCTAACTACGCACTTGCCTGATCTTGCAAAGTCTACATTCCTCCTCAGTGACAGTTGCTCGAAGAGAGAGAATGATAAGCAGTGAAGTGGACAGAAATATTCCAGGGAGGGGGGAGAAATAAAAGAATGGTGCCTTCTCCATAAAAGCAGCTACAACAAGAGATACAACCAACTCCTTAGAATCTATCAGGGAAGGAAAAATCAGGCAGAGGAGGACAATCTAGCACAGTGGCCTTTAAACAGTCAGTACCCATTACTGAGTCCATTATTCTCTGTACTGTCCACACTGACTTGCAGCAGATATCCAGGATTTCAAACTGGGTTCCATCCTAGTCCTACCTAGAGATGTCAGGGGGGAAATATCAGACACTTTGCATGCAAACCAAAGACTACCACTGAGCTACATTCCTTCCCCTATATGGTAAAAAACATTATGAGGTGACCCCCTCAGTTCACATTGCGCTTAAAGGAGAATCCCTGTTCTGGATAAAATTAATGTTTTTTCACAGATTAATACAAAGACATTGGGAAGGAGGAAGAGAAGAAGTGGGAAAGATGAAAGCACCCAGGCACATGGGGAGAAAAGGGTTTAAAAAGAATGCCCCACGAAATAGAGCAGGGAAGAGAATAGAGATGAGAAGTAATGGCCCATACGGGAGAAGAGGGGGAAAGGTGGTCAGCAGAGAAATGCCCCAAAGCACACTGGGGAGAGAGTAGCAGGAAATGAAGGCACTGAGGCACACAGAGACAAAAGTGGGCAAAAACAAAGGGATCTCCAAAAGAGTACAGGTGTGTGGGGGGAAATAGAGGGAGGCTAAAGAGAAGCAATGCCCAAGGCACACAGGGAAAAAAGAATAAGGCAGCTTCCTACGTTCCTTTTTTATTTAGCAGTCCTTGCTCAAACAACAGAACATTAGCTTTGCATGCAGAAGGGCCCTAGCTGGATCTTCAACAGCATCCCCAAGTAAGGATGGGAGAGATCCCCCTGCCTCAAACCCTATTAGAGAGCTGCTGCCAGTCCGTGCGGACAACACTGAACTAGGCGGGCTGACTCTGTATTAGGCAGCTTCCTGGGCTCCTATTTAAAAGCACATCTTTATTCAGCACTAGCATTTCACTTTATCTCTAACGGGGGTGGACCACAGCTGAGTGGCACAGCACATGCTTTGCACGCGAAAGGTCTCCAGTTCAATCCCCAACGGCATCTCTAGGGAGGGTTGGAAGACTGACAGACAGACAGACAGAGACACCCCCCCACACACACCCCACCCCGCTGCCTGAAACCCTGAAACCTTGCCAGTCAAGGGTGGGCGACATCGAGGGGCCTCCGGGGTCGCTCGCTCAGGCCGAGAAAGGATATTGCCGCAGCGCCGCCTCCACCTCCGGGCCGGCTCCTCCCTCCGCCTCCGCCGCGCCGGCCCCGCTCCCCGCATCGGCGCCGTCGGGCTCTTCCACGAAGCGGTTCTCGTCGAACTGATCGATGTCGAGGCGGCGGAAGCGCGAGGAGAGCGAGCTCCGCGCCATAGCTGAGCCGGACGGCAGCCGGGCGCTCTCCCGAGGCGCCACAGCCACGCACGCCGCCGCCGCCGCCGAGGCTACACTTCCCTCCTCAGGATAGCACTGCTCGGAAAAGGAAACCCCGCCCGCCCGCCTGCCAGAGCGAGGGCGGGGCCGACTGACAGGCGCGCCCAATCCACCCCCTGGGCGGGGCCTGGCCTGCGGCGAGGGCGGAGGGCGAGAAAGAGCGAGGAGGAGAAGCTCCGGTTCGCTCTGCGTCACTCCGCCTCGAGCCGGTCCTACCCACGTGACCTCAAAACGCAGCTTTTTTTCGTTCTCGCCCCCTTTCATAGCTGTCAACCTTCCCTTTTTTGCGGGAAATTCCCGTATTCCAGCACCGTTTCCCGCTGCTATCCCGGATTGTTAGATATCCCGTAGACTGTCCCCGGGATAGGTGAGGCTACTGATCCCTTATTTTCAAATCCGAAAGTTGACAGCTATGCCCCCTTCCCTTCGGTGCCACTTCGATTTGGGATTCGAATTAAAAGTGCACCTTTTAAATAAAGATGCATATGCGTGTCCGCGGCCTCAATTCATATACCACAATGCGGTTTTGTTAATCTGCCTAATCTCTTAATATAAACAGTTGCGAGAACCTGATTCACTTTCACCTCAATTCACTCCGGTTTCTCTCTTGAACTTTGGCCCTTTTCAAAATGGCCAACACCCAGGTCAATTTACCTCGGTCCAATTCAACTTCAATTCATTTCACATTTTGCTTGTTTCAATTTCCCTCCAATCAGCTTCATTTTTTTAAAAAAAATCCAGCCAGTCTGCTTTGTTTTCAGTGCATCATATTGCAAATCCCTGGGCAGGAGGCTGGGGAGGGTGGGAGGCAGGGGAATTACTGCAGGTCTAGGAAGCTGGTCAAGTCAGTTTCATTTCAAAGGGCCTACAAAACAAGTACAGTGGACGCTCCGGTTGCGAACGTGATCCGTGCGGGAGGCACGTTCGCAACCCGCAGCGCCACATCTGTGCATGCGCGGGTTGTGATTTGGCACTTATGTGCAAAGTGTGATTTAGTGTTCCTGCACATGCGTGAGCGCCGAAACCTGGATGTAACCCGTTCCGGTACTTCCGGGGTTCGGCACGTCCATAACCTGAAAACGCACAACCTGAAGCGTCTGTAACCTGAGGTATGACTGTATTGTTACACTTCAGTCTCTCAAATCACTCAGTGTACATCTACATTTAAAAAAATTATAATCAAGCTTGGCAAATTATTTACAACAAATGCCAGATTATGGTTGCTTCCAGACAAGGGGAGTTATTGCACAAATAACTCCTATTTGGATCCTCCTTGGATCCTATTTTTGTGTGCATGTGACTGGGACAATAGTGTCCTCACATTCCAGTTTCTAAGTCATTCATATTCATTGCTATTCTGCTATTTGGCATCCACACCAGTAGCAAGAGCTTGACAGAATATATTCATGCTGTTTGGGATTACTTCCCATCTTAATCACTCCTCCGCTATATTTTTCCATTCTTGGAGCATGGGCAGGTATTACTGCATCTGCGTGTGTGTGCACTCTTTAAATCCACAGGAAGAAGAGCAAACATTGCTAGTCCATAGTTATGTTTCAGAATGGGGGGAAATTAAGGCACATTTTTTTGTAGGCAGTGTGAGGGCAATATCCATTTCCACTGTGTTTTTCAAAAGAAATATTCAGGTCATGAACAAGAGTGCTCTCAATATGCTGCTTAGCGGGCATAGATTGCAATATCCAAAAAATATTAAGAAGCTGTAGGTTTCCATTAAAGTACAATCTCAGATTCCACCCCACACCTTTAAAACAATCAACAAAACAGCAATAAAATACTTAAATTATCATAAAGAAGTATTGTGCAAAACATCCCTATTAAAAACACACACACATTAGTCATTATGTACTGTAATTACAGTTTGTGTACACCCACACACATTTACACTGTGAAGATCTTGAGAAAACAGCTGCTTCAAACTGGGTTGTCCATAGGATCCTAATGACAATAACTCGGTAGCTATAATTTTAAAAGTTATTATTGTGGCGTTTGCCCGTTCGTTTGAAAATGTCTGTATGGGGGAGAGAAAGGGTTAACAGGCAGACCAATAGAAAAGTGAGAGGTGGACCTATCTGTTTATAAAAGGGCTCAGCCTGAGGTTTGGGTTAGTTTTGGTTGGTTGGGAAAGGCAGTTGGGAAAGCAGTTGGCAGACAGTTGGAAATAGACAGTTAGTGCAGTTGGTTCTTGTGTGAGGGAAGGTAGAAGAGTTAGAGACAGGATAAAATAAGACTAAGAAGGTAAAGAGTAACAACGTTTTGAATGCAGTTAAAGTTTTTTTGTGTTTGCAATAAACTACTCTTCTTTGTTAACTTAAGAACCTGACTGAGACTAAGTGATTTACCGGGGAGGACCTGGTTGGTGGCAGCGGATTAGTAGTGTACGGGTCAATAGTCCGTGAGACGACTGGGGGCTCCGTACGAACGCCACAATTATAAAGGACACTACAAGTGTCACAGGAGATATAAAGTAAAGGTAAAGGTACCCCTGCCCTTGACAGACTCTAGGGTTGTGCGCTCATCTCACTCTATAGGCCGGGAGCCAGCGCTGTCCGCAGACACTTCCGGGTCACGTGGCCAGCATGACGAAGCTGCATCTGGCGAGCCAGCGGAGCACACGGAACGCCGTTTACCTTCCTGCTGGTAAGCGGTCCCTATTTATCTACTTGCACCCGGGGGTGCTTTCGAACTGCTAGGTTGGCAGGCGCTGGGACCGAACGACGGGAGCGCACCCCGCCGCGGGGATTCGAACCGCCGACCATGCGATCAGCAAGTCCTAGGCACTGAAGTTTTACCCACAGCACCACCCGCGTCCCGCACAGGAGATATACAGCAACATAAAGCATTTGCAGTATTGTAGAAGTGAAAATGGAAGTTAGTAATTGACTTCAATCCAGAAAGCCCCAGAAAATACTCCAACCTACCCCAAACTTCTGCATATTTTATTTTATATTCTTTCTGCACAGGCTTTCCTTGAACCATAAGCTCACTCTTATTACTGAATTTCTGTTTTCATAATACTGTTTATATCCAACTAAGTTCTACTTAGAGTAGAAGCAGCAAGTAGTAGGACCATTGCGTGGAGATGGAAAATTCTTTGGGTGACAGAGAGAAGGTGGAACTACTCAACACTTACTTTGCCTCCA
The DNA here is from genome assembly GCF_964270895.1 of Podarcis filfolensis. Classification (NCBI taxonomy): domain Eukaryota; kingdom Metazoa; phylum Chordata; class Lepidosauria; order Squamata; family Lacertidae; genus Podarcis; species Podarcis filfolensis. Next base: position 38,128,178 of record NC_139617.1, read on the forward strand.
TCTTCACCCAAAAGGAAAACAGTGCCCAACCTGGTGATAAAAAAATAAACAATGCAAGGAGAGAGCTGCAGCCCAATATAGGAGGAAATGTGGTAAGGGAACACCTAATTTAAATGAATTCCGATCTTCAGGGTTTGAGGAGCTGCATCCAAGGGTACTAAAAGAGCTTGCGGATGTAATCTCAGTGTCTATAACAGGTGCCTGGTGGCCAGATCCAGCCCAATCGCCTTCTCAATATGGCCCACGGACGGTCTGGGTATCAGCATGTATTTACATGAGTAGAATGTGTCCTTTTATTTAAATCTCTGGGTTATTTGTGGGGCATAGGAATTCGTTCATTCCCCCCCCCCCAATATAGCCTGGCCCACCACATGGTCTGAGGAATGGTGGGTCAGCCCACGGCTGAAAAAGGTTGTTGACCCCTGATCTATAATCTTGGAGAACTCTTGGAGAACAGGTGAGGTCCCTGCAGACTGGAGGGCAAATGTTGTCTCAATCTTCAAAAAGGGGAGAAATAAGTCCCTGGTACAGTAATTGCCAACCGGTCAGCTTGACGTCAATACCAGGAAAGGTCCTACAACAGATAATTAATTATACAGTGGTACAGGTATGACTGTATGGTCAATCTGTGAGCACCTAGAAAAGGGTGCTGTTATTACTAAGACCCAGCTTGAGTTTCTCAAAACAACTCATGCGATACAAATCTGTTTTTTATATATCGAGTGGACCCTTTAGTTCCATACCGCTCGGGATACGTTAACTTTCGTGTTACGAACATGGCAAACGCGGAAGTGCATACTTCCAGGTTTCGCCCCGTGCATTTGTGCAGAAGCGCTCTGCGTGCCGCACATGTGTGCAGAAGCACTCAATCATGCTGCTTGCAGAAGCGGTGCCTCTGCCTACAGACTTTTTGGGTTGCAGACGGACCCCTGAATCAAATTTAATTTGTATCTGGAGGGTCCACTGTAGTTATAAGCTTGGTGGTTCATGGGGATGTTGTGAACATAGCTTATCTTGATTTCAGTAAGTGTTTTGACAAAGTCCACATGATATTCTTGTGAAGCTGGTAAAATGTGGACTGTACAAGGTAACTGTTAGGTGTATTTGTAGCTGTTTGATTGACGGAAACCAAAGAATGCTCACTGACATTTCCTCATCATCCTGGAAAAAATGTTAAATGGGGTACTGCAGGGTTCTGTCCTGGGCCCATTCTTTTTCAACATCGTTACAGTCATACCTCGGGTTACGAATGCTGCGGGTTGCGCATTTTCGGGTTGCTGACCATGTCAAACCCAAAAGTACCGGAACGGGTTACTTCCAGGTTTCGGCGCTCGCGCAGAAGCACAAAATGACATCACGCACATGCGCAGAAGCGCGTCACACGCAGACGCGGTGCTGTGGGTTGCAAACATGCCTCCTGCACAAATCACGTTTGCAACCTGAGGTATGACTGTGTAAACAACCGTAACAGACTGGAGAACTGGGCCCAAATTAACAAATCAGTTTCAATAGGAACAAATGTAAGGTTCTAAACTTAGGCAGGAAGAACCAACTGCACAAATATATGATGGAAGACACCTGGCTTACTAGCAGTATCTGTGAATAGGATCTAGGGGTCTTAGTAGACCACAAGTTTAACATGAGTCAGCAGTGTAGTGTGTTGCAGCAGCAAATCAAGCTAATGCGATTCTAGGCTGCATCAACAGTAGTGTCCCAATCAACAGAAATCAGACCACACCTGCAGTACTGTGACCAGTTCTGGGAACCACAAGTAAAAAAGGATATTAACAATCTGAGCATGTGCGGGGGACGATGAACCAAACCTTATGAGGAATAGATGAGAGAATTGGGTATGTTTTGCCTGGTAAAGAGGAAACTGAGAAGAGATATGATAGCCATCTTCAAATAGCTGAAGGATTGTCATATAGAGGAAGCTTGTTTTATCCTGCTTGTGTCTAGGGCATGAACCAATGGATTCAAGTTGCAAGAAAGGAGATTTCAACTGAACATCAGGAAGAACCTTCTGAGAGTAAGAGCTAATGAACAGTGGAACAGACTCCCATGAGAAGTGGTGAACTCTCCTTCCTTAAAGGTTTCTAAGAGTTTGGATGGTGATCTGCCAAGTATAATCTTGCTGAGATTCCTGCATTGCAGAGAGTTGGACTACATGACCGTCAGGGTCCCTTCTATTCTGATTCTACAATTTTATGATTCTAAGACACATTGAAATTAAGGAACCCACATTGATTAAGAGAGCTAACTTTGGATACATCTGTTTTTAGGATACTGTTTATTGTTGTACTTTTGTATACCACTTAAAGAGATGTTTAAATATTTAGCAGTTTAAGAAAGGCTTTTAAATAAATTTTAAAATATATTGACACAGGGAATAAGATTAAAACAGCAGTCCACAATGCAGAGCAGGGCTCTACTGTTAAGAAGCCATGTATATTATGTGGAGTTGGCAAAGCTGACAGATAAACTTCAGGAAAAGGACAATAAGGATTTTGAAAAAGAGTGGGAACCCTTTATATTATATTTGCAGAAACAAAGAAAGACTATTGACTTGATGGTAGGACTTTCACAATTTTATGGATGGAGAACAAATAATGTAATAAAAGGAAAAATATATTTGTAGATGCGGGAGGGAATGGAAGACAGGAGTGCCTGGCGTGCTCTGGTCCATGGGGTCACAAAGAGTCGGACACGACTAAACAACAACATTTGTAGAAAATAGCAGAATATAATGAGGATAATAAATCAGAAATGGAAGTTGAGGGAAATCCAAAGGGAGGGAGGGAGAGATGTCATGTAAACTGTATGTTATAAGTATATTTGTAAAGAGAAAAAAGAAAATTAATTATTTTTTTTTTAAAAAAAGAAGCTATGTATAGGTCCTGTAAGCACATAGCCATGCATCCTTGTTACCAGGATCAATATCTCATCTCTATCTCATATACTGAATTGTTCACTTAAGCGGAAGTCATAGATATTTTCCACAGCTGTTAGCTCATCAGTGTTGATGAGAGGCAAGCTGCGAAGTACAGCAGAGAAGCAAAAGGTCACACACATAAATAGGCAGTGGTCAAGGTAACCATAAAAACCAACTTATGAAAGAGGAGTTGGTCCATCTGCAAAAACAACTTGACCACATTTGTGAATTAGTGGATTTGGTGTAGCTAAGGTAACTTTGTCATTTGAAAAATATTTGTAAAAGCAATATAAAGTGAATATTTATACTGTGTGCTTGAATACTTGTATCTTGGTTGAATTTGAACATCTACTGATGTGATACCAGGAAAGGCTATTAACAAGGAGGAAATTGGAAATCGAAAGTGTGGGCATTCTCCAGTGAGAGCAAAAAGCACACGATTGAAACAAAAGCAAACTCCGGCATACAAGTATTTCTACCAAATGTTTTAGACAAGCTCTCCAGATGAAAGCAACCCAGTTGTATTCTGGTGCTTGGAAGCAAACATTTCGGTGTATCAGAAATACCTGATTAAAAGGCAGTGTCAAGGGAACAGTTTATGTACTAGATAACAATACCAGCCACACTCCAAAGCTGAAATTTACATCAGGTGACAAAAGGGCCCCGCACTTAGTTGGGACAGGTGAACTGAGATTAATGCATCTAATGCTTGTATTAAGCACGCATGGTGCGAGTCTCATTGCTTTTCAGTAGTTCAACTCATTCAACTATATCACAACTTACAGTTTTATAACTCCTAAATGTTTTAAATTATATGGCCCACAGAAGGGTCTGTCTTGGTTGCATAATGTTACTACTGTACATAATATGCAACCAAGTCAGATCCTTCTGTGGGCCATATAATTTAAAACATCTAGGAACACAAATGCCTAGGTATCACTTTTTCTTATTAAAAGTTGTTTACTTCCTTGTACAACTGATAGCTCTGACACACCTGAAAATCAGGGGCTGCTATGTGGAAATTTAGCTAAGGAAAAGGAAGTCCTGTATTAGCAGAATCCAAACATTCTATCAATCATACCATCACCACACATGTGAGATTTCTTTGTGAAAAGAGGGTGGGGAGAATGAAAAGACATGAATTCACATCAACAATGTAGGGCTTTATTTTGAATGCTTAACCTAGAGACTGAGTTATGACTTTATTAAAAAGACAAAGTATCTGAGAAAAATCAGAACAATTATTTCGTTGTACAAATTCGTTTACCTGTACGAGGTTTTGCATTTTAGTTTAAATCCTAAAAAAATAAAGCAACGGGTGGAGGGAGATCAGGGGCAGCCATTAACACCATTTATTTATGCTGACGAAGCAAAATATAAACCAGGATGTTTTTTTTACATCTTGGAAATGCACTCACTAGCAGGGCTCGGACAGTCCCATCATGCACACCAAATACAACTTTGCTGCTGAAATTTTTAAAAGCTTATTAAAAACAATAGCCTCCCCAAAGTCAACCCCTTGAATGAAAGATCAGACTAGTTCTGATGTTTTGCTGTTCAGATTTATTTCGTTAAAGGGAAAATGCATGTTCCTATTTTTTGAAAAGGAAAAAAAAGAACTGAACTAAAAAAAATAAATCACAAGTACTACAAAACAGGTAGGTAGGTAGGTGGGTGCTCAGAGACATTTCAAAAGCTGGCAAGTAAGGTAAGGTAGGGATAAGAGGAGGGAGAGAGATTTAAATATGCACCCCTATTGACAATATACAACACATTTAGATAATTTAAGTATATAAAAGGCAAGAGGCAGCATTTCAGCAGCAAAGTGCTAAAAGGGTATGTCACAAAAGAAAAGGGCAAAGCCACATCTCAGAGGAAATACGGTGTGGTTGTTCTTGGGGGGATCACACGTTCTGAGTCTGGAACTGCACGGAAGAGCTTTGGTTCCCTTGTATTTACATCTTTAAATACCATGATTGAGGCAATATTTCCACAGCGATAGCAGTAGTTCGGAGCAGACCACACTGTGACCAACTTCTCATCAAACATAAATTTATAACCTTCGTGCACCAGCTGGTGGGCTCGGCAGATGAGCTTTAAGTTGTTGATATGGACAAACTAAGGTGTAAACAAAAAAATAAGGAAGGAAGTTAAGGAAAATATTTACAGTAAAAATGTTGGAGGCAGTGTACGCGCGCACACACATGCGCGGATGCACACGCATTCTATTCCACTGACAAGGAGCCATGGCAACACTACAGAAGCCCAGCACAAAGACACAGAGCAGGAGGCGGCGATGTTCTTTCTCTCATACTAAAGTCTCCTTTCAAATACTCTCTTGTTCTCTCCCCTTAAACTCTCAGTTTCTCCTTAAGAGTTGATGCTTTTAAAATGTGATCCTGAAAGCCGAACGTATCCAGACATCCTACACCAGTGTTGTATTTTCCAATAAAATATCCCCGAACACAAGATTTATACTATATAGCAGTGTGTTGGAAAAGAACCTAGAAGATGGGAGTTTGAATACGCACTCAGCCATGAAGCTCACTGGGTGCCTTTGGGTGGGTCACAGCCTCTCACCTTAACCTACCTCATAGGGCTGTAAAGGTAAAAGTAAAGGGACCCCTGACCATTAGGTTCAGTCGTGGCCGACTCTGGGGTTGCGGCGCTCATCTCGCTTTATTGGCCAAGGGAGCTGGCGTACAGCTTCTGGGTCATGTGGCCAGCATGACTAAGCTGCTTCTGGCGAACCAGAGCAGCGCACGAAAATGCCATTTACCTTTCCACCGGAGCAGTACCTATTTATCTACTTGCACTTTGACGTGCTTTCGAACTGCTAGGTTGGCAGGAGGTGGGACCAAGCAATGGGAGCTCACCCCGTCGCAGGGATTTGAACCGCCAACCTCCTGATTGGCAAGTCCTAGGGTCTGTGGTTTAACCCACAGCGCCACCCACATCCCTTTATAGGGCTGTGGTGGGGATTAAATCAGGAGGGGGAGAACCACATATGTCAGTAACCTTGACCTCTTTGGAGAACAGGTGGGATATAATAAAAATAATAGTACTATTAGCACTTGTACCCCCAGCAACATGCATAAGATGGAATGGGCACGCCCAATCTTAACTTGCCTCGTGCAAGTAACAGGATATCAAATGCAACAGTTGTGTGAAGCAAAAACAGAATCATAAAATGAAACTGTTCCCAAAACGCAGACCTGTTCTCTGAGGCAAACACCGTCTTAAACTCCCCATCATTTCTCTTTCTCAGGCAATACTTTCTGATTGCAGGCCAGGGTCACTGCCAGAGACATGGTTGGGAAACTGGGTTTTCTTACCTCATTTGTGACTTTTGCCCCAAACAGCCAGCCTGCACCTCGGGGACTTATGGCCCAGGTGTCCACATCTTCTGGGTCAGACCAAACAAGGTCACAAAAAGCTCCTTTGTGTGGGATCTCTTGGTTGCGCTCGATAGTCCGAATCTGGTCCAGTGTTTTTATGTCTGGAGACAGGCCCCCATGTACACAGAGGATTTGCTCATCTATTAACTTGAAGGGAAAAAAGACAGAAGGCGGAGATGTTATTAGGACCACAATCCTGAAATTTAAAAAAAAAAAACACCTTTGGTAAATGTATAATTAGAGAAACAGAGACAGAAAGTCACTTGTTATTCTCTTAAAAGAAACCCTTACCGCTGCTACTGTGAGCATGTCAAAAACTTTGGTGCAGTATCTCCAGGCATTAGCATTACCATATTTGGTTTGGCATTCATCTATTGGAGAAAGAAGTAGGGGAAAGAGGTGAAGAGAATAATGCTTTAGTGATCATAATTTCTCAGACTAAACTAGACGGGTTGTAGGAACAACAGCGGAGATAGAAGCTCCCATGTTGACTGAAAACCCAGCATTATCTGTTCACCTAATCACTCATTTAATTTGGGTTGCATCCAAAATTCATTATATTCACAACAACCTTATAAAACAGATTTAGCTACTTTAAAAGTTTTATCCTAACTGGTTCACATTTCTTGAATAACTTGAAAAAATGTGTAATCATTTAAATCTATCATGAAGAAAGATATGCTCAATGAGCAGATGAACATGATTTTTACATCAAATGTGAGACTTTGACAGATATTTCTTTTTCAAAAAGTAAATTAAATAGTATTGCATGCCCAGCATCACTCAGCATGCCCACAAACAACCTGCTCCATTTCAAATCCAATACTCCATTAGACAAATCTAATTAAGCCATATTCTTCCTTAACGCACAGTTGCAGATACAGGTCCAATCAGTCGTCCATATTACAACATATTTTCAAAGCACTGTTCATTCCGTGGTGTCCCCGCCAGAATCCTGGGAACTATAGTTTACTCCTCAGAACAGCAATTCCCAGCAGCCTTAACAAACAACAATTCCCAGGATTCTTTGGGTGGGTGGGTACACTTCAAAATATATTGTGAGGAAAACTAACACAGAATCTCTATTTCTAGATCTTAGCACTACGCATCACTCTAAGATTCTAAGGACAGCTTCCTACATTATAAAGCAGAAGCTTATGCTTGTTTTAACAACAAACCCCTTGTTCACAATCCTTCTAAAAATGTTCCAAACTCTACAGGAAGGGCCAGGGACTTTTTCAGCCCAAGGATCACATTCACATCTGGCAAAGTTGCAGCGGCCACAGCCAGTGATGGGTGGAATCAAGAGGCAAAAGAAGGTGGAGCAATTAAGGTTGTTTGTTTGTTTACTTTTGTACAGGAGGCTAGTTTCTGCACACATTAACATACCCCTCTCTATCCTCCATCCAGACAAGCAAGAGTTATTGTTAGTGTTAAAAGGACAGGCAAGAAGGCTCAATAAGGATGTGAAGCAGGGAAGGTTAGCTGGATGCCCTGGGGTGAGTCTTAAGGTCCAAACATGAGAGGCTTGGAGGCCACATCTGGTCCCTGAGCCAGAGGCTTCACCACCCTTGTTCTACAGCTTCTAAGAGGACAAGCCAACTCATCACGGGCTTATGTTGATTATAACTATGAAACTGAAGGTAGGGTAGGAAGAGAACTTACCATAAAATCCATACACTTGAGTTATCTGTCTGCTCTCATGATTCCCACGTAAAAGTGTGATGCGATCAGGCCATTTTGCTTTTAGGGCAAGAAGATAGGTAAACGTCTCAAGGCTATAATAGCCTCTGTCTACAAAGTCACCCTGAAAAGTTAAACAACATTTTACTATACTGCATGACATGAGACACTCAGGCTGCAATGTTACATGCACTTGAACTCTGAGGCACTTGTATCAGACTAAATATGCATAGGACTGGGCTGCTAGCCTCTGCTTCCAGAAGTATATGCTTGCTTGCTTGCTTGCTTATTTATTTATTTATTTATAAGACTGTTTATCCACACTTTGCCTTTAAGGTCCCAGGGCACAACACAGCGACATAATTATACAATTAAAGAAAAAAGAAAAAGAGGGATAGTAAAACAGCTTACATACTATTATAAAAACAAGCAATCCCCTTCAGAGGAGTCAGTAGACCAGGTACTTTTTTTTAACTGGGGCAGCCCCCAAATTGTGGAATTTCCTCCCCAATAGGGCTGGGCAATATCTGGTTTTCAGCATTGTGATGCATCAGCAGCTAAATACTGTGATATAATAATATATCATAATATCTGAAATGTATCTTGGCTGCTTCTTCCCACCCAAGGGCTGAGATACCTTGCCCAGCCCTACAGATGAGCAAGCCCCCATACCACTTCAGCTCATGTGGGGCGTAGGGGCTTCCTCGAAGGCACACGCAGGCAGGCAGAACAAGGGGGGAGACACAAGCAAGCACACAGAGAAAGAGAGAATGGGAAAGCAGACACACACGGGTGGTGTGTGGAGAAAGAAAAATACAGTGGTACCTCAGGTTAAGTACTTAATTCGTTCCGGAGTTCCGTACTTAACCTGAAACTGTTCTTCACCTGGAGCACTACTTTAGCTAATGGGGCCTCCTGCTGCTGTCGCGCCGCCGGAGCACGATTTCTGTTCTCATCCTGAAGCAAAGTTCTTAACCTGAAGCACTATTTCTGGGTTAGCGGAGTCTGTAACTTGAAGCGTATGTAACCTGAAGCACACCGTATTTTTCGCCCTATAGGACGCACCTAGATTTGGGGGGGGGGGGGAATAAAGGGGGAAAAAATATTCCCCCCCTCAGGCGCTCCAGAACAGGAAGCTCTCCGCAACCCCGAGCTTCCCCCTCCCCCAGCCCCCAGAACGGGACCCAAAGCCATGCCGAAGCTGCGTGCAGCTTTGGCATCGCTCTGGGAGCTTGAGGGGCTGGGGGAGGGGGAAGCCCTCCGCCAGCCTCCAAACCAGATCCAAACCGAGTTTGCGGGGCTGGCGACGGGAAGGAGCAGGCTTCTCCCCCCCGCCAGCCTTCTAACCAAGTCGGGGGACAGCGGGAAAAGCGCGCTGCGCGTCTCCCACTGTCCCCTGAGTTTGTGAGGCTGGCGACGGGGAGGAGCAGGCTTCTCCCCCCCGCCAGCCTTCTAACCAAGTCGGGGGACAGCGGGATGGCGGCGTTCCGCCTCCCCGCTGTCCCCCGAGCTTGTGAGGCTGGCAGTGGGGCTCTCCAGGCTTCAGCGAAAACCTGCATTCGCCCCATAGGATGCACACACATTTCCCCTTCATTTTTGGAGGGGGAAAAGTGCGTCCTATAGGGCGAAAAATACGGTATGTAACCCAAGGTACCACTGTAGCAGGAAACTTGGGAAAGAAGAGGCTTAAGTGGTGCAAGGTTTATTTATTTATTTTCTAAACACGGAATAACCCCATGGCAGAATGCCAATCAGAGCACCTACCAGCATGCCTAGAAGCGGAAATTAATGGCGTCGGAACAACAGACAAAAGCATTCTGGCTTGGCTTCATAAGTTTTATCATCAGGGCAAATATTTTGAACCAGTTGTTATTAAACTGGTTTTCAACTATCTATCACAAAATCGCCCAGGCCTATTCCCCAGAGAGATGCATTTGGCTTCTTCACCATACAGTTTTCAGTGACTGATGAACACTTCTTTACCTTGGTGTTTGACAACTGAAATGTGCATTTTTGGGAATTGTTCTATTTCTGTGACCCCAATCTGTTTTAACTGTTTTTAATTCTGAATTTTAACTTGCTGTCCTGGGACCTGCTGGTGAAGGGTGGGCAATGAATTTAAATAATGAATGATAACAGGGGGTGACAATGATTGAATCTAGGACAGTAGTTCTGAAAGGGTGTAGTATACCTTTAGGTAGACTAAAGGACAATCAAAGAAACACCTAAACATTTCAGTGTTGTGCAGCATAGTATAGTTAGTATAGTATGGAAATATTTTATTTTAGTTGAAGGATATGGAAAGATATCTTTTCAAAGCAAGAGCATCAAGTGCTACTGAGGACAACCCTAACTGAGATCCATAATTGTGCAGGAGAATAGTATTGACTATTCTTTTACAGTTCTCCTTGACATATTGTTGGGAACAGCGAGTTTCAACTCTGACAAATACGAAAGATCATAAAAGAGAAAGGATTCTCTGTGCTGTTAAGAAGAGGAAGAGTTTGGATTTGATATCTCGCATTATTACTACCCGAAGTGGAGTCTCAAAGAGGCTAACATTCTCCTTTCCCTTCCTTCTCCACAACAAACACTCTGTGAGACTGAGAGACTCCAAAGCAGTGAGACTAGCCCAAGGTCACCCAGAAACCGCATGTGGAGGAGCGGAGACGGACACCTGATTACGAGTCTATTGCTCTTAACCACTATACCACACTACTGATAAAATGAGCGTGCCTCAAATTAGGCCTAATATAAATAAGATTACCCAGCAAAAGAAAGCTCATACCGATGACTTTGTATACATACTTAAGGTACTATGAGGCTCGTTTATAATTATATTTTGGGAATGATTCATGTTCTTATGTAGCTGTGTTGTTTTATACTTTCTGGATATCCTGTGATCATATTATAAAGTAGTTGTGTTCTATGTTATAAAACCGGCACTGCTAGGAGTTATTTCTTTTTGTTTTGCAATATATTTCTTATCAATAAAAAAGATCTGTGTGGCATGAGCAAATTTTAATTCTGATGTAGGACCTTTGATGTATTAAGCATGTGCTCTGACACTGAGCTATGGCCCCTCGCAAGTTCTAGGATCATGACTGTTAAAAAAAACTGTACTTGCAGAAAACCACAACCTCTGCCCTTCTACTATGGCTCATATAAAATACATTTCAAATGTTCTGTTCAGATTCAGAACCTCTCCTATCTCAAGTAACTGATTCATGCAAAGTAGGAATTCCCACAATAATGAAAGTTGCATCAATAATAATAAGATACCCCCTCACAAACAAACAAATCTCTTCCTCATTGCCCTGAAAAGAATTTCAACCATTTTCTACTTCTACCAGTTTTGCACAGCGCTGAGCAAAGGTTTGAAATTTCAGGAACATGAGCAATCAAGCACTTCAGTCCAAGCCTTCATTAATTAGATTATATTTTCTGAGATGGTAAAGAGAGAAAAAAAGCAGAGGCAAGACACAGCAAGCAAGGAAACAGGACCCAAATTAAAACATATACAGAACCCCCTGCTTTACCAAGTCATGGATGCACTACATTTAAAAACATGCTAGTTATTTTTAGAATTTAATTTGTACATACCATAAATATATAGTTTGTGTCAGGAACCTGACCTCCAGTTCTGAACAATTCACATAAATCATAAAACTGGAACACAAAAACAAAAGGAGGGAAGGCTTGTATCATTAACATTCTGTGATAAACCAAGAGGATAACAAATTCAACAAAAAATGGCATAACTTTATAGAATACAGCATATTAAAGAACACTGGAAAATTTGTAAAATTGTAAAAACTCTAGCACTTGTAATTTAAAATGACAAAGGATAAAAATGAAGTACAGTATAATAATTTGGATAAATGTCATTAGATGCAGTTTAAAAAGGAAGATAAATTTTGGAAGCCAAGAGAGGGGTGGGGGAAATCAGGGGGTTCAGGGAACCCCATAAAGGTACTGATATGGACTATGGTTTAATGTAAACAAGTGTGTGTGTAAAAAAATTGTTTTTTTGAAACGCTGAAAATATTTTTTTTAAAAAAACATTCTGTGTTAAACCCAAATGACTTAAAACGCCCCAAAAGTTATGAACTTTCGGTTTTTTAAAAAACAGGTGGCTCTGAAAGGCATCTGAAGAAAAGGCACAGACTGGACAGACATAGGTGTGTTAGGGGATGTTCAAGTGTTAGAATCCCACATTCAAACAGCTAAAATGCTACTACTAGCTTGATCCTGGGGTTTACCAAAACTGTTTGATGCTGAATCAGTGCAAGGCAGACAACACCTGAACTATTCCTGATAAATATTCTGTGTTTAATTATGGGCCTTGGTACTCCTTTCAAAAACTAATGTTAACACTTGTTTTATGGTTTCAATGGTGCATTGGGAGGAAATAAGTATTCCACGCATCACTAAGTGATGCTCTCTCTACCACGCCCAACCTCTTGACCAACATTTAGTTCTTGCAAAGTACACCTAGACTATCACTTCTAAACCACTGCAAATGCACCACCCACAACGAAATACTGCCATAACTTTGTAACATGGCATCACTGCAAGAACTCTGTTTCTCTATTTTTTAAATCTTGCAATGCAAATCATAAGCAGCACCATTGGTTTTACTACAAAAGTGCTGATCTAAAGGAAGCCTTTGATTTAATCCTGCCAGCTTCCTCTGGGCACAATATCTATAACCTTTGAACAGAATTACTTCTGTATTAGAGGCTTCAGGGATAATACTCCTGTTAATGTTAAGCAGTTCAATTAACTGCAGTCTAAAGGCCAAGAACCAAAACTATGTAGCCTGGTTATTCAGAAAATGATTCAAGGAGTCAACTCAGGTGGAATCTACACACATATAAAAAAACGCTGTGAAAATGCATTTAAAAAAAAAAGTTTTGAAAAATATATTGAATTTGCCATAGCTCACCCATTGCCATCTAATGTCTTTACAACACACTTAAAATATTTCATTTGCAGCTATGCAGCTGAGTCCCCATTCTGTAAAGCTGGCTTACTTGTTTGGAGGGAGAAAGAAATGAATAGATCATGCTTCCTTCCAGAAAATTAACACACTTTGCTCTTGAGTACACTCAACCAATTGTCACTTCTGAATTTTGTGGAATGTATAGTATTATCATTATGAACAAATGACAACAAAAACATTTTCTTTCAAGGTATAAAAAAGGGAGGGATATTATGTTGCATTGCTGTCTCCATGACCCCCTAGTGAATACTTGCACATTCTTTTACAATGCAAAAGATTGTTTGCAAGTGTCAATCCTTTATTCTTGGAGGGTATAGCATCAAAGGAACAATCCATATAAAACTCCACCTGTCCATGTATGTCACCGCAGACTGTAACTGGTGTAGACACTGGCTGCACATTAGATTCTTCTAGAAGAAGGTCACAGACGTAGTCACACAAGCGCTACAAAGAGAGAGTGCATTTTGGTCATTAATACAGGATTTCTCTGCATTATGGTCATCACAATGGCACATAGCCAGCTAACAAGGTTATGACCATGTCAAACCAGAAACTTGTGAAAGGGTCAGCTTTGTAAACATGTACATTGAAGTTACTAACCCACAGGAACTTTAAGCAGCTGTCTATAGAGAACTGTGTTGTTGTTGTTGTTGTTGTTGTTGTTGTTGTTGTCGTCGTTTAGTCATGTCCGACTCTTCATGACCCCATGGACCAGTGCACACCAGGCACTCCTGTCTTCCACTGCCTCCCTCAGTTTGGTCAAACTCATGTTAGTAGCTTGGAGAACACTGTCCAACCATCTAGACAACTGTAGTTTGTAAATAAAAATCCTCTACAAAACTGTCCTTCCAGTTTACCTGGTGCAAACTCTTACTTCCTCTAGAAAATTAGGTCACACATCTCAGCAGTTAACCCAACTGTGATTTTATTTCCTGTTAATTAAAGGCTTCTGATCTGTGAAAGAGCCAGTTATCCCAGATTTTATCTACTTTTCTCAGAACTCTCAAATTTCAATAGGTGGCAAAAGAAAGATAACAGCAGATCAAACATAAATTGACCTCTCGAAAACAATGGCTTCACAATGAGGATTCACAATGTGCGCGGGTCATGATTCACCGCTTCTGCGCATGACGTCATTTTGCGCGTCTGCGCATGCGGCAAAACCCGGAAGTAACCCTTTCCGGTACTTCCGGGTTACCACGGGGCCAGTGGAAAAGTACAAGCTAAGCTTCCTTCCAAACCAAGGCCTCACCTGAGACAGAGAGATTTACAAGACAAAAGGTGTTGATGGCCCATCTAGGAGGTATTTTGGACCTGGGCAGACTGAAGGTTCCCAGGGTAACTGGGCATGAGGTGACAGGAACAGGTGTTCTGGGAAGAAAGAGCCATCTTGGGAAGACTGGCTCAGCAGAGAGTGGGTGGCACCCAGCTTTTGTAACAATATGTTTTGTGTAATTTTTTACAGAAAAACAACCAGTAAAAACAAATTCATGATAAAGATGGGATCTTTGAAAAGACCAAGGAGTACTACAGAGCAGGAAACAAAAGACTCTCAGGTGGTGCCACCCATTAGTACTGTTAATTCTGTGGATACTTCCTAGTTTGCTTAGTGTCAGTGCGTCTACTAGTGTTATATCTCATATCTCAATCACAGGAAAAAACAAAAATCCGTAAGTACAATGATGACGATCTTCTGGCTAATGAATCTATGACGCCTGCTACGCTTCAATGCCATTTGGAGACAAAACACAACCACTACAAAAAACAAACCAATAGATTTTTTTCAAGATCAAACTTGCAGTTGAAGAAGGGGCAAAAAGCCATAGGAAAAGCTCTGGTGTGACCACTCAGGAGAATCAACCTTAGCTTCTTGATATGACAAGAATCATTGCCAAAGCAGGAAAGGCTCATACTATAGGGCCAGCTATATGCAAATGAGTACTTAGTGAGTCTGCAGCTAAGGAAATCAACACAGTACAGTGGTATCTCAGTTTACAAACTTAATCCGTTCCGGAACTCCGTTCTTAAACCAAAACTGTTCTTAAAGTGAGGCGTGCTTTCCCTAATGAGGCCTCCCGCCGCCGGTGCCCTTCCACCATTCAGATTCCATTCTTAGACCGAGGTAAAGTTTGCAAACCGGGACACTACTTCCGGTTTTGCGGAGTTTTGTAAACCAAATTGTTCGTAAACAGGACTGTTCTTAAACCGAGGTACCACTGTACCTCTTTTGAACAACACTGTGAAATGAAGCATATATGATATGTCTGATTATATAAAACAGACTCTCATTTGAAGGGTCCAGACTTACAGCGATTCTTTGAATTATGTGATGCAGTATGACTTTTTCTGACAGACTCAAAATTTCCATGTGATCAGTTTAACAACTTTGCGCAGTTGTGTATGGTAGACTACTTAGCAGACGGTTTCACGTAAACACTCTCAACACAAGCTTCCAGGGTAGTGATGTGAATATTTTTTACGTTGAAGATAAGATTGAGGCAATGATTTAAAAATTATGGTTATGGGCAAGCTGAGAAGATGGTAGCCTCACTAATTTTCCAACACTGGAGACATTTCTGGAGGCTACCGACGAAAAATTGATACCAGAAGTAAATATTACACCACTGAACACCTGCATGATTTAGTGACTAGCTTCAGAGATTACTTCTCTGTATCAAATCCTGAAAACTCATGGCTATAGAAACCTTTTGAATGTGATGTACACCTACTTCTTCTTCGCCAAATCTTTATTAGGCATTACAAGTATAGGTAAAGGGACCCCTGACCATTAGGTCCAGCCGTCGCCAACTCTGGGGTTGCGGCGCTCATCTGGCCGAGGGAGCCAGCGTACAGCTTCCAGATCATGTGGCCAGCATGACTAAGCTGCTTCTGGCGAACCAGAGCAGCGCACAGAAACGCCATTTACCTTCGTGCTGGAGCGGTACCTATATATCTACTTGCACTTTGACGTGCTTTCGAACTGCTAGGTTGGCAGGAGTAGGGACCGAGCAACGGGAGCTCACCCCGTAGCGGGGATTTGAACCACCGACCTTCTGATCGGCAAGTCCTAGGCTGTATCAGCAGAAGAGCAAGATGCACTTGTTGACGTGACTAGTGATGATTCATTACAATCATTTTTCAAAGAATGTAAACTGAACCAATTCTGGGTGAAGGTTTTTGCTAATTATAAGAAGTTAGTTGAAAAAGCTTTGAAATATCTAGAAATTGGCTTGATGTTGAACCAGATTTGAGAATAAAAGTAGGCAATATTGAACTGAACGTGGAAGGAAATTTGGGGGGGCCAAAAGAGACATGATTTCTCCCATCACATTTAGGTTTAGTGTTTTGTTGGGAGCCACCCCAAGTGGCTGGGGCAACCAAGCCAGATGAGTGGCAAGGAAGCAAGCAAGCAAACAAATAAATAAAATTAAGGTTTAGTAGCTGCTAGACATGTCATAATTTGTTTACTTGTACTAAACATGAATAAAATTAAATTTCTCTCTCCCCCCCCCACAACTGTCTTTGCCATTTTTTGTTGTAATATTACAAATTTTACGGTTATTTTTAAGTATCCCTAAAATGATTTGCTTATTAGGGATTCAAAAGTAGGGGGTCCATGGCTTGGCTTTTAAAAAATAGGGGTGCCCAGTAATTAGCTAATTGTGGGACCACTGATTAAAGCGTTTCAGCGGGTGCCCGTGTTGCCGCTACGCGCTGGGGCGGCTTCCGTAAAAGCGGAAGCTCGAGGAGAGCCCTACGTGGAAAGAGAGGGGAGATGGGGTCCCCACTCGCCCCCTGCCCCTCCTAAGACCCAGCCTCCCCATCTCCTCTTACCTTGAGGTCGTTCTCGGGCAGGTACTTGCAAAGCCGCGCAATCTCCACATACTTGTCCAAGTCCAAAGGCGCCATTTTGGGAGGGCAGCTTTCTCGGGGGAGAAGGTGGGAGGTAGGAAAAGAGGGGAAAAAGAGAGAAAGAGAGAGAAGAGGAGGAGGAGGAGGAGGAGGAGGGTGCGAGGTAAGAAGAGAGAGAGGACTGGAAGCGAGGACACGGCAATTCCTGATGGTGAAGCGGGAAACCCACTCCCTCGAATTTCCGGATGAAAAAAAGGCGAATGTCCCTTAAAATAAATAAATAAATAAGCGAAAGCAAAAAGTAAGGAATACGCAAGAACGCCTCCTTTTCTCTTCCTCTCGCTCCCTCCCCTCCCACGGCGGGAGGGAAGCCAGACCGGAAACGAGGGGACCCACTTCCGCTGGAGGTTCGAAACTCGACGTCGGGAGACTGATTTCCGATAAGATTGAAGACGACTACCGGCTTCTTCCTCCTACAGCGCTCTGAGGTGAATCCCAACCCCATTGCATTCTGGGATTCGTAGTCTGGCGCAAAACCTATAGCTCAACGCCACAGGGAGGTCGGGATGTAAAGTGGGTGTCAGACGGTGCTCTTTTGCCTTTGTTTACCTCCCCCACCCAGCAATTCTTTGTTATATTTATAAAAAACCAGAATAAAAGGTAAAGGTACCCCTGCCCGTACGGGCCAGTCATGACCGACTCTGGGGTTGCGTGCTCATCTCGCTTAAGAGGCTGGGAGCCAGAATACAAGAACACAATACAGGAGACACACACGCAAATTCATCTAAAGGTTGATTCACATTTCATCAGTCCAATATAAAAATGTGCCTAGTACATTAGTTAAATGAGATCTGCAGTATGTATGTGTTTGTGTGCATGTATGAATATTGTACATAAAATGCAGTTTACACCAGGTAATAACCTCCACAGGGTTACATGTGTGTTGTGAGCAGGTTCCAGTCATGTTTTCTCTGGGGTGTATATGGGCAGTTATCCCTTACAAGAGCCAACATAGATGCCGAAATCCAGCATCACTTGAGCTCTGCGAGTCCAGCTTTCTACCAATTGAAGTGCAGTGTTTGAGGACCAGGAAATTTGCAGGGAAACCAAAATGCTTGTTTACAAAGCTACTGTACTACCAACCTTACTGTATGCTTGTGAAACATGGACCACTTAGAAACGCCATCTCCAACTCCTTGAAAGATTCCATCAACCATGTGTCCGGGGATGAACTGCACATCACTTGGGGAGACAGGTGAACTAATGCCAGTGTAGTGGAAGAAGCAAAGAGCACCAGTGCCGAAGCAATGATTCTTCAGCATCAACTTCGTTGGACAGCTCATGTTGTTCTGATGCCTGATTATCGTCTTCCAAAGCAACTACTCTATTCTGAACTTTAAAATGGAAAGAGGAATGCTGGTGGTCAACAAAAAAGTTTTAAAGACTCTCTCAAGGCAAATCTTTAAAAATGTAGTATAGACACCAACAACTGGGAAACACTAGCCTGCAAGTGCTGCAATTGGAGAACAGCCTTTACCAAAGGTGTCATGGGCTTTGAAGAGACTCAGACTCAGGATGAAAGGGAGAAATGTGCTAAGAGGAAGGAATGCTTGGCAAACCCTCACTGTGATCAACTCCCGCCCAGAAACCTATGTCCCCACTGTGGAAGGATGTGTGGATCCAGAATTGGCCTCCATAGTCACTTACGGACTCACTGTTAAAATCATGTTCATGGAAAACAATCTTACTCGGCTACGAGTGATCGCCAAAGAATAAAATATGAAATAAAACTGTTCTTGGCAACTGGTGTTCCTATTCTTCTAATCTTTTTTGTTATTTCTTTTTGTAAGTGCAGTGTTCCAGAACTGGCTATGCCACAGATTAATCATATCTGAGGATGGGCTAAACTAACTTATAGGTGCTGAGAGGAAAAAGTGAGGCTTTTCCTAGACTGCAGCAAAGAGGACTTAACTGGATGAAAGAAACAAATATTTTTAAACAAGGGATGGTGGCTGATGTGCCACAAATCATTTGTAACCCAATAGATCCTGAGAGCTGTCAACCAATTCTGTCAAGACCAGATAACTACAATGCACTCTATATGGGGCTTCCCTCATGTTTCATCCAGAAACTGCAGTCATTAAAGTATCTTTTACACTGGTACCTCGGGTTACAGACGCTTCAGGTTACAGACGCTTCAGGTTACAGACTCCGCTAACCCAGAAATATTACCTCAGGTTAAGAACTTTGCTTCAGGAGAACAGAAATTGCAGGGGAGCAGCGCAGCAGCAGCAGCGGGAGGCCCCATTAGCTAAAGTGGTGCTTCAGGTTAAGAACAGTTTCAGGTTAAGAACGGACCTCCAGAACAAATTAAGTTCTTAACCCGAGGTACCACTGTAGTTGACTCCTCTCTTTGGATTAATCTGTATTTGTGCTGCTTTTGTCTGGAATTCTGTTGTTTTTGTTGTAATTTTATATTTATTAAGCAGTTGTTGTGTAACCCACATGGGGACCACATGGTGGAGGGCAGGTAAAAAATGTTGGTCTGTATCTAATGTTAGCTATACACAGAGCATAGACCCATTGTAATTAATGGACAGGCCCATTGATTTCAGTAGGCCTGCTCTCAGTTGGATGCAACTCCTTGTAAGGCATTTTAAATAAACAGATATAAATAAGAAATATTTTATATAAATATACATGATACACCTTATAAACATATTAATAGCAGCCTGGCCACCAGCAATCCCACATATCTGAAGCAAGAGGAAGTAAAGGCTTGTGTGATGAAATGGGAAGAGATCGGCACATGCTCAGAAACGCTCTCACGTGGCCCTCTTTCTTTAAAAAAAAAATAAGCGGGGAGAAAAGTATGCTGCACCTTAGAATGAACTGAGGAGAAAGAATATGCAATTTAAAAGTGTGCAGCGGCGGGGTGGTTTTACCGTGAAGCGCTGTCCGCTTGCACAGTAGCCACGCTGAGGGCGGAGCTGCTGGTCGTCTAGCAACGGACCCGGGGGCGGGGCGTCGGTTTTTTTTTTATCTCACTCCTCTCCCTCGGCCTGCATCCATGGGGCCGGAGCCGGGCTCGCGGACGGCGCTGCTGGAGCTGAAGCCTGGAGGAAACCCGGAGGAAGGCAACTGGTGCGTTCTCGAGGCGGGGCATCAGTGCACGTGGGATGCAATTTGAGGGAGTTGACGTGCAAAGAGAAACAGGGTGCGGGGAGGTCGGTTCTGAACTGAGGCATGGGCCCCCTGGATCCGCTTCAGCCTACCTGGAAGGGGTAGCCATCGATCAGGGAGTTCTCTCTCCTGTGCCCTCCAGCAGAGGGGAATAGCCTTTCAAAGGGAGTATTAACTTGCGGAAGATGACGTGCAATATGCAGTCAAACTCTGCTTGCGGCCAGAGGCTTAAATTAATAATAGCCCTTCCTTTACAAGATTCTGCCTCCGATATTTACTCCTGCCTCCGATTTTATAGCGGATTTCTTGCGCGCCATTCATTTCTGCTGTTGCTTTCCTAGGTTGAATTTTAGACCGTAGGCTCCGCGAGGCAGGGCCCTGATCTCCTG
This sequence comes from Podarcis filfolensis, assembly GCF_964270895.1. Classification (NCBI taxonomy): domain Eukaryota; kingdom Metazoa; phylum Chordata; class Lepidosauria; order Squamata; family Lacertidae; genus Podarcis; species Podarcis filfolensis. The sequence continues at coordinate 38,148,620 of NC_139617.1, forward strand.
CAGCCCTGTCAAATGGTCTGCACGCATCAGTGAGAATTCTTGCATTACTGTACTAATGAAAATACATAAGTAAATACTTAAAGAAAGAATTACAGTATTGTGTTTTGTAAAAAAATCCAATAAAAAGGGGAATACAACACCTACAATGTTCTAATGCTGCTTTTGACAGGTTTTTATATTAATTGTATTGCCATGTTTATTTTATAGCCCATCTTTTATTCAAAGCTGCTCATGGTAGCCCTTATAGTTCTCTTTCTTCCCGCTTTATGCTCAAAACAACCCTGTGAGGTAGGTTAGGCTGAGAGTGAAGGGGCTGACTCTAGGACACCCAGTGAGCGTCATGGCTAAGTGCAGACTTGGATTTTTGTTTCCCAGACCCCTAGTCCAACACTCTAACACCACACTTACTGTACATTTTGAATTGTAGTGTGGGGTATGGATCTTGTTTATCGCTGTAGGGGGTGGCGACTTTGGTAATTTATTTATTGGTAGTATTACCTTATGATTGTGTTGTGGCTCTTTCTTTTGAAATATGCAAACCTCAGTTAAAAACTAAATTTTAAAAATGTTGTGCACATCAACCTCCCCCAACCCTGGTGCCCTCCAGATGGTTTAAAGAACAATTCTCGTTATCCTCAAAAGAACATGACTGTACATCATGTTGCAGAAATCTGGTGTACCAGGGGGTGAGGATGCTATCCTGTATATTACTGTGTATTGTTTATTCGTTTGCCTATTATATTTATATCCCAGCTTTCTCCCAAGTTGGGATTCAAGGTTTTGAAGCAGCATTATAAAGTACAAAGTAATAAAAACAAACTAGTTAGGAACAATAGTTTAAAATACATCAGAACACATTTGGAACCAGTAATTGAAATCCTGTTTGTCTTGACAGCAGCCCAGTAGTCAGCATCGCCTGTACCTTAAGTTCCCAAAGGCCTGTCTGAACAGGAAGGCCTTAGCCTGCTGGTGGAAGGATAACAAGGAGGGAGCTCATCTAACCTCTCTTGTGAGGGAATCCTATCTAGGGGAGCAGCCACAGAAGGGGCTCTCTCTCCTCTCACCACCTAATGGGCTTCTGGTGTTGATGGGACAGAGAGAAGACAGTCTTTGCCAAGAAGGTGCATTTCAGATCTTCTGGATGACAACAACCCTGTTGGCTGGAGCTGATGGGAGTTGTAGTCCCAAATACCTGGAGGGCATCCATTTGGCAAACGCTGCATAGCATCTTCTGGTATGTGATCTCATGTAGGTAAAACAGCCCCACCCACAACAGGCTTGGAAGAGCTTGAAGTTTTTCAAAAGTTTAAAACTAACTTTTTTTGGTGGGGGAGTGATTGGACCCAGAGAGGGCAAAACAGCTCACTTAGGGTGAAATGTACACACTGAGCAAGGAATAATGACTGGCTTCTGAGAAGCAGGGAAGAGAAAATTTGGTGGTGGAATGGAGTATCCTGGAAGAGAGGCTGTCTGGCAGAGTCCATACTGCAACAGTTTGTTTCACTCTTGTATGAATAATAAGATTGGGGTATTCACAGAATTTTGCACATACGCCCTCAATAATCCATAGAACAGCCCAGCAAGGTTACCCAGCCTTGTTTTATCCCCATGTTGTAGATGGAGAGGCTGAGAGTGACTTCCCTGACACTCTCTGACTGAGTTCATAGCCCAGGGTTACCCTGGTTCCCCGCTCATCCTAGTAGCTGCTACACCATTTATGCATGTTTGTTCGGTGGTGTTTACTCCTGGGTAAGTGTTCATAGATAGCACTGCAGGCTTAAAGAGACACACTTCATCTTCTGCTCCACATGGAACAGCAGCCTTGCTGAGATCCCTTTTGCTTATTTCTCCATGCCAGGTATGCCCTTCTCCTACCTGGGGACAGTCCCTGTGCCCGTGTGGGGCAGAACTCCTTGTACCTACCTCCTGCAGAGCCAGGCAGCAGGAAAGGGAAAGTCATCCTTGTTGGGGGAGCAGACCCGAGTGGCAGTTTTGCCGACTCCTACGTCATGGATCTTGGTAAGGGCTAGAGTGTCATTAGAGCAGGAAGGAAGCAATTCAGCTTCTCAAGCAAACTGCTTTTGTTTTTTGTTTGTAAAAAAAAAACAAGTTCCTGGTCCTCATGGCTGCAATGCAGTAATTTTAGACCCTGGATTCATGGGGTTCTTTCTCCTTCTTTAGATGACGATCTGTATTTCTTCACCAGGTTTCCAAATGTGGTAAATCTGCTCCACTTCCCAGTGGGGAGGAGTTACGGTGGAGCGTGTGGCCACCCACTCCCCACCGGGGGCAGGGGACTTTGTCTCCCGTTGTGCCTGGGGGGATCCCGGCCACGTCAGAGCCCGGCCAGCCAATCCGCTGGCCGGTGGGGTGTGGCCGGGGACAGTTTAAACTGAGGAGTGAGCCGGAGGACTTCCTCTTGCATGGACAGGGCTCCCCCTACTGGTGGTTTACCCTTACTGGACTTCCTGCACAGCGGGCAGGAGTCAGATATAGTCAGGTCCCATCAATGCCTAAGCCAATACCTCTCACATTCTGTAATTCAATAACGTTGTGGCCAAATTTGCCCAATAACATAAACTTAATATCTGTGTCCTTGTGTGAGTTATTTTCCAACGAGGGGGTGGCTGCAGGGTCTCGACACTCAAAGGAGCCCTGTGGCATTTTGGTGCCCTGGACTTCTTCCAAAAAGCTCTGCCCTGATGGTGCCATTGCCATAGGGGCCAAACTTGGCTCACCAGTCCACTCCATTTGGCCCACTAGGCCATTTTGGGAAAGTCCTGCCCATCTACCCTTTAGGTAAAGGTAAAGGGACCCCTGACCATTAGGTCCAGTCGTGACCGAATCTGGGGTTGCAGTGCTCATCTCACTTTATTGGCCGAGGGAGCCGGCGTACAGCTTCCAGGTCATGTGACCAGCATGACTAAGCCACTTCTAGCGAACCAGAGCAGCGCACGGAAACGCCGTTTACCTTCCCGCCGGAGCGGTACCTATTTATCTACTTGCACTTTGACGTGCTTTCGAACTGCTAGGTTGGCAGGAGCAGGGACCAAGCAACGGGAGCTCACCCCGTCGCGGGGATTCGAACCGCCGACCTTCTGATCGGCAAGTTCTAGGCTCTGTGGTTTAACCCACAGCGCCACCCGCGTCCCACCCTTTACCTGATAGCAATTGCAGAGAGTACTGCTGCTTTTAGGTCCTGCTTGTGGGCTTTTCATTGGGGCATCTGGCTGGCCCCTGAGCAGGGGCACACTTTGGTAATCTTTGGTAATAAGGTGCGCTGAGTTATGACAAAATTTGGCACACCGAAATGGACCATCTGAATTTGGCTCTCCCTTTTTTGGTGCCCTATGTATGGAAAGCACCTACACTGCCCGAAATCAGGCACTGCTGTGAGAACAGGATGCTGGACTAGATGAGCCCCCTTTGGCCTGATCCCACTACCAGCTCTTACGTGTCTTTCTGGCTCCCAGATGCACACTGCTGGACGGCACCTGCCTGGCGGGGTCTCTTGCCGCGGTATGAGCATGCCACCTTCATTCCCACAAGCTGGCCCACGAGCCTCTGGGTGTTTGGAGGAGCCAGTGAAACTGGGAACAGGAATTGTGTGCAAGTTCTGGACCTCCGTGAGTATTAGTTCTTTCCTTTTCATTTTATTTCTTCTTGGAGTATTTTTTTTTTTAAGATTTCAAACATGCAGCTGTCCAGTTTCTAAATTTATTCATATCCAATATTTGCATCCCACTATCCCACCAAGGAGCTCAGAGCAGCAAATATAGCTCTCCTGAGAATGGTTATCCTTACAACAACCCATTGAGGTAGGTTAAGCTAGGAGAGAGTGATTGGTCCAAGTTCACTTGGCCTTAGTCAGGGGGTTGAAGCCTAGTTTCTCAGGACTTAGTCCAACAATCTTACCACTACACCACACTGCCTATCTGTTAGATGATGAAAATAACAATAAAACTTATTTCAGAGTGGTAGCTGGGTTATTGTACTGCAGCAAAAACAACAGTGTCTTGTGTCACCGTCTATATCTAATAAATTTATTATGGCATCAGCCTATGCACACTACAGTCTGGCTTCTTTAGATGTATGAAGTATTATCCTGAGTTACTGCACTGGTGGCTCAGAAGGTGGAATTGTGAGATCAGAAGGAAGTAATATGTAGAGCTGGTGATAATTGTGTTTTAACAGTGGCCATTGACATACACACAAAATAGTTGTTTATAACATCCTAACATCCAAGCCGTTGGTCAGCAAACTGGCACATGTAATTTGATTTAAAACCCGCAAAATGTTTCAATTCAGTCCCTAACTTACAGCACTAAATCTCTTGAGGAACTACAGTTCAGTAGTTTCAAGTTTTAGTTTCTCTTTGACATTCCTTTGAATCAAAGTACCATTAAATTAGCCTTGCATTTAAGCACTTGCCTGATAACCAAAGGGACTAGGAATTCCATTTCTTTCTTCCACATGTGACATGTAATTTGCACCCACCCTCATTTTCTGTGCCTATAACTTACTTGTGTGCAATCCCCAATTTTTCAATATTGTAGCTTAGCTTACAAATATTTTTGTTTTCCATGTTAGAAGCTGGAACGTGGATGAGCCCTAAGGTGAGCGGCACTCCACCATCCCCTCGGACTTATCATACATCCTCAGCAGTGATTGGGGACCGTTTATATGTATTTGGAGGAGGTGATAAAGGGGTGGATCCAGTCAAAGACCAGCAGCTTCACATCTTTGACTCTGGTAAGCTTCCTCTGCTCCTGTGCAGATATTTCCCAAACCAAATGTTTAGCTGATTCCCCTGGGCCTGGCAGCAGATGGAGCAAAGTAGGAGTTGAATCCTGTTAGTCCTACTTAGAGAAAACCCGTTGAAATGGATAAACATGACTAATGTAGGCCTTTTAACCCTGTGTGTGGGAAGCAGGGAGCAAGGCCCTTGAGGTAGCTGTTGCTTCATCTTAATACATTTCTCTCTTGCCACTTGTAGCCACTCTGACATGGCTGCAACCAGAAGTTCGGGGCGACCCTCCTGCTCCTCGACATGGCCATGCCGTGGTGGCTGTCGAGAACAGGCTCTACATACATGGCGGATTGGCTGGTGATACCTTTTTTGATGATCTCTTCTGCTTTGATACAAGTAAGTACTCAGTGGTGCAAACTTTGTGGAAAGGGATTCTTATCTTCCCACCTTGCCTTAAAAAAACAACCCATAGATCTTTAGCTTTTAGAAGCCACACATTATAAAACCTTAAAGGCTAAGAATGTGGGAAATACCGGTACTGTAGTAACCTGCAGGCTGTGTTACTACAGAATTGTGGTACAGCCTTAAGAGGTAGTATGGGGTAGTGGGTAGTGTTTGACATGATCCAGGAAGACGAGGAATCAGATCCCCACACAGATCTCTCTGGGTGACCTTAGGTTAGGCATAATCTCTCAGTCTAACCTACTGTGCAGGGTTGTGAGGATACAAGGGAGGAAAGGGGAGGATAACCGTGTATGCTGCCATAAGTTCCTTTATGGAAAGGCAGACATTAATGTGGAAAATAAATTCTAAATACCATTTAGCCTTCCTTTGATTCCTATTTTACAGGCATTTCCCATCTGTTTAAGCCACCGCCCCCAATCTTTGCTGTCATTAACAGCTAGAAACTTAACACTGAAGTAACTGTCCCAAACTCTTTACCAAATTCATTTTCCTGTTGCAGAATCGCTGAATGTGCATGCAGCCCTCTTATGTGTGTTTCAAGCTCAATTTGCTTAAGCTTTGCACCTGATGAGCACTGATGTGGATTGGTTTAATGTGCTTGCAGCTGAAATGAAGTGGGAGACCCTGTCAGCTACTGGATCTGTACCAGCAGGGCGGGCAGCCCACTCAGCAGTTGTGTTTCAGGGCCATTTGTATATATTTGGTGGAATGGACCCAACAGGAGCACTGGACACAATGTATAAATATCACATAGGTGGGTGTTTCTTATGATATCTTTGCTTAGCTTCCATTGGAAACATTATACTGGGGAGTCCTCTTTGTGTATGTGCCATTGCCAGCAATTTTGAGATGGCAGCCCCAGCCATGTAACCTCCCCACATGACAACCTTATCTGAAGCTAGTAGTGGCTGAAGCTGATGGGAGCTGTAATCCAAACAGAGAGTGCTTATGTGGCCTCTGATTATGCAGTGTGACCCCCCCCCCCGCCCCCGATTATAAACACTGTCACCACATACTAAAGGGAGTGGGAGTAGTAGATCGGAGGTCGTGCTCACCTGTTGCATGAAAAAGGTCCCAGGCTCAGTCCCTTGAGTCTGCAATTTTTAACAAGATGGAGGAGGAGCATCAGGGAACAAGGGATATTGAAACAGATTTGCTTGCAACCCTGGAAAGTTGTGGTCAATTCAGAGTAAGCACACCTGGGCTCCGTGTGCAAAAGAAATCTGATATGGAATAAGGCAGCTTCATGTTTATCAAAAGCATCTATAGCTCAGTGAAAGAGGTGTTTTGCATGCAGAAAGGTCCCAGGTTTAATCCCAAATATTCTCCAGTTAAAAGCATCTTTTGCAGCAGGTGATGGGAAAGGGGCTTCTCTCTCTCCTATCTCACTAGTGGAAACCTTGAGGAGCTGCTCTCAGTGTTAGGCAGCAGTGGGCTAGATCAGGAATAATAGTACGAAATTTATTATTTTTACCCAACCCATCTGAACTTGTGGCTCTGCAATATGTTGCTGAACCCTCGCCCTTGGCCATGCCGGTTGGAGCTGATGGAAGTTAGGAATCCAACAGCATCTGGCAGGCCATGAGTTTCTTACTCTTGGTCTAGATAGGAATAGTTTGAAAGGTGCCTAAGAGCCGCTCAGTGTTTCAGTGTTCCATAACACCCACAAGAGCCCTTCTGGTCTAAATAGCCCCACATACTGTTCTCAGTCAGGAGCCTGCAAGCAGGAATTGTGCGAAACTGCAGTCTCCCCTTTTTGATTCCAAACAACTGGTTTCCCATATCCTCCAAAAATCTTTCTTTGCTGCTTTTAAAACCATACAGCTGGCAGCCGTCACTATTCACATGTATGTCACTTAAAATGTTAAGAGGTAAAAGAGATCCCCAATATTTCCACCCCCTGTAGAAGCTTCAGGTCTAATTTTCCAGCTCTCTTCAAGATTGACAAATAATGTTTTAATTTACAAGATTCCCCCCCCCCCTTTTTGCATAGTTTTCTATTTATTTTTATCTGCAGAAAAGGGACATTGGACAAAGTTGGAGTTTAAAACTCCTGTGCCTTCTGCTCGTCTGGACCAGTCTATGTGTGTGGTTCCATGGAAAGTGTCTTCCAGTGAGGACAGCAACAGGAAGGAAGGAGCTGGAGGCTCTAACGGAGACAATCTATCTCAAGGCTGCCCAGATGAACACTTGTGCTTAGTGTTTGGTGGAATGGATATTAAAGGGGAAATCTACAAAGACAGTGCTGTAACTCTTCTTAAGTAAAATGTTTTAAATAAATGTTTAATAATCTAAATCTGCCTCCCTCCATGAAATGCAAGACAATCCACATTTTGTGCCGGAGGACTACAAATTAAGTGTGTGCGCATATTTCTGCCTCTTGAAAGTTTCAGCGTGTCCAGTGGCTGGAATGGCTGGGAAAGGAAGGGGAGTGTTTAATAAAATACAAGTGAGTTGCCCTCCTTTAATCAAATTTGGGTGGTTGACTGCTTCATATTACTACCATGGAAGTGAAATAAGACCCTCAGAAAATGAAATGTGTAGTTTCTACAGGCACTGAACCCCAAATGGTGCTCTCTTGCCAACAATGGGATGAATCAGGATGTGTAAGAAGAAGCTAATAAGAATTAGTGCTTGAGGGTTCAGGATTGGACAATTTCCCATATAACAGATTTACTGCACTGAAACAGTTCAGTACAGATAGGAAAGTACCATTAACTCCTAAGGGCACACAGCTTTTGCCAACAATGGGTAGCAGATTGTAATTAACACAGGTTATTGGCCAAGTGGTTTCATTGCATTAGCTTATGTTGATTAAAGAGCCAGACAGCTTGAAAATTAAATAAGCAACACATCATGGCTCTCAGAGTTAGTTATGGTTAACTAAAATAGTAGATGGGCTGCTTCTTGTGTGATCAAGCAAACAAACTGCAGAGTTGAGCAGCTGATAAAGCTAGGGATTAAGTTGTCCAAAATCATCTCCCTTGTGTGCTTGGTCCAGCCCTTAGCTTCTCTCTTGTATATTTCTGGGCCTGAAATTCCTTAAATTATTCAGAGATCCAGCTTGAGGTATTCTGACCTGGCACAATAATGCATACTTACTCATTTACACATCACTTTTCATCTAAAAACAAAAAATGTAAACATTAAGGACCACTAGATGACCCTGAGGGCATCTTGCAACTGTACAATTCTGATTCTAATGTTTCTGTGGCTTGTCCACATACGCCAAGTCATCACCCAATGGCCTACTACCACCTAGCAGACATGCATGGGAATAATTCTTCGTCCAATTGTATTCTGCTCTGAGGAAGGTGGTGTCTGAGGGGGTCAGACCAAGAAGCATGCAGACAGAACTATAGCTCTGGTCCTGGTATGTTCTTAGTTCCTATAAGCATTTGTGTTACAAAGATCAAATAGACCCAGATCCAGTGTAAGTAACAAATTTATTGTTGTCACTTGTGGAGGGTAGAAAAGTTCTCCACATAACACACACAACCCAACTTGTTAAATAGAATGGTTTCAATACTTCACCCGCTCCCCGTGTCAGGTTACCCACCCCCCTGCTGGACATTTATCAACTGCTAATGAAAAGCAGTATACAGCCACTTTTGGGCTAGCATTTCCAACTCCACCCAATGTGAAGATTCAGATCACATTCCAAATCTAGAGTTCAAATAGTTTAAACAAAAGTTCAAAGTCCAATATTTACAGCATCAACATCTAGGAAATTGATGTCTACAATTCATCCTTGTCTCCTCCTGCTGCTTCTTCCTCGGTAGGGGGTGGACCTGCGCTACCATACAACTTGCCCACAATTGGTTGCACCACCTCTTCCAGTTCCTTCTTTTGGGCTTTGAATTCCTCGATGTCACTATCTTGGTGACTCTCTAGCCACTCAATCTTTTCCTCTACAGCCTTCTCTATTGTTTCTTTGTCTTCAGATGACAACTTGCCACCGAGCTTCTCCTTATCTCCAATCTGATTTTTCAGTGAGTAGGCATAACTTTCCAGCTCATTCCTAGCATCAATCCGCTCTTTCAGCTTTTTGTCTTCCTCAGCAAACTTCTCTGCATCATTGACCATCCTCTCAATTTCTTCTGGAGTAAGACGATTCTGGTCATTGGTGATGGTGATCTTATTTTTGTTGCCTGTGCCCTTGTCCTCAGCCGTAACACGAAGGATTCCGTTCACATCTATTTCAAAGGTAACTTCAATCTGAGGGACGCCACGGGGAGCAGGAGGGATTCCAGTCAGATCGAAAGTTCCCAAGAGATGATTATCCTTTGTAAGAGGACGTTCTCCTACAGGGGGAAAATTTCATTTCACATGAAATCACTCAGATTATACTCTGGTAATCATGCAAGTACAAGATTATCATTTTTTTAAAGGCATCTCACTTGTGTGTCTATTAATAATCAACAGCTAGTGATACTCAAAGCATGTTAAGGAACCTCACAAATGTGGAAACATGCATTGCAAAATTAAGCTGTGTTGGAGTCACCTTTTACTCTTTACTGCCCAGAAGACAAAAAACTCTAAAAGTTTCCAAACCAAATGATGTTGGTCGACCACTTACCTTCATAAACCTTAATTGTCACAGTTGGCTGGTTATCTGAAGCTGTGGAGAAGATCTGTGATTTCTTGGTGGGGACAACAGTGTTCCTTGGGATAAGTTTGGTCATTACTCCACCAACAGTCTCAATGCCCAAGGTCAGAGGACACACGTCAAGCAGCACCAGATCCCCTAAGAATGAAAAGTAGGTTATAAGCGATGAAGCATCACCATAATTTATCTAGCTGTAGTGACAAACTTGACAGCCAGCAAAGACAAAGATCTTCCATTCCAAACAGTTATGAGGCTGACTGGAAGCTTTTCACTTGTACAGGCTACTCTGCCCAACACCTCATGCAACATTTAAGTCACTCAGACTTACCAGTATCTTGATCCCCAGAGAGTACACCAGCCTGCACAGCAGCACCATAAGCTACAGCTTCATCAGGATTGATTCCACGAGAGGGTTCCTTGCCATTGAAAAATTCTTTCACAAGCTGCTGTATCTTGGGGATGCGAGTAGAGCCACCAACAAGCACAATTTCATCAATGTCAGACTTCTTTAGGTCTGCATCCTCTAGGACTTTCTGGACAGGTTTCATGGTGGAACGGAAGAGATCCTACAAGCAGAATTTAAAATCACTTAATTGATGTGGAAAGGCAATCACAGAAAAAGGCCACAAGATGATACAGTCACCAAATTATCAGATACACCGCCCCCCCAAGATGCCCATGTATGATGCTATTTGAGATCAGATGGGCCTACTCTTAATATCTCATTTTTCTTTAACAGGAGAATCTACAAAGATCAGTCATTGCTATCTTTTAGAGGGCAAGCAATTTTGACTCAAGCCATTGGGGAACCAATTTATTCTCTGCTGTTGGTGCAGTTTGACCAGCAGAGTGTCTTGGGAGTGGCACCACCTTATTTTTCCCTTATAACTTGGGAGTTTCACACAGGAGGGCACCACCTTATTTTTCCCATGACGCGCATGTACTACATGTTATTACGTTACTATAATCTTACTTCTCTCCCAATTTTATGTTTTGTGAACAGCAATTGCTCCAAATAGTAGAGCCATTTTATTAGAAACAACCTATTTTAAAATTAAAGATACCTACCATGTTCAGTTCTTCAAATTTTGCTCTTGTCAAGGTTTCAGAGAAGTCTTCTCCTTCAAAGAAGGATTCAATCTCAATTCTAGATTGGTGTTGAGAAGAAAGCGCTCTTTTGGCCTTTTCAACTTCTCGACGAAGCTTCTGAACAGCTCTGTTGTCCTTCCGAACATCCTTTCCAGTTTTCTTCTTGTAGAGCTTGATGAAGTGTTCCATTACACGCTGGTCAAAGTCTTCCCCACCCAGGTGAGTGTCTCCATTGGTTGCCACAACTTCAAAGACACCATTATCAATTGTGAGGAGGGAGACATCAAAGGTTCCACCACCCAAGTCAAAGACAAGGATGTTCTTCTCGCCCTCCCTCTTGTCTAGGCCATAAGCAATAGCAGCAGCAGTCCTGTAAGAAAGAGCAACTTGTTAGTTTGGTAAATGTGAGAAAAGCCCACACAAACTCCAAATACTGGCAGAAGACTATTAAAACCCTACTTACGGCTCATTGATTATTCTCATGACATTCAGCCCTGCAATAGTACCAGCATCCTTTGTAGCCTGACGCTGGGCATCGTTGAAGTAAGCTGGCACAGTGACAACAGCATGGGTGACCTAGAGAAGAATGAGAGTAATTCTGATTGCCATTTCCAAATTAACATCTAATAAAGGGGTTTTTTGGGGGGTGGGGAGCCCGATTGTCTAGAATGCACCTTTCAAGACTATTTAGAGGAGTGGATTGCCTGTTGCCCTCTAGATGCTGCAGGGCTCTCATCAGCCCCATCCAGCATTGTCAACTGTCAGGGATATTGGAAATTGGAATTAAAACACATCCAGAAGGCTACAGATTGGCCTTCTCAGCTTGGAGAACAATTCTACCACCCCCATCCATTTTATGTCCTGGGGAACCAAAAAAGCAGGCAGCCAGGCCTGTTAGGAGGCATCAAAGCTCAGTGGCAGAGCACTTACATTGTAAGTAGAATATTACATGTTCAAGCCAGTTTAGAATGATCTCTAGACCAGAAAGGCATCGAGACCTGCTGCTAACTAGAGTAAGCAGTAAAAGATTAGACCAACCACTGGCCAATCTCCATACATGGTAGATTCACGAAGGCTCCCCTCAGTGCCTATTCTTTTTGCTTGTGTGCTCCAGCGGAAACATCATCTTACCTTCTTTCCCAAGTAGGCCTCAGCAGTCTCCTTCATTTTAGTCAGAACCATTGCTGAAATTTCTTCTGGGGCAAAGGTCTTCATTTGGCCACCTCCAATATCAACCTGAATATGGGGCTTCGACTTCTTTTCAATGACCTGTAAAGACAAGTACAAGTGGACATGGTTACAAACCAAAAGCACACCATCTACAATATTAATATTGTGGTGGACTTAAAGAGGTTCCATTGAAGAAGTGGCAGGACCAAACAACCTGCCCATCGGGTTGCCAGATGCAGAATGACCCATGCTTGGATGCTGGTATCTTAAGCAGAGTGAAAGCAGTGCCATAAGTTGTGTGGACTGGAAAAACACTTCATACATTGCTTAGTAACCTAGTGTCTCTAAGACAGTGCTATGATTGGGGACACGCTGGGTTCAAATTTCACACCAAAAGGTGTTCAATGTACTTTATATATACCATAACATAAAAGGCACAAAATGAGTACCTTGAAAGGTAGATATTTTATATCCTGCTGCACAGAAGGATCATTCCATGTTCTACCAATGAGGCGTTTGGCATCAAATACAGTATTCTCAGGGTTTGAAGTCAGCTGGTTCTTTGCTGCATCACCTATAAGACGTTCCCCCTCTGGTGTGAAGGCCACATAGGAGGGTGTGATTCTGTTACCCTGGTCATTAGCAATTATCTCCACACGCCCATTCTTGAAAACACCAACACTGTAAAAGACAATGGAAGTTACTTTTTAAAATATATGTATTATTTAAAACCTTCTGGGTGGTTCACAAAATATAATACACCTAAGATACAGTACATTAAAATGCATTAACACAACCAAGAAAAAATGAACACCAACAAAAAAAAACCCCAGAATTCACATAAAACCAACAGCAAACAGGGGAAAATCAAGCACATCAAGCCAAAAATCTGAGACCTGTGAAGAGGTGCAACAAGTAAGCTAGTTGTATCCTCTGGGCTAAACAGGTTAATACTAATGTTTCTGGCCAGTACTCAAGCTTTTAGCTGTAAGACTACAGTGGTGCCTCGCAAGACGAAATTAATTCGTTCCGCAAGTTTTTTCTTCTTGCGAAGCACGGTTTCCCATAGGAATGCATTGAAAATCAATTAATGCGTTCCTATGGAGACCGCTTGCCAGGCTGGCGGTGCGGAGAAGGGCTTTTCTCCCCACCGCAAGCCTTCAGGACAGGTTCGGGAACAGAGGGGAAGGCTCCTCTGTTCCCGGGGCTTGCGGTGGGAGGAGGGTTTTTCCTCCCCACCGCCAACATTCAGAACAGCATTCTGAATGTTGGCGGTGGGAAGGAAAACCCTCCTCCCACCGCAAGTCTTCAGGACAGCCATCCGAAGGCTGGCGCGGGGAGAAGGTCTCTCCGCCCCACCGCCAGCCTTCGGAGGAGCCTTCCGAAGGCTGGCGGCGGGAGGAGGTCTCTCCGCCCCACCGCCAGCCTTCGGAGCAGCCTTCCAAAGGCTGCCGGTGGGAGGAGGTCTCTCCGCCCCACCGCCAGCCTTCGGAGGAGGTCCGAGGACAGTGGGGAAGACGCGCTGCGCTTCCCCGCTGTCCTGGAGATTTCCCTATGGGCTTTCGTCTTGCGAAGGAAGCCCATAGGGAAATTCGTTTTGCGAAGCGCCTCCAAAATGGAAAACCCTTTCGTCTAGCGGGTTTTTCGTCTTGTGGGGCACCACTGTACACTGAATCAAAATAGTTTGAGCTGAATAGCTATCATATTGTTACTCCCCTCACTTGTACCAAGTGCATTAAAATAGTAGTACAGTACAATTAATTTGGATACACTAGTGCAGAATGACGGTTCACAACACTGCATCAAATCTTGGCCATATTTTGGTGCAGTGGCCATAACCTATTCAAGACACCCAGAAGCCACTCAATCAAATAGGCACCCTTCTTTTACTTACCAGGAATATGTGGTTCCCAGATCAATGCCAACCACAGTCCCCACATCTTCCTTTTTGTCGTCGTCATCAGCAGCAAATACACTGCCAATGAGCAACAGGCAGACAAGCGCATACTTCATTTTGCCCTTGTACCAAGTATTCACAATCAGGGAGAAAAAAACCCTGTAATAAGTAAAATCAATCATCAGTGGCAATACTATGAGCAAAAAGACAATACCATGATGCCCATTTAACAGAAATGGGGGCAGATTTACAGAGTAAGCATTACTGGTCCCACATATCATTAGCAAAGGCTGGGCGGGCCAATCAGGACTAGAGGCTACCAAGACCCACAGCCTGCAAACATGAAGGCAGCTCAAAGAAAACACCCTAAATCCTATACAAAGGAAACTTTTCTGTTCGAGGAAAAGGCAGCCAAGGGGTTAAGAAAATATGTAGTTGTCATGATACTTAAACATGAATGTGAACCCACACACTGTGCTAAATTCTACAGACATTCATTGAGAAAAATCATGTGGAAAGGCAGTGTGTAAAAGCTGCAAAACGTAACACATCAAAAAAGGGCTACCAACCTCTTAACTTTAGTTCAGACAATCCCAACATTAAAGGCAAAGAGTAAATTGGTAATCCAGTGCTAGAGATAGCCTGCTCCCCCCTCCCAATTTTGGTATACGGAACCATTGTAAAACGAGTAGCAGCCTCAAATCAAATAATTAACATTGTTCACTACAACCACAGCTGTTTTGCCTTCACCCATTCTCATAAGAAAACCATCGTAAAAAGTGGGAGAAGGGAGTAGTCGCTGTACTCACCACCAGAAACCCAGCCGTTACTATTTACCCCAAACCGGTAAAGGTTATCAATATACAAAACAAACACCATACAGAGACGTCTAGCAAGTCCTGCTTTTTGCATAAATCCCCTCTCCCCGATAAGGAGCAAGGGGAACGAAAAAGAATACCCCGCACAAACCTCTGTTCCTATTCTGCGATATTAACCCCTTTTATTCATTCATGCATGCCAAATACTGTAACCATTGCAATCGCCACCCCATCACGACCAAGGGAATATGGAACTGGCAGGAAATGGGAATAAAAATGGCGCGCTTTGGACCGTGAGCCGCAATAGGATTTTTCTCAATGGGAACCTGGATAACTGAGAACGAAGTGGCATTTTGAGGGCAAGGGGGACCCCACAAGGCCCGATAGATTTGGAGATGCCGCCCTCCCCTTCTCGTTAGGCCCTGGCCCCCGCCTCCTCCTCCGCTGAAGCACTAGGCCACCCCGAGCCTTACCTGTATTAGGTAACAGGACCTCGCGGTCGCCTCACGCTCTATCCGACGAACGCAACGATCTGAGTTGTGATTTTCTCACTCAAAGATCACGGTCTGGCCCAGATGTCCCCCGCGGCTCTTATATATCTTCCCGTGGCCTTGCGTGGAGTCGTACTATTGGCCCATTTTCTCTCGCTGGAGCCTCCCGATTGGTCGCTTGCCACCAAGCTGGCCGGAGCCGATAGGTCCGCTCCGTTTGTGACGTCAGGCCCCCGTCGCGCACCGCTCCGTCAGGCTTGGTTGTGTCGCTTTCCCTCCCCACCCCTTCTCTTTCCTCTCGGCGTCCTCGAGCCTCATTGGGCCGTCCTACCGGTGTTGCAGTCCAATCAAGGGCTGCTGCATGAGCCAAGCGGAGCGAGCTCATTGGCTGGAATTGGGCGTCATGATGAAAAATCTCTAGGCAGGAAGGGTTGGCTCTTTCTGGAAGTTTCTATGGTTACGAGGCCTAGCAGCCTGTTATAGGCGGGGGCAGAAAAAGGCATGGGTTGCTGTGCCTATGGCTGCCACAATGTCTCCGCAGGCAGTACTGAAGGCTGCTTTGCGCCGGTTAAAGTGTCAGACTAGGACTCGGGGAGATGCTGGCCTGCTATATTCTGTAGGCCACGCAGCTAACTGGCCGAGGATAGACCTGTCATTCTGCTTCAGCCTAGCCTACCTCACAGGGTTATTGTGAGGGTAAAACGTTGGAACCTCGTTTTCATCCCTTGAGTTTCCCAGACAAAATATGGAGTATATAATTAAGCAGACATACTGTGTTATATGGTGTCATAACACAGTTCTTTCCATGTAGGAGAAAATGAGGAGCCTAAATACAGACTCTTTCTTCAGCCCGATTCACGGGTAGTTAATGGTACTAGTGAGACAGCAGATTTGCCCTACAACAATACTAGCACCATCCCCTTGTAATGTGAGGGTACACCAACAGACTGCTGCTGTTTTTTGGTGGGATCCAGCCACGTGATTGTAGATTCAGGTTCCGCAATCAACAGTGATTGGGAGGCCTCCAGCAACAGTTGCAGTATTTGGGACTTTCTGATTAGGGAAAAGGCCAGGAAGAGGTGATACATTTATGTTGTACGTGTGAAGGAAAAACTTAAAAACTTAAACTCGTAGTAGCAGAGTTTCCAAAAATAGACCAGAGGCAATATTTTATCCAGTACAGCTTTACTTGTGCTGAAGGGAAATGAGCATAATGGTCACAAGTCCAAATACTGTACATTCAGGATTGGCACAGTCCATAAAAATCCAGTTGCAGCACTTACAAAAACTTATAAACTTAAGACTAAACCTTAACACTAAGCATTCTATGTACAGAACACAACACCAGAAGGAAGAGAGAGAGAAAGTATAGTCAGCATGCCCTTAATTGGAAGAAGTAAGAGTATTAGTTTCATGGAGGAAAAGGCTATCCATGGCTACTGGCCGTGATAGGCATTCTCTGCCTCTAGTTCTTAATTCCAGTTGCTGGAAACTGCAGAAAGGGAGAGTGCTCCTGTGCTCAGGTCCTTTCCCATTGAGGCATCTGGTTGGCCACTGTGAGAAGAGGGCGCTGGACTAAATTAGCCACTTGCCTGATCTAGCAAGGCCTCCCAAAGGAAAGATTCTGCCACGTTTTGGAAAATAATTGCAAAAAGATGGAGAGACTCCCCAATTGAAATCGAATACTCTATACCTGTTGGAGCATGGGAGGCCTATTTCCTCTCATTATATTCATCAAATCAACTGGTCCCAGTTCTGCTTCCTGCTTCAAGTGAATTTGGCAAGGAATGGCCCCCTGTAACCACAGAAGAAATTACTGGCCTTACTCAATCTCTTAAATCAGGGAAAGCCCCGGGTGCTGACAATATCCCACCAGAAATTCTTAAGGCAAATGTTGAATGGTGGGCCCCTGTGCTAGCTGCCTTGTTCACTAGTATAAATCAAGCGGCTATTATCCCCGAGGACTGGGGTTTAGCCATCATCATTCCAATATTCAAGAAAGGAAACAGAACTGAGCCAGCTAACTACAGACCAATCAGTCTATTAAGTATTATTAGCAAACTGTACGCTGCTCATTTATGTGATAAATTAGTGGAGTGGATGGAAAGAGAGCATATTCTATCAGAAGCTCAAGCTGGGTTTAGAGCAAAGCGTTCAACTATAGACCAGGCCCTTATCCTTCAACACCGGGCAGACAAATACTCTAGAAAAGGGGGGTCTTTATATGCAGCTTTTGTGGATTTTAAATCGGCTTTTGATCTAATACCAAGGGACAGACTCTGGGAAAAGCTTGGCGCTACAAACATAGATAAACGCTTATTACGCCTTATCCGTGGTCTATACGAAAACACCAGGGTGAGGGTAAGATGCGATCGGTCAGGCCATCTAACTAAAGAAATTCAAATGCATTATGGGGTTAAACAAGGATGTGTCCTCGCGCCAACGTTATTTAATTTTTATATCAACTCTCTAGCAGTAAATATGGCGAAAGAAAATGCCCACCCTCCCAATCTGGCAGGTATGCCCCTCCCGGTGCTTCTGTATGCGGACGACGCAGTCCTACTCTCCTTTTCCTGCGTTGGCTTGAGGAAGCTTTTGAGATCACTTGCTGACTATTGTCAAGCGGAACAACTATCAATAAATTACAGCAAATCTAAAATTATGGTGTTTTCAAAAAAAAGAAGGAAACACAAATGGAGAATTAATGGTCAACCTATTGACCAGGTAGCAACTTTCAAATACCTGGGAATAACTTTTCAGGAAAGGGTCTCGTGGCACCAACAGATGAAAAACGCCAATGCAGGAAGGGCCAATAAAGCCCTTACAAGATTTTTTCACGGGAAAGGGGGTAAATACGTTCCGGCGGCCTCCCAGGTTTTTGCTGCAAAAATACTCCCACAGCTCACTTATGGATCCCAGGTTTGCAGTTTTAAAAATTTTGCGCCTATGGAGGCATTTCAAACAAAATTCTATCGGTGTTTATTGGGGATCCCCCCCTGTGTATCTAATATAGCTGTCCGCTTAGAAGTTGGACAACCACCCGTTAACGCGCGGTTGTGGATTCTAAAGATACACTACTGGTTAAAACTTATTTTTTCCCCGGCCGGTTTGGCTCCTTTAACACTCTTAGACACCTTTCATTCTACCTGGAAAGCTTCCCTGTTTGAAAAGATAAGAAGCTTGGGATTCTCCCCGCAGATCTTGATAGCGGCAGGATATGAGAGAGCCAGAAGTCAAGTGCTTCAACGCATTAGGGACATAGAGCTGCAATGTCATATGGGCAAAATGGATAAACATGCCACAATTAGAGACTTTGGGAGAGGGTTCTCACCCGCAAATTATCTGGCTGATTTACAAATACCTAAGTACAGACACTCCTTTACCCTGGCCAGATTTAACGTTCTGCCCTCTGCCCTGCTGCTAGGCAGATATGAGGGCAAACCATATGAGTCACGTGTTTGTCCATGTGGCTCATCGGAAGTGGAAACAAGTCTGCATGTATTGCTGCACTGTAGTTACTACGAGGATCTACGCCTGACCTTTATTGCCCCAGTTCTACAAAAGCTTAAAAATGAACCAGAACTCCAACGTATGAGAGCCTTGGTAGAAGATAAGGTTCCTGAAATTACGATCAATGTTGCCAAATTCTGTGTAGCCGCTATTAGGCGCAGGAAACAAGAGCTTTCCAATGCCAATGTGCAGGCGAAGGCAAATACTTAATTTTATTTATGCTGTCTAATTTTAAATTGCTGTTATGGCCTAATCTGTATTGAAATTGTCCTTTGTTTTTTCCGGTGTTATGCTTTGCTGACTAGCTGTACGAGTTAATCTGGTCTGTGACCGTTTAATAAAATTTGATTTGATTTGATCTAGCAAGCTCTTCTTATGTTCTTACTTTTCACCAGAATACTGCAAACAAACCTGTTCCCCATCCCACCCAAAATGGACTTACTGCAATAAGAAAAGTGACAAGAAAATTAAATGGAAAGTGGGGGCTTACACTTGCTTGACTCAGTGTTGCTTAATGTCCCTGCAAATAAATCAAAATGCATGCTAAATAAATAGCCTATGTCAGGCATAGGCAAACTTGGCCCTCCAGATGTTTTGAGAATACAACTCCCATCATCCCTAGTTAACAGGACCAGTGGTCAGGGATGGTGGGAATTGTAGTCGCAAAACATCTGGAGGACCAAGTTTGCCTATGCCTGGCCTGGGTTGTCTAACCTTCCTGCAAACTTCCAAATCAATGTGAGTTCTCAATTAACAGGTTGTCTGAAAGTGGCATAACTGTTCATGAGAATGGCAGCCTCATAAAAACAGTGCAATAGCTTGAAGGTATAAGGTGTTGGGAAATATTCAAAATTGCATAAGCTTTCGTGACTAGGGAAAAAAATCAACTTGCAATTTCCCCCTTAGTCACAGGTGTAGCAACTCCAGTTCTAGGCGTGCCCCTGCTTCTGACATTAATTAATGCAAAGGAAAAACTCTTTTCAAACCATTATATCAAGTACTAGCTTGCCAGGGTCCATATCTGCTGGCAACAAATAAACTCTTTTGATGGGTAAGATAATCTTTCTTCTTTATGTCACTGCATAGAGGTAGATAAGACAAAGAAGATCCTCCACACACACACACACATGTGCAGTAGTCACACATGATTTTTTACATGAAGCATTCACAGCCACGTCCAAAGTCTGTTTTTATCCCTGCCCCTGTGGCAGTTTATTCATTGGGGTCAAATCCTTAAAAAAGCTCAACAATTGTTAAAAAAGCTCAACAACTTTGGGGTAAAATCGAAAAAAAGTCGGCCTTCACGCATGTTCACTTCATCAAATCTGGCCCTCTTTGAAAAAAGTTTGGGCATCCCTGGCATAGAATGTCCAACTGAGAGTCCCCATGGGAAAAACAGACATAACCATCCATGAAGGGATATTGTTCAGGTTGAGCTTTTGAATCTTAAATACACTTAGTTTTGCACACTATGGGTGGTATCCAACTAGGGTCGCTTTGCTCTTTTTTATCTGCACAAAATTTGTGGGGAGGGTAGACAACAGTCAGACCATCTTTTCTAGAACTTCTATTCTGATTGTTTGCAGAGATACTTCATCAAGCAATTATTATCCATCACTTTCCAGTGCATTTTCTTGTCACTTATTATAAAAATTCTGATGGGATTGGGGAAGCAGGTTTGTTGCACAAAAGCACCAAATCAACTTCAGTTGCACAACCTGGATTTAAAGCTAGTGTGGTGCAATGGTTATAGTGTTGAATTAGGACCTGGTAGACCAGGGTTCAAATCCCTCTCAGCCATGAAGCTCACTGGGTGATTGGGCCATTCACTGTCTCTTAGCTTAACCCACCTTACAGCATTGTTGCGAGAATGGAACAAGGAGCGGGGAAACCATGTATGCCACTTTGAGCTCCTTGAAGGAAAAGTGGGATATAAATCAAATAAATAAATACATAAATTTGCCAGTATCTGATTGCATCCCACCTGAAAACAGCAACCGTCTGGAAGCCTAAGCCATGCTCAGAGTAAACCTACAGAAGTCAGCAGACATTGATTTCAATTGGTCTTTTATGACTTAAGTCAGATACCACCCAGTGGGACTAATATCTGAATAAATGTACATAGTATGAGTCACCCCACAGTTTCGTAGTATTGCACCATATCCTGCCATTCAACTTCCTAGCATTCATCCAGGCAGAAGATGAGGGAGCTGTCCTAGGGTTACTTGAGCACAGACTTCCTCAACTTGCTCAGCTGCCTCAGGAAGAACCTGTGAAGCCTGTATACCTATAAAATATAACAAGACCTATACCAAGAAGATTCTATGACTCTAAGATTCTATAATTCTATGATTCTAAGAGGTTAAATTTGGCTTAATGCCACTAATGTGCACATCTTCCTCCTAGCTGCTGTTGTTAACCCTCTGCAGGATAAAACAGAGTGATTCTACCTTTGAAAAAAAGCAGTGTTATATACATATATATATCTATGCCACATAATTAAATAGGTTTAACAGTCATTCCATCTTCCCAAGGCATAGGTGTAGCCAGAATTTAGGGGGGGGCAGAACCTCAGTTAATTAAGTATTTTTATTGTTTTACTTGATCTGTGGGGGCAGCTGCCCCCTGCCCCCTCCTGGATGCGCCCAAGCCCAATGAATCCTGAGAGCTATAGTTCTGCTGTGACGGGGATCTTTAATGGAGATGTATCAGTATTCTCACAAACTACAATTCCCACAATTCGATGGAAGAAAGCATGACACTTAAAACTTTTATAAGCTTGTTGTGTCACTATACAGTCCTCATACAAATTACTTCTGCTAAACAGGATATGAGAGTTACGCTCTATTCTGGGGTCCCACACACTACCGTCATTCAAGGGGCAACAAGAGCTGCAAATAAAGGCTGGATGTTACAGCAACAATTTAACATCAAACTACTGGCTGTTGTGAAATGTGCCATGTGGAAAGTAAACAGCCTTCAGTAATTCCTTCTGTGAACTGATTTGTTGCTTAACAATAAAAACGCATGAGACAAACCATAGTATCCAGACCAAAGTCCCCCTTAGTCTAGCGTCCTACATTCCCACAGTGGCTACCCAGATATCTATGGGAAGCCCTGAAGGCAAATATGGGCACAACATGTTCCTGTTGTTTTCCAGCAAGGTATTCAGATGCGTATCTGAATCCTTGCTTTAAACTTTCAAAGAAGCCTTGCCAATTTGATGCCTTCCAAGACGCTCTGAACTACAACTCCCGTTAGGCTCAGACAGTATGACAGCCAGTTGTCCAACAAAACCTTGGGGAAGCCACCTGGTGGTCAAAGCCTACTTTAAGAATGCCCAGTCAGATAATCTGGCTGGGTAATTATTTTGGGCAAGGGGAAAGCTGATTTGGGGTAAGAAAGAGAGAATGGGATGGGAGGTTCTGGCTACCATCTGCTCTCGTCCCACCCACCACTATTGCCAGCTGTGTAGATTACAGCCAGTGGCGTAGCATGGGTTGTCAGCACCCGGGGCAAGGCAAGTAATTTGACCCCCTAACTCGTGGATTTGCACCCCCTAACCCGTGGATTTGCGCCCCCTAACCCTAACCCCCAGATGTTGCGCCGGGTGCGGCTGGCCCCCCCTGCACCCCCCACGCTACGCCACTGATTACAGCCCCAAATGGGAGAAGGGGTGTGTGTCCTGCTCCTTGCAGTACACAATCCCTCCCTAACACACCATGTTATATCTCCAGCCTTTTTGCAAGTGCCACTGAAAGGCCTTAATGGTGCTACAAACACAATAACTGCAGAACCAATTCAGATTAATGAGCTTGGCTCTTCTTTGCCTAGAAATAAAACTGTTTCCTACACATACTTTAAACTACCTGTTTGATGTGTGCAGAACTCTGTGAATACATCACAAAATGATTATTTTTCACTCAGGCATATGGTGCTGAGCCTCAGAGCTGAGGATGCAGGTATGCTTCTTTCTCTGCCAGTTGTCTTTCAAGGTGCTAGCCCCTCCTACCAGCCCAACATATTCAAAAGCCAAGACTGAAGCCAAGAGAGAAAATGTGCCCTAGCATAAGTGAAATATACTTAGAGTCGCAAAGTGATTTCATGCTCTTTATTCAGCTCATAGTGTTGAGGAGGAATGAATGAATGTCCCCTCAAAGTATCTGCTTTATATACATTATTTACACAATGGGCTGCACATGATTGGCTAATTCCGGAATTCTACTGTAAGCCCATCAGGTTGTGGATTGACTTCTATCTGGAGCATGATTGGGTGGTTCCTGCCAACCAATCATACTGCTGCATTGTTCTAGGACCAATCAGACTGCTGCATTCTGAATCCTATTGTTCTAGGACCAATCAGACTGCTGCCTTTTGGATCCTATTGTTCTAGGACCAATCAGACTGCTGCAGTTTGGATCCTATTCAACTCAGTACATAACACCCCTCCCCTCTAAGTTCCAGTCCTGCCCGGGAGGTCGCATTCATAGTCCTCAAGGTACGCCGGCGGCCTACATGTGCGTTGCGGCCTGGGGTGTTCCCTGGTCCGGGGTTCAGGTTCTGGCTCGTGTTCCAAGGATGCTGGCTGTGATAGGGCTGTTTGGTCTGGCGCAATCGGCTCGCTCAGTTGTGGTTCTGGTTCCGGTGTCCTTTCGGCCTCACGGGTCCCCTCTGTATTTACTGATTCTGCCTCTCCTGCTTGCCCCTGCTGCTCTATGGGCCTCACTGCCCCACTGTTCCCTGACCTGTCCTCCTCCTCCTGGATTTCTCCCGGGAATCGTCGCCGTATTTGGTCGCAGTGGCGGCGCCAGCATTGCCCCCCATCTGTTAGCACCTCGTACGACACGGGGCCAGTGACCCTGGTGACTCTGGCGGGTACCCATTCAGGGCCTGCCCCAAAATTCTTTGCGTACACTGGGTCCTGGGCCTCGAAGGTCCGGGGGTTCCTGCCTTCCCCCACCACTACCTCATCCTGAGCTCTATCAGGGTGAAGGCGGTCCAATCTGATTGCAAGGCGCCGACCCATTAGTAGTTCAGCGGGGCTCCAGCCAGTCGTTGAGCTGGGGGTGCTGTGCTGTGCTAGAAGGAATGTGGCAAGGCGGTACTCCCAATCCCCTTGCGTCATGCGGCGAAGGGTGTCCTTGGTGGTCCGCACCATGCGTTCTGCTTGGCCATTGGTGGCAGGGTGGAATGGCGCCGAACGGATGTGGCGGATGGCGTTCTGCGCTGTGAAGGTTTGGAATTCTCCTGACGTAAATGCAGTCCCATTGTCTGAGACGAGAGTGTCAGGGAGCCCGTGGGTTGCAAACAGCCTGCGTAGTACCCGGATGGCTGCGGACGTAGAAGTGGATGGTACCAGTGCGACTTCCAGCCATTTGGTGTAGGAGTCCACCACTATGAAGAATGTTTTCCCCTGAAAGGGGCCAGCGAAGTCCACATGCAGGCGTGACCATGGTGCTTGGGCGGACTCCCAGGACTGGACTGGGGCCCTTGGGGGATCTGGGCGGGATTCTTGGCAGGCCTGGCAGTGTTTGACCCAGGCCTCTATCTCTCCGTCGATCCCCGGCCACCACACATAACTCCTGGCAAGGGCCTTCATTCTTACTACCCCTGGGTGTGTCTCGTGTAGGGCTGTGAGGACCCTTTTGCGGAGGGGCTGGGGAACAACGACCCTGCTTCCCCATAACAGGCACCCCTTGTGGGCCGACAGTTCATGTTTGTGGGTTGTGTAGCCGGCGAATTCTGGCCCGGGGCTGCTGCTGGGCCATCCCCTCCACACCCAGTCCAGGACCTGGGAGATGACCCTATCTTTCTTGGAATGGTGTGCAACTTCTTGTGCCTGAATGGGGCGGTCGGGAAGCAGCTCCAGGCTCATAACCTCTTGTGCAGGTGCTGGGTCAGGGCCTGTTTCTGGTTGTGGTAGCCTGCTGAGGGCATCTGCATGGCCCATCGCCTTCCCAGGGCGGTGAATCAGTGCATACTGGTAGCTGGCAAGGAAAATTGACCACCTGAGGATGCGAGGAGACAGCACTTGGGGGGTCTGCTTTTCGGGGGCAAACAAGCCAAGCAACGGCTTGTGGTCAGTCACCACGGTGAAGGGCCGCCCATACAAGAAATCATAGAATTTTTTTACTCCCTTCACGATTGCCAGACCCTCCTTGTCGATTTGCGAGTAGTTCCGCTCGGTTGCGTTGAGTGTCTGGGAAAAGTATGCCACCGGTACCTCTCTTCCATCCGGGAGTTGGTGTCCCAGGACAGCGCCAATGCCATAGGGCGAGGCGTCGCATGCTAGCACCACCGGCAGCCTCTCATCGAAGTGTGCCAAGACCGAGTTTGAGACCAGCAAGTCCTTGACTGCCTGGAATGTGGCCTCCTGGCGCTGGCCCCACACCCAAGGGGCCCACTTGTCCAGGAGTCTGTGTAGGGGCTCCGCTACCGCCGCCTTGTGGGGAAGGAAGGAATGGTAAAAGTTCAATAGTCCCTAGAAGGCCTGAAGTTCAGTCTTGTTATTGGGCGCTGGGGCATCACAAATGGCCCGTACCTTGTCCCCAGTCGGGTGGACCCCTTCTGCGTCCACCATAAATCCCAGAAAGTCCACCTGAGGCACTCCTAGTAGACATTTTTCCCGCTTCACCTTGAGACCCGTCGTTTGGAAACGGTGCAGAACGGTGCGGAGGCGGTCCTCAAACTCCTCTGGTGTGGGCCCGGCAATCAACACATCATCGAAGAAGGGGGTGACACCAGGAATCCCTTTAAGGAGAGAGTCCATTAGATTCTGGAATATGCCTGGTGCCACGCTGACACCGAATTGCAGCCGCTTTACCCTGAACGCTCCTCTGTGCGTCACAATCGTCTGTGCCTCTGCTGTGGCCTCATCTACTGGCAGCTGTTGATATGCTTGGGCCAAGTCCAGCTTGCCAAAAAATTTCGACCCAGCCAGGGTGGCAAGGACATGGCTGACCACTGGCACTGGGTATGCATGGGCCATGAGGGCCTTGTTTATGGTACATTTGTAGTCTGTGCAGATGCGGACCGAACCATTAGGCTTGACGGGTGTGACGATTGGGGTTTCCCAGGGGGCATTAGGCACCGGCTCCAGCACTCCTTGCTCCACGAGTCGGTCCAATTCCTCGTCTATACGGGGTTTCAGGGCGAACGGGACCCGGCGGGCCTTGAGCCTGACCGGTCGTACTGCGGGGTCAAGCTGTAGAGCAAAGGGGGGCCCGTATACTGTCCCAATTTCCCATCGAAAACCCCTGGAAATTCCTTGCATATGGCGTCCACGTCCACTTGTAAGCTCGTGTGGTTCACCCCGGTGACGGCTAGCCCCAGTGGTCCAAACCATGCCAATCCCAGTAAGCTAATGTAGGGGCCCTTGACCACAAGCAAGTCCAGTTGCCGCGTCCGCCCTCGGTATTGCACCCTGAAGGTCCCCACCCCCATTGTGGGGACCTTACGTTTCTGGAAGTCCCGGAGGGTGAATGGGGCCGGCCTGAGTTTGGGACCCCCAGTAGGACACAGTTTCCTTAAGGTCCTTGCCGAGATTATGGATAGAGTTGAATCCGTGTCAAGCTCCATGCGGCATGGGGCCCCCTCTATCTGTACCTCTACATAAATTTTCTCTACGTTGGGGTGGGGCAACTGGTATACCTGGTAGTCCGTGAGCTCTGTCGAGTTGCCTTGGTGCGTTGGGCCCCGGGACCTGGGCTCTTGGATTGGTCATCTGATGCCTGGCATCGGGTGGGCCGAGCCCGACGCACCCAGGCGATGTGTCCCAATTTTCTGCACTGCCTGCACTCTGCATTGTGGAAACAGCAGGTCCTCCTCTCGTGACTTTCTCCACAGCTTGCGCAGTTCCCTCCTTCTCGTCGACGCAGCTGTGGTATGTGGGCTGCTTGAGTGCGCTGCTGTACTCGGTGCACTTCCTCCCTGTTGGATCCTGAGTCGTCGGTGAGGTCTTCGTGGTGGAACCTCGGTTGGGACGGCTGGCTCGGCCGTGCCTCTTGCGTCGACCTCTCAGCAGCTTCCGTTGCCAGGGCCTCCTCCAGAGCGACCTGGAATGTTAGGTCCTTCTTAGCGTAGAGGCGTCGTTGCAGCTTCTCATCCTTCAGGCCACCGACGAGGCGGTCACGAAGCATGTTCTCAAGCTCTGAGAAGTTGCAGAACCGGGCGGCTTGGTGGAGAGAGGTCACAAACCCAGTTATGGTTTCCCCAGGGGCTTGCCGCTTTGCGTAGAAGGCATTTCGACGAGCCACCACTGAGGGCTGTGGCGAAAAGTGCCCCTTCAGCTGTTCCATTATTGTTTTGTATGGAACAGTAGCAACGTCTTCAGGCGCAAGGAGAGCCCGGGCGATTTCAAACGTCTCCTCTCCGCAGAAGCTGAAGAATATTGCCCTCTTCTTGGTGTCTTCTTAATCGGTGACCCCTTTGGCTTCTAGGAGGAAGGTGAAACGGGAGGCGTACGCTTCCCAGTCTCCAGATGCTGGGTTGAACGGTGAGAAGCTGCTGTCGGTTGCCATTCTGAGTTCCTTGTGTCCCGGAGCTTAAGCCTGGATACACGGTGCGAGGCAGCGGTGCGGCAGGTGGCGGTGCTGCGGTGCTGTGTGTGGCAGTCAGCTCAGCGGGATCCCACCTTCGTCGCCAGTGAAATATACTCAGAGTCACAAAGTGATTTCATGCTCTTTATTCAGTATCTGCTTTATATACATTATTTACACAATGGGCTGCACATGATTGGCTAATTCCGGAATTCTACTGTAAGCCAATCAGGTTGTGGATTCACTTCTATCTGGAGCATGATTGGGTGGTTTCTGCCAACCAATCATACTGCTGCATTGTTCTAGGACCAATCAGACTGCTGCATTCTGAATCCTATTGTTCTAGGACCAATCAGACTGCTGCCCTTTGGATACTATTGTTCTAGGACCAATCAGACTGCTGCAGTTTGGATCCTATTCAACTCAGTACATAACACATATGGTTACCAATTTTTTTTTCCAATGAACCCAGGGACACTTTTTTTTTTAATAAGCTGAGTAGCAACAGGGAGTCAGTAGTGGGGATGCTGGGCCCAAGCACACATGCATATTGTATAAAGGTGCAAAACCCTTCTTTTGCACCCTGTGAAACATAAATGCACAGAGATTTAAAAAAACTGGGCAACGGCTGACCGGCTGCAACTCCCAAGCCTCCCCCAATCAGTCAAAACAAAGGGGGAAGGGGGCAGGAGATCGGGGGAGGCTCGGGAATCACGGGCACGTGGCGTGACATTGCCCAGTTTTTAAAAAACAATGCGCATTTATGTTTCACAGGGTGTGAAAGAAGGGCTTTGCACCTTGCCTGGCAGAGAAACCACGCGCCTTGCACCCCTCCTGGGCAATGGCGCACCACCCACCTGAGACTCTTGAGCCTTCCCCGATCAGTCAAAACAAAGGGGGAAGTGGGCAGGAGATCTATACCGCTAGACGTCCCCGGTTCCCCTTTGGCAGTGGTGGCGGCAGAGACAGTCAGCAGCCTGGAGCCAGCCTGGTAGCTCATTTGGCTCTGGCTGGCTTCAGGAGCTGCTCGTGGCCATGGTGCCCGCCATTTTTCCTCTTTGGAAGCCCCCATATGATGTGTTGTGCACAAGACATATCATATGGGGACTTCCGGAGAGGAAAAATGGCGTGCGCCACGGCAGTGAGTAGTGAGCAGCTCCTGAAGCCAGCCAGAGCAAATGCGCTACCAGGCTGCTGAGGCTGCCACTGCCACATTTCCCGGGGACAGATCTGCAAATCGGGGGACATTCCAGGGACGTAATTTGTCCAGGGACAGATTTGCAAATCCAGGGACTGTCCCTGGGAATTGGGGACGTCTGGTAACCCTACCTTAGCAGGCACTAATAAAATACTATATCAAGCAAGTATCAAGATGGGAGCTGTTGAGGGATGGGTGTTGGGTATCAATTAATTGGGCCCAAGCTGCCTTGGTCACTGAAAAGCCAATAAATGCCATAGACAGAGGAGATTCCCATAATCACTCGTTTATTCAGCAGATTGAAACAGTAGGGGAGCCACACTCACTAGTGTGATGATGAAGCCACACCAAACAGCCTTTCTTCTTATTTTTTATAGGCGTCCCCCCTTCTTTCCCCCCTTTTGAGGTTCCTTGCACTGATCAAAACAGGACACCCTTCCTAGATACCTTGAAGGGGTGAGTTGCGTGGCAGAGGGAGGTTTTCCTGAAAATCGCCTAGCAACGTTAACTGGTCTTCACATATTTGTGGCTCATCCTCCCAAATTCTAAAGCAGGCAGTTTTTCACAGAAGCAAAATGGCATCAGTTAGGCCAACCAAAAACAAGAAAACAAAAACCAGGACAAGAACAGTCCTCTGTGACTTTTCCTGAGACCCCATAGGGGGATCTTCTATAATTTCGGGGAGAGGAAAAATTAGTGTGGGAGTGTGCACAGAGCAGCTCACTGATTTCAGAAGTGGAATGCAATGGAGTCAGAGAATGTACAACTCACACCCAGCTTCTATGGCTTCAGTTCTACCTACTGTTCAGATGTGAGATATAATTATGATTAGTCCTGAAGTCAGGGTGGAGAGCCTCAGGGTCAGGAGCTAAATACAGTCTCCATACCTATTTTGCTGGTCTTAATAACTACCGTCCAGGCCCTTCCTCTCTCCACTACCCTTGAATGTTTTTGCCTGGCTGGAATATGTCATTGAACTATTATACTGCCTCTTTCTTGTCTGGATGGAAGTGTGCGTGTGTGTAGAAATTTTTGACTTTTGTACACGCCTGTTATTCTACTCGCTTTTGCCTCTGGCCCTGCTCTGACTCCCTGTTACAGTGGTATCTTGGTTTTCGAATGTCTCTATTGATTAACATTTCGGTTTTTGAACACCGTAAACCCGGAAGTAAGTGCTTTTCAAACACTTTTCGGAAGTCAAACATGCCATGCGGCTTCCGTATTGAGTTTTCCATATTGAGTTTTTGGTTATCGAACGTTTCGGGACTCGAATGGTCTTCTGGAAAAGATTATGTTCGAAAACCAAGGAACCACTGTACATCCAAACCATGAATAATGGTCTGTTGCCCCTTCACAAACCATGATCAGGAAGCCAACAGCAAACCATAGCTAGCAATCATGACTTTCCAGGGAGCAAGAAGCTCTGATTCCTGGTTTGGATGTAGCTAGATGCCCAGGCATCTGGGTGCATTTACCTTATTTGTACCAGGGGAGGAGTGAAGTGGGCTGCATGTTTCAGCACACTGCTTATTCACAATAAACCACAATGAGCCAGAAGGTCTAGGCTTATTGTGATGTGAGGGAAAAAGATAACTTGTTCTGACGTATGCATCTGGGGCTGTGATTTTGGCCAGACATTAAAAGGTATTTTCCAGATGTAACTAATGGTTCAACGGTGGAACAGATTGCTTTGGAAGGTGTCAAACTCTCTTTTGTTAAGAGTTCTTTAGGTAGATGCTGGATGGCCACTAACTGTATCAGCAGATTTCCTGCGTCGATGGATCTTTGAGATCTGTTCCAACTCTGCTCTTATTTCCTTGTCCGCAAAACTGGCACCAAAAAGCAAGCAAGCAAGCAAGCAAGCAAACACCACAATTGTGTGCTCCTTCGCCCCTAACCCTGTATACTGTGGAAGAACCAAAGCTGAATAATTTTCAGATGGATGCATCTTAGCGAGAGAGCCATCATTTGTAGTTGTGCTGCGATGGGTGTTGCCTTTTTGGCAGACTCACGGTTTCCATTTGAAGTTTTAAAGCACACCTTTCTGATCCCTATTGAGATAATCATTGTCCCCAGGCCAGTGGAAATCTCAAGTAGGAATGTTAAAATCTCAAAATATAATTATTCCACATTGTTAGCAGACCTTTGCAGCTTGAGTGAATTAGATCGAAACAATCAGTTACAAGTTTCTGGAGTTCAAAGGCTTTATTAATGCATAAACAAGTTACAGTTACAGAGAATGAGAGAAATAGCAGACATCTTGTATCAACTAGTTGGGGGAGAACCTAATTTAAGAGATAGAGACTACAGTCATACCTTGGGATAAATACGCTTCAGGTTGAGCGCTTTCGGGTTGCGCTCTGTGGCGACCCGCAAGTAACGGGGCGCGTTACTTCCAGGTTTCGCCACGGAGTGCATGCGCAGACGGTCAAAATGACGTCACGCGCATGTGCAGAAGCGGCGAAACGCAACCCGCACACACACAGACACGCTGTCGCATCTTACGTTCTGTTCGGGATGTGAACGCGGCTCCGGAACGGATCCCGTTCACATTCCGAGGTACCACTGTA
The DNA here is from genome assembly GCF_964270895.1 of Podarcis filfolensis. Classification (NCBI taxonomy): domain Eukaryota; kingdom Metazoa; phylum Chordata; class Lepidosauria; order Squamata; family Lacertidae; genus Podarcis; species Podarcis filfolensis. Next base: position 38,179,724 of record NC_139617.1, read on the forward strand.
CAAGCAGAGGTTGGCTAGATCATTAGACAAAAAGTGTCCTCATTCAGGCACTATTAAAGTACAGTGGACGCTCGGGTTGTGAACGTGATCCATGAGGGATTTGGTGCTTCTGCGCATGCGCGACCGCTGGAACCCAGAAGTAACTCATTCCAGTACTTCTGGGTTTTGGTGTGTCCGTAACCCGAAAAAAACACAACCTGAAGCGTCTGTAACCCGAGGTATGACTGTAACACATTATTATTATTATTATTAGTAGTAGTAGTAGTAGTAGTAGTAGTAGTATACTGCCCTATGCCTGGGGGTCTTAGGGTGGTTCACAGAATAAAATGCATGCATTAGCTACATGCATTAACTACAATCTAGCACCCTAAAAAGTGCTTGCACCTTTCTCCCCGAAGTGCTGGATTTTTCCTTTCAGGGAATGTTGTCATGTTTGAAGCAGGTGTTATCTACAGTGGAGGAATTTCACACCTGGTTATTTGAAAGACAGATTGCACCCACCTGGGCCTATCTGAGCTTTAAGATCATCCCCAGGAACCCTGCTTGCCTTTTGATAAGGTCAGAATGAAATGTAACTAGACTGGTCAGATGGAAAAGAGGACAGAGCTTTAACAGTTACGTAGAAGAGGGAATTTCAGCAGATATAATAATAATAATAATAATAATAATAATAATAATAATAATAATTTATTTATACCCCATCCTTCCCGGTTCAAAAACTGGGCTCAGGGCAGCTAACAACAAATTTAAAACACTTTAAAACACCTAATTATAAAAGCAGCATAAAATACAGTATAAAAACATGAATAACAATAAAAATAAAAAATAAATTAGATCATCCCCAGGGCTAGCTGGCTAATTTGGTCCTACTTGGGCCAGTGAGGAGGCCAAGGGAGAATCAGCTGTGGGGTCTCAGAACAGGTGATCTTCATAAAAGGGGAGGGGGAGGGAAGAGAAGGGAAATAAAAGATCAGGCTGAATTCAAATTAAAGGCCAGGTGGAATAGCTCTGTCTTACAGGCCTGATGGACGGAGATTAAATCCTGAAGGGCCCTAGGCTCATGGGACAGAGCATTCCACCAGGTCGGAGCCATCACTGAAAAGGCCCTGGCCTGATGGATAGTCTGACTTCCTTAGGGCCCGGGACCTCTAAACTATGGTTATTCATGGACCTTAAGGTCCTCTGCAGGGCATACCAGGAGAAGTGGTCCCATAGATATGAGGGCCCTAAGTCACAAAGGGCTTTAAAGGTCAAGACCAGCACCTTGAACCTGACCCTATACTCCACCGGGAGCCAGTGCAACTGGTAAAGCACTTGGTGAATATGCTCCCATGGCAGGGACCCCATTAGGAGCCTCACTGCAGCATTCTGGAGTTTGTGAGACAGTTTCAAGGGCAGCCCCGCGTAGAGCGAATTATAGTAGTCAAGGCTGGAGGTGACCGTTGCATGGATCAATGTGGCCAGATCGGGGCGGGAAAGGTAAGGGACCAACTGTTTAATGCAGCGAAGATGGAAAAATGTCGCCTTAGCTGTTGCTGTAACCTGCACCTCCATGGAAAGGGAGGCGTCAAGGATTACACCCAAACTCTTAATGGAAGGCACTGGCACTAATTGGGCTCCCGCAAGAGAAGGAGTTGGTCCCTCATCCCCATGCCATCCCAACCCAGCCAGAGGACCTCTGTTGTTGAAGGATTTAGTTTCAATTGGCTCCCAGGAAACCACCCACCACAGCCTCCAAGCATCTGGTCAGTGTGTCCAGGGCCGAGTCGGTGTGGCCATCCATCAGAGATAGAGCTGAGTGTCATCAGCATATTGGTGACAACCTAGCCCAAAGCTCCGGACAATCTGGGCAAGGGGGCGCATAAAGATGTTAAAAAGCATCGGGGATGAAGTTCACGGCATGTAATGCCCTAAGAGAGAATATAATGAAAATGATATACAGGTGGTACATGACACCAGCCAAGCTTGCGAAAATTTATCACTTGCCCGATAATAAATGTTGGAAATGTAAAGAGACTGAAGGTACATTCTTTCATCTTTGGTGGACATGCCCAAGGATCAAGGCTTTCTGGGAGATGATCTATAACGAATTGAAAAAGGTATTTAAATATACCTTTCTGAAGAAACCAGAGGCCTTTCTCCTGGGCCTGGTCGGCCAATTGGTGCTAAAGAAGGACAGAACTTTCTTTATGTATGCTACAACAGCAGCAAGAATACTTATTGCAAAGCATTGGAAGACACAAGATTTACCCACTCTGGAAGAATGGCAGATGAAGGTGATGGACTATATGGAACTGGCGGAAATGACTGGCAGAATCTGAGACCAGGGAGAAGAGTCGGTGGAGGAAGATTGGAAGAAATTCAAAGTTTATTTACGGAAGCATTGTAAGATTAATGAATGTTAGAATGATGTTGGAATGAATTTATGTGATTTTAGCAGAAATGTTACAAAGATTTAGAAAAAACAGACTGTTAATTGGTGAAAGGAGGGAAAGTAAATTAATATTAATATCAAGATAAATTTACAGGACAAAAATTTGAAAAGAGGGAAAGGATTTGCTGAAATGGATAAATGACTTAGAATACAAAAAAGGGAGGTGTGAGGAGGTCAGGGAAATAAGCTAATGAAAGAAAACAAATGGGAAGATTTGCTGTATTTTTTTATTTTTATTTTTGTTTAATGGATTTTAATTCTTTGTTCTTTCTTTCTGATCTTTCTTTTTTCTTTTTTGTATTTCATCTTTTTTTGTTTAAAATGATGTTTTTCTTGATTTTTCTTTTTGTACCTTTAAAAACTTTAATAAATATTTTATATATATAAAAAAAAAGCATCGGGGAGAGGATTGCGCCCTGCGGTACGCCACACACCAAGCAATGGTGCAACATCTCCCTCCCTAGTGCCACCCTCTGTCCCCAACTAGAGATAAAAGAGCACAGCCATCGTTGGGCTGTGCCCTGTATCCCCATGTCAGTGAGGCAGTGGTCCAAAAGATCATGATCGACCATATCAAAGGCTGCTGACAGATCTAAGAGAATCAGCAGTCCCGCCCCGCCTCGATCCAGTTGTCTATGGAGATCATCTGTTAGGGTGGCCAGAGCCATCTCGGTCCTGAAACCAGGATGGAAACCAGACTGAAATGGATCTAAAGCCGATGTTTCCTCCAGAAACCTGCCAAGCTGTTCAGCAACTGCTCTCTCAGTTACCTTACCCAGATACAGAAGATTAGAAACTGGGCGGTAATTGGATAGATCCATGCCCCGGAAGCTGTCCCGGTAAAGGTAAAGGGACCCCTGACCATTAGGTCCAGTCGTAGCCAACTCTGGGGTTGCGGCGCTCATCTCGCTTTACTGGCCAAGGGAGCCAGCATACAGCTTCCGGGTCATGTGGCCAGCATGACTAAGCCGCTTCTGGCAAACCAGAGCAGCGCACAGAAATGCCGTTTACCTTCCCGCCTTCTACTTGCGCTTTGACATGCTTTCGAATTGCTAGGTTGGCAGGAGCAGGGACCAAGCAACGGGAGCTCATCCCATCGTGGGGATTCGAACTGCCAATCTTCTGATCGGGAAGTCCTAGGCTCTGTGGTTTAACCCACAGCGACCTTTACCTAAAGGATCTAATGAAGTTTTATTTACGAGCGGACACACCACTGCTTCCTTCAGCTCCCCTGGGAATGTAGATTGCATGACAAGCAGCAATGGTGTATGAGAGCCAGTGTGGTTTCGTGCTTATGGTGTTGGATTAAGACCTGGGAGACCATGGTTCAAATCATGGTTCAGCCAGGAAACTCACTTTGAACTAGTCACACTCTCTCAGCACTAACCTATCTCACAGGTCTGTTGTGAAGAGAGAGTGTGTTTTTTTTGGGGGGGGGCGGGGACACACAAGAAGGAATGGAATGGATACAGATGTAGTGAGGACTTAAAAAACAACAGTACAAATGATCAGAGTATTAAAAGCTAAGGTAGTCCCTGTCTTAATTTGACATGATATTTTAAGGGGGGGATGGGGGGAGGAGCAAAGAAAGCATAGCAAAATGCTCCAGTGAATAAAAAAAAAAATTCTGTCATTATAATTTATTGTCCATCTTTTCACCCCATAGGCCCCAGTGAGGGCGAGTACAACATCAAAACACACAGAACACTGAAATAGTAGCACGATGTGAAATCGCAGCATCCCCCCATCCTAAATATTGTACAGCCCCCTCTAACTAACCCCCTTATTTATAGCATGTGTTTTAATTCTATTAAAATGTAGCTGTTATACATACAGAGAATTTAAATTCTGTTATTGTTTAATTGTTTCCGTCCCTAATGTTTTTAGCTGTTCCTGTTTTAACTGTAAGTCGCCTCGAGTCCCTTTCAGGGAGAAAAGAGGGGTACGTATAAATGAATGAAAACAATGAACGAAGGTAGCAAGAACTCGGGAGGACGAAACAGTTTCCCCGCCTTCGGGGCGTGGCGTCCCGCCCCTTCTCCTTTGAGTGACTGCACTTGCAAAGCAATTCAACGCCCTTGCTGCAGCTGCTGCCGCCACTGCCCCCTGCTGGCTACGCAGGTGGCGCGCACCTTCCCTTCCTAGGACGACAGTATTTATACCAGCCGCTCCAGGGCGCTCCCCTCTATCCCGCATGCGCAGTGTCTGGCTTGGGAAGCGAGAGGGAGAGTGAAGGAGCGTCTTGGTGTGGCGGTGGCGGCGGCGGCGGCGGCCCTGCTGGAAGGAGCTCGCGCAGGGCGGCGGACCCGGAGAGACCCAGGCAGCGGCGGCGGAAGCTTCGCCTCACAGGTTGGTCCCCTTAGGCTGGGTAAAGCCCGTACCAGGCCGCCCCCCCTCCTCTCAGTAGTCCTGCCCGCCCTCGCAGCGCCGGGCCCTGCCGTGAGGGGGCTGCCCGAGGTGGGGCTGGTGAAGTTGGGGGGGTGGGATAAGAGGCACACAATGGGTGCAGAGTCCGGCCTCGGCAAAAGAAGGGGCGGACCTGGTCTAGTTTGCGGCGACGGCGGCGGCAGCAGCCCACCCCGCCCCGCTTTATCTCAGTCTTACGCCGAGCCCAACTAGCTCAGTGTTGTCTACACTGGCTGGCAGTAGCTCTGCGGGGGTTTCGGAGACGCCGCTGGGGGTTGAACCCGGGACCTTCTGCACGCGCGCGGTGAGGGTGCTCTGCCACTAAGCGAACGGCCCCTAAAGCCCCGCCGTGTCGTTTTCCTCTGCGTTGTCCCGCACGCCCCATATTTCGCTTTGGCATCCCTTTACGTTCTCTCTCCGCCCCCCCCGCCTCCCCACACTCCTCCCTTCAGCCTAAATTCAGGATACTTCTGTCCCCAACCCCACCCCAGGCTTTTTTTTTTTTGCATTGCCTTCTTTACAGCTTGCACGTGACCGCCTATTTTATCTCCCCTCTCCATATTTTGCATTGGGTTCCCGTCCTCTTACCTAGACTACGCCCTCTCCCCTTTCAGCCGAAAATCCAGGTGTTCCTATCCCACCTCGTGATTGTCGGCTTCCCCACCCCGCCCCCAATTTTGCAAAGATAGCAGCCACCTGGCCTTGCCTCCTTTTTTTTTTTATAAAGCCACGCACGTCTTATTCCTTACCCTTTCAGTGTCTGGTCAGACTATTCACACCATTGACATTGCATCCTACCACCCCACCCCCCAGTCTACAGCCCCTTTAGCTTAAAGGCAGGCTATTTTCCCCTCACTTTGTCAATTCTTGCCACTGTTGCACTGACACACATACAACCTTAATTCCTTACATTTGCATTTGCTTACCCCATCCTTTCAACTTCTGATCAGGTTACACCTTGACCTATATGCATTTATCTCAGAAGTAATTTAGCTCTTATATGTCCTTCCTCTGTCACAAGTTAGGTGTCCCTCCTCCATATTTTGCATTGACATCCCCTCCTTTCCCTCTCAGGCCCTACAACCAACACCATACCTTGTGGTCCTCTTGTTGTTGAACTCCAGTTCCCATCAACCCCTAGCCAACTGTACTGGTGGTGAGTGATGATGAGAGTTGTAGTCCAAGAACACCTGGAGGGCCATAGGTTCCTCATCCCTGCTGTGTGAAGAATCTGCTTCAGGCCATCACATTCTAGTCCCAGCATCCTGTTCTCAGTGTCCTCCCTCAGTTTAATTCTCAGGTCAGAGCATTCCTTCCCTCCCTTATGTGTTTATAGTTTTCATCTATATTTCAACTAACTTATTCTACTCTTTGTGCCTCTACCCCCACTTTAGTCTAAAGTCAGAATATTTATTTTCTCTTTGCCAGTTAGGATTGTCCCCTGCTGTGTTGTTCTATGACATATTTCCCTCCTCTTCTTGTTGCAGAAAAGGAATTTTCCTCCAACCTTCAAACTTGTAAGGCTCTGAAGAAAAAGTGTGGGGTAGAAGAGTCCTCCAAATTGGAGGGTGGTGGTAGTGATGGGGGCTGCTGGAGAGAGGGAGAGAATGTGTTCTTAATTTCTAGGTAATAAAGCTCGAAGCACTTCCCCCCAAAAGAGAAAATTCTGTCTGAGATACAGTCATACCTTGGTTTGAATGTGCTTCAGGTTGAGCGCTTTCAGGTTGCACTCCGCTGCAACCCGGAAGTAACGGAGTGTGTTACTTCCGGGTTTCAGCGCTCGTGCATGTGCAGATGCTCAAAATGACGTCATGCATATGCGTGGAAGCGGCAAAACGCCGCGCGCACAGACTCGCCAATCCGCTGTCGCGTTTTAAGTTCTATTCAGGTTGTGAATGGGACTCCAGAATGGATCCTGTTCGCATCCCGAGGTACCACTGTACTAGAGTTTCTTCCCATCTGAGATGACAGTAGTTTGGCATAGATGGGGTCATGGTCTGGCTCAGAATCAGGCAGGTTCACAAAATCAATCTCTGGTAGGTTCAGAGTGGACAGAAGGAAGCACTGCTTCACACTGTGTGTAATTAATGTAAGGAATTCAGGGCCACAGCATGTGGTGGGTGATTGGCAACCTCTGGCTTAGATAGCTCTATTTCTAAAATCATGGAAGATAAATCTGTGGATGAGGCAGGTGCTGTAGTTCAGTGGCAAACACTATGTTTGAATGCAGGGCATCCCAGTTCAATCTCCAGCAGATCATATTGGGCACGGGGGGAGAAATGGGACATGCTGGCTGAGATGTTCAAGAGCTGCTGCCAGTCAGAGCAGGTAATATTATGCTTGATGGGCCAATGACCAGACTCTGTTTTAAGGTAGCTTCAAATGATCAAAGCCATTATAACCCCCTGTAGCCTCCATGTTCAAAGGCAGTGGGTCCATAAATACTAGATGGATGTGTCTTAGGTGGCTACAAGTTGGAAGCAGTGTTAGACACTCAGACATATAAGCTAATTATCCCATCCCAATAGTGAAATTATTCCATCCTGTTTGCAGGCAGTAAAATGAGGCGGTACCAGTTTGCCAAAAATTATGAGGCGTGGGGAGGAGGGGGGAGAAATTATCCCAGTTTATTGTGGGCATGAGCTCGTTTGAAGCATCATGGCTTCTTTTTTGATTTGCAAATTCATTTTATTCTGTTTATATCCCAACCTTCCACCTGAGGGAGTCCAGCTCTGCTGGCAGACTAGCCATCATTTTGCAACCCCCACGTTACCCTGGGTGTAGCATTGCTTTAGGGTATTGATGGTGGTGAGTAGCAAAGTCTGTTTGAAGAAGGAGCTCTATTTTGGGTGTCAAAATGGTTCTTTTTGTGGGAGAAAGCAAACAGGAAAATTATCAGATAAAACATATTCTATGTTCCACAGTTCCACAAAAGTGTTACGGAGGTTTGTTTTGCATATTTCTGGTATGCTAAGCAGGGAACAAAATTATTGCTCTCCAAGAAGAAAGGGGCAAACCTCACGTGTGTGCTTATCAGACAAAGGAGGCAGTGGGGTTTTAAAGTGGCAACTAGTTTGGTCATATGAAATGATTTTGAGAATTCTCCCATGACATACAAACATTGTTAGACATGGGAGATGATGTCAAAAGGTAACTTGATAAGCTGCCATCTAGCATTGTTTATACTGACTGGCAGCAGCTCTCCCAAGAATTCAGGGCGGGTTCTCTCCCAGACCTACCTGAAGATGCTAGGGATTGAACCAGAGACCCTCTGCATGCAAAGCAGATGTTCTGCCACTGAGCCACAGCCCCTCTGGAGAGTGCCAGGTTGGCAAATTCTACTTATGTAGGATTTCCTGAACTGTCTCTCCTCCTAGCACTGAACTTCAACTTTGCTTCAGCAAGGTGGTTGCTTTATATGCCTTCAGACACAGCCCCAGGGACTTTAGGAGAAAGGTGAAACCTGGGTTTGAGTGATCTTAAATGGGAATATAGCTGTCATTCTACTTACAAGATTCATATTAAGATTTGTATTTTTTTGTTCATTACTCTGTTTAGTAATATGTCAAGTTGTGTAGTAGAGATGATGCAGAGAAGGGTAACGTGGATGATCTTCTGCCTTATTTGGAGGAGCTGGTGCAGGCCACAAAGGAGGTCTTAAATTTATACTAACCATTACTGTGTTCTGGGTGGTGAGAATTTACTACATATTGCAAAGTTACTGCACCATCTGTCCCAGAGGCTGATTAGCCATCCTTTATCTGCTCTCACATAAAATTTGAGAGAGAACAAATTTATGATTATGCTACTATCCTCTAGTTACATACCTTGTCCTCTTTGAATACAATGGAAGTGATACTATTCACTGTGGATTTATGATTTTCATCCTGTAAAAATCGTATTAGATATATTTGTAGCAATGTGGCCTTTTCTGTCTGTTGATGGTTGAAGACAGGTTGTAACTAGCCACTTACTTGCTTGGTCTCATATAGTAACAACTCATGCAGGTTACAAGGTATGGAATATTTGTTCTGCTGCCTGGAACACTGCTTCATATGTGGTGGGATTGCTGCATAGTTCAGAGCTTCTGGACCCATATGTTTTCATTTAAATCAAAGCATTGAGCTTCACCTGGATTGAATCCATGGTGCCTGTGCAGCACAAAACAATATTTTCTGCTGAAACATTCCAAGGGATGCTGCTCTTGCTGCCCACAAAGGCATTCTCAATACTCGGATGTTCATTGCTAGAACAGAAGGATATAAAATGAAATAAACAAATTACTTTACTTTCCCTCAGAAACTTGTTTCATATTTTCCTCCTTTGCTTTTACATGCAGTTGAGCCAGGAACAGCTGAACAAACTTTACCTGAGACCTTTTCATTGCAGCAGCATAAACAGTTGTCCGTTTAAAACTTAGGTGTGTGTGTGGGGGAAACAGAACATAACTTCACAACTAACCAGTATATTGAACATTCCCACCTTCAAACTAGCTTTACAAATATATCCTCAGTTATTAACCTAAAAATACAACACTAAACATGTTTACTTAGAACCAAGTCCCACTTGAGTTCAGTGGGATTCACCTCTAGGTAAGGGTACAGAATTGCAGCCTTAAAAATTTACATGGCCTGCCAGACAGAACTATGAAAGCCATGTGTGACTAAAAGGGGAAAGGGAGCCTATTTTTGATGCTATCTCCATTATCACCTCAATATCACCAGACCCAGTCTGGAGCTCCTATCCTTGGAGCATGGTACCAACTCTCCCATCATGCATAAACCTCGTGGGTTTATGCTTCTTGCCGCAGCCACATTGTTAGTGGCCTCCCAAGGGAAGTTGCTAGTGAAAGTATGGGACATTGCACTGTCAGAACATCTAAGTGGAGAGTCCTTAACTGTTCATTAAAAAGATATTCTTTATTTGACATGGTTTTTCTCCTATGTTAATCAAACAGCCCACTAAACCCCCTGTTTTATGGATAAACATGTGGAGAGACTTTATTGTGAACTGAATTGACTCACCCCCTTTTAAAAATGTGCATTGCATTCTCAATTGCTTTCAGGTTTTCCTCCTCAGTGTACAGTGGTACCTTGGTACTCAAATGGCTTGGCTCCTGAACAAATTGGCTCCCGAACGCTGCAAACCTGGAAGTGAATGTTCTGGTTTGTGAACGTTTTTCGGAAGCCGAACGTCTGACGTGGCTTCCGCTGCTTCTACTTGAGTGCAGGAAGCTCCTGCAGCCAATTGGAATCCACGCCTTGGTTTTCGAGCGGTTTCAGGGGTCGAACAGACTCCTGGAACGGATTAAGTTCGAGAACCAAGGTACCACTATCTTTTTTAAAAAAAATTCTGTATGCATTTGTATTGTTTACACTTAATACTTTTACTGTATTCTCTCTCTCTCTCTGTCCAGGATGAGCTTAAATTATTCAGTTGAATTCAGCGGACTTTAATTTGACTGTATTACACCCTATTATCGCATCCTGTTTTTAAGTGGTTTTTCTGCTTTCATTCTTACTCTAACCATATGGAAATGTACAGAATCCTGAGCTCGAAACTGCAGGCCTGGAAAAATATTTTCAGGTTCCTTTGCATGGTGTCAGAAGAAAATATTTAGACATCTTTGCTGGAATATGGATATCTGTTTTCTTGAGTTCTGCTAGCAAAGAATCTAGATGCCCAGGTTTTTCTTGGCCCTGCATAGTGGACACTAGCATCTTTCTGTGATTATGCTGTCTATTGATGGTATGTTTTTGTTGCTGTTTTATGGGTTATTGTTTGGCAGTTGAAGTTGTATACAATTAAGTTCTACTCACAGTAGATGCATTGAAATTAATATACCTACATTAGTTTATCAGTATATTAATTTCAGTGGGTCTTCTCTAAGTAGATCCAACATCAGAATCGTAGAGTTGGAATGGACCATGAGGGTAATCTAATTCAGCTTTCTGCAGGGCAGGAATCTTTGCCCATTGTGGGGCTAGAACCCACAGCCCTGAGATTTAGAGTCTCATGCTGTACCAACTGAGTGATTATTATTAGTATACTGGATGCAACCTGGTTTTTGTGTGTGTGTTCCATGCTTTGCTTTACAACTTGGTAAGTCACTTGGAGATACTTTATATGTCAATATACTACTAATACCAGAACATAAGAAGAATCTGCTGGAGCAGGCCAGTGGCCTATCCAGTGCAGCATCCTGTTTTCACAGTGGCTCAACAGATTCCTGTGGGAAACCTGCAAGTTGCACTTCAGTGCAGCATCCTTCTGCTCACCCAGTAACTGGTATTCAGAGTCATGATAGTGGAGGTAGAACATAGCCATCATGGCTAATCCTCTTTTAAAGGATTAATCATACTATCCCTGCTCAGGATTCTGACTGCATTAGCCAGACATCCTCTGCACTTTAGTACTGGACAATTACAAGTGGCTCTGTATAGAAATAGTAAACCTTGCCAATGGGCAGATTGCCAACAGGGCTAATGGAGGGGGAAATGGGGTTCATAGGAGCCAGCATCAAAGTTCAAGGTGAACTATTCAGATTGGGTGCCTGTGAGATTCTGTCCAGCCCTGACAACCACCCTGCAAAAGCAAACCCACTGACCTTCATCAATCTGGGTGTTTATAAATGTCAGTTCATCCATGTATCTTACCCTTGCAAATAAGTCTGCACAACTTAATAGTCAGCCTGCTACCATATACCTGTATTAGTCATTGGTACATGTTTACAGTATAAAAGCACCAACTCCATTCCTGTTTGCCAGTGTTTTCCTTACCTTGTTTTTCTCATGGCAGTTCCTTGATGCTGCAGGTAGCCAGGTGGCCACCTGATTTTTAAGCCTAATGTATTTAACAGGCTAGTATTTTGGTAGTGCTTGTTTAATAAGGAAGCTGTCTTTTACTCAGAAAGGTGACTGCTTTGGCTAGGACCCAATCCCAAATTAATCTTTTAAAAAAACATGTTTAAAGTGTTTTTAGTTACTATGGATATTAAGCTTATCCAACAAAGTTCTAATGAACCTAAATCAGTCCTGTCCATTGACTTCAGTGGATCAGTTCTGAGTAGAACTAACATGGAATAGCACCGTAGGAAGTAGAGGCTATTTTTCATTTCAGCTGTAACACAGGAGTAGGTGATTGTTTCAGGTTCGTCTTAAATATATTTTGATATAGACAGATTAGTATTGACACTGCTTTGCCTTGGTCTGCTTTGTATTTGATGTGACCATTTCTGCATTGGTAAGTAAATCTTATACAGTATTGACTGCTATGGCCATGTTAACACAAAGCAGAAGGCTTTCCAGGAGTTGAGGGAACATAGCTTTTGGAGGGTTTTCTTAAGGGGAAAGGGGTGGGAGGAAGAGTAATAATTATAACAGCCTGCTGGATCAGGCCAGTGACCTGTCTAATCCAGCATCCTGTTCTCAAGTGGCAATGAGTTGCAAGCAGGACCCAATTATAAGAGCACTCTCCCTTCCTGTGGTTTCTAGAAAATGGGATTCAGAAGCATTTCTGTCTAAGCCTTTATCTGTCACAGTTCTGAAAATTCACTCCCTCTATGGAGGGACCAATAAATTAGAACCCCAGAATGGGGTGATAGAATCAAGTTTGATTGGGTGGGCATTACCAAGGGCAGAGCAGAGTTAGCCTCTCCTCTATAGGGTGCCTTATTGGACCCTTTAGTTTATCATATGTAAGGGAGTAGCTGCCATTCATTCCCTCAGTGAAGCACTGAGCTTTGAAGACACTTGCGCCTTCCCCCCCCCATCCCCTCAGGATAGGAGGTTTAGCCCTCACTACCAGCTTTTTCTTCCAAGTCCTGCAGTATATCCCTTTAATCCTCATCCCTGACTGTAGCCAAGTTTTAAATGCATTTGCCCATATCCTCCCTACCTATATTCTCCCACCCCACTCCTTCTTTCCCCATTGTCCCCTTATAAGATGGGCAGGGACTGTATTTTTTTGCCTATGAAAGTTTGTAAGGTACCATATATGTAGGTGACACTGAATATAAGTAATAAGCACCCTCTCTTTCCACATGCCCACCTGTCACAATAATGGCTGGATTTTTTTTTGCTGAAATTTTTATATCAATTAGCACAGGCTTTTAAAAGCAGCTCCTCTTGAACTGCAGGATCAACCAAGTCCTGTGTGGGCTGCTCCATTGTATGTCCAGCATGCCTCATACTACTAGGCTCTAGAGGCTGAGAAAGCCTGGCAGGCTTGAATTATCTCATTTAGCTCTCTTTTTTAGTGATATTTGATCTGTAAATGCAGAAAAGCCCTTTCCCTCCTCTTTTGATGTCATTTTGTACCAAGCTGTCAAAAGTGGATAAATTTTGAGTGCTTTGAGGTGTCACCAGTGCTGTATTGTTCTGTTTTCAACATTTGCCAAGCTCCACATTTCTTTGGTTTTGTCATATTGCAAGGAGGGCATCTCCTGATTTTTTTTTTTTTTAAATCCTTTGTCCGCTGGTGTTTGGGGCCAGTTTGAGTTTGGTGAGATACTTGCAGTTCCAATACTCATGTGACCTTTCTGATGTGGTGAGGAAGGCTCATGTCTTTGACTATTTTAAATCCAGAATCTGTACTTGCGTGTTTAAGGTGATAACTGGAGTGGAATATCAGAACTGGTACTTGGGAGCTTATCGGAATCCATGTGCCTAAATACCAGTGGCTGCTGACGTTCTATAGTTTCTTATGTCTGCATAGAATTTAAACTGTTGATTATAGTGAATCCAAAATAGTTCTGCTGGTTCATATCTTCTTGCATGAGCAGCTGTGATGCCCCTGCAAAACCAGCATTACAATGTGCAGTAAAATGTATAAATAAATGCTTGAAGTTATTCATAGCTGCTTCAGTGGTTTTCTACTGGAAGTGGGACATAAATCTTAATAAATCTGTGCCAAGAGTTCAGTCCCAGTGGAATGTTAGCTTAGCTGTTGCAGAGTGACTTTCTTAAAGTGACCCCACATGTGGAAAACACATCAGAATGGCAGGTTCAAATTATTATTTTTTTTTACCAGGATGATACTGCGAATGAGATCCTAGGTTCCTAATAGATGACAGCTCTAGGGCTTATCCCCAAGAGAAATACAATCTGTAATAATTTTTTGGTAACTTACTGTGAATCTGTGCCAAAGGTAGCCAAAGTGATACCTTCTAGATATTGTTGGACTACAACTCTTATCATCCTGGTCCATTGGCCAGTGCTTGTTTTGAGGCTGTACACACCGGTACGCCATACCACCACCTATTTTTTCCTTGCCTGCTGCTGCCGCTTTTTTCATGGCAGCAGGCACAACCTCCTGGAAGTGCTTTGGCGCAGTCCTTTAATGATTGCCCATAGCATCTTCCAAGCAGGTGCTTGCCGATCGTAAAAAGGTTGCGGCAGACCCCAAGGTTTGACGTGACCCTTTTACAATTGTCAAGCGCCTTCCTGGAAGATGCTTTGGTGATCATAAAAGGGCCACACCGGGAGGCTGTGCCTGCTGCTGCGGAAAATGGTGGCCACAACAGGCAAGGGTGCAATTGGGAGAGGTGGGGGTGGGTGCGAGCAGGCAAACAGCAGTGGTATGGGATAGAAATAAAGCACTGCCATTGGATATGCTTGGTCTGCAACAAGATCTATAGGGCAGGGGTCAGCAAACTTTTTCAGCAGGGGGCCGATCCACTGTCCCTCACACCTTGTGGGGGGGCAGACTATATTTTGGAGGAAAAAAATGAACGAATTCCTATGCCCCAGAAATAACCCAGAGATGCATTTTAAATAAAAGGGGACATTCTACTCGTGTAAGAACACACTGATTCCGGACCATCTGCAGGCCTGATTTAGAAGGCGATTGGGCCGGATGTGCCCCCCGGGCCTTAGTTTGCCTTAGTTGGCAGGGGTGGACAACTCCCAAGAGACTGCAGTCTACTCAGAGTTAAAAACTGGCAGTGATCTAACCCCTTTTTGGGGGGGTTCAGGTCAAAGTTGTTTAGCTTTTTTTAGGAAGGAGGAAGACCCATTTTAGGGGGGTCTGGGTCAAAGTTGAGTTTTTTCAGTGCGGAGGTAAAAGGTTGAGCTTTTTTAAGGAGAGCCGCAGTTGTTCAGCTTCTTGGGGGGAGCCAATGATTCACCAGTGATCTACCACAGACGTCCAGTGATCTACTGGTAGATCACGATCTACCTGTTGGACATGCCTGCTATAGGGCATCATATTGGCCATCCTTTTTATGCCTTTGGGATCATTTTAGAAAGTCATCTGTAGTGCTTAACATATTGTTAGAATGTAGTCTCTGATTCTTACGTTTGGGACATGCATCAGGCACCTTATCTTAAGTACAGATTTATTTGCACAGTGTAGTGGTTTTCAAACTGTTCTTCAGGAACATGGTGCGATTCTTTGAGCTTATTGAAGAGGAACCTCCCTGGAGGTTGAAGGCTTTGAATGTATTGTCCTAGTGCGTCACATAATTGTGCTTGAAATGTTAGTCTCCCATACTCTAGTCAAGAAGACTTCAGTGAGGCAATTCTGAAGAAAACTAGTTGAGAATCACAAGTGGTAGAAATCCATTACACTGTCAGTTGCGAAGAGCAAAAGCTCTTTATGGATGCGGCCTAATGTATTTACGGCCTTCTGGATTGTGTGCATTAAAAAAACTAATCTTGGGTTGTCTTTTTGGTGCTGAGGTCGTCTGACAGTGCTATAGTGCAAGGTGGTGGTTGTTTTCGGCTTTTGAATGCAAAATATGAACAATGCAAAAGCAAATTATTACAGATTTTCATGCAAAATTCCCAAATAGATATTTCCCCCTTTTTAGTTGAACTCCTTAACTGATACTGTGGTTGTACTATGTTCTTTTTTTTAAAAGAATCTGCCAACACATTTCATGCCACTCTCTGTTTAAAAACAAGTGTATAGTCAACTATTTTTCTAGCATAACACAAGTGCAGCATGTAAAACCATTTGTAATGTTTGTTTTGGAAACCTGATGACAGAAGGAACTGCCATGGACTGCCATATCTGGACTGTAGCGATTATTCTTACTTAGTGAGAGGATTTTCCAGAGCAGACTGTTCTCTCAATATCTACTTAGGCAACAGTGAAAGTGAGACCAAAGCACACAGTCATCTTGACAGTATTTTTTTTTTTTTTTAATTCCCCTTGGGCTTCCCATTTCACTGAATTCAAGTATCACTTTTATTCACGCAGCCAACTTTTAAACACTTCCAAAGCAACACAGGATTGGTGTCTTGTGGTTCTGGACTCTAATGGGCAGACGTACAGGTGAACATGGGAGATGGGGATTTTTTTTTAAAAGCTGGGGAGTGGGAGAACGCTTAGCTTATGGAGCCAGGGCTCAGTTTTTTTGTCTTTCAAAAGCTGAGGCCCCAACAGAAGTGGTCTTACAGTGAGGCAAGGCAGATGGTGAGTTTTGAGCACTTTGAAGGGTTCTGGAGTGAAAGACTCCAACCTCATCTGGGGTAGAAAAATAAATCCTTGCTCCCATAAGTTTCAGCGGGGCTTGAACAGGAAGACAGTATCCTTTGAAATGAGTAGTGGCACAGTAGAGCTTTAGCACAGTTCCCACACCATTTCAGTGGAGAACCTGCTGTGGTCTTCCCAGTATATTATCCTGTATATTAATTGGTGGAGTGGGGCTAGGCAGATTTTGGATTTTCAGCTTCAAGCAGCCAGACATTTTGAGCTAGCTGGGGCCCCCAGGATCACACATGTTTGTACCCACTGTTAGTCCTACTCTCTACCTACCCATTGAAAAAAAATGGACATTTGACTATCTTAGACAGATTAATTTTAGAGGGTCATCTCTTAGTACAACTTAGTTGGATAGAAAATCTGATGCGGTAAAACATGTGGTAAAAATGTGGTAAAACATTTGACCTCCTGGTCAGCTTTAAATGTTTTATGTGGCTGGTTGATTTGTTGGACATTTTTTGGGGGTGGGGTGGGTCTTGGTTGAGACAGTGGAGAGTGCACAGTGTCTTACTTTTCTTAAAGGCTAATGCTTCCATGAGGATAATGTAATTACCTGAAAGCCAGCAAGCCATGGCAGCATTGAGCCCATTTTTCTTCTTTCTGCTCTCCCTTGAAGAAAACGCTGAACTGCCTAATTCATGTACAATTATTTTTGAGGTGTGTTCAGTTTTGCAGCTGGGTTCCCTGATGCAATTATACTTGCAGAAACTGCTGCTTCATTCCATATCTTTCACACCCAACTTGATACTTGGGCTGCTTCAGAATTACATTTTTATTCTCTTCACTTTTTAATTTCTGGAGAAGCCAGGTATTGAATCATTATGTTGCTGTTGCTGCCTAGATTTGATAAACTGAACCTGACAGGTTCCCTAGCTTCTTAGTTAAAGGGGTGAGAGGGTGCTTGAGGTTGGCATATCCCAGCTAATTCTGCCAAATCATGCTAGCCACTGTGTGGCTCCAGGTTCATTCAATCAGTGTACCATGGATTGACTGAACACAGTGTAACACTTCCTTGTTCATGGATCTCATTCTGTTTCTCCTTCACAGCAAGTCACCCAACGTCTTGCTGCCCTCTTTCAAAGATGGTGAAGCTGGACATTCACACGTTGGCCCATCACCTCAAGCAGGAACGGCTCTATGTGAACTCCGAAAAGCAGCTGATTCAGAGATTGAATGCTGAGGTGCTGAAGACTGCTGAAAAGCTGTATCGCACGGCATGGATTTCGAAGCAGCAGAGGATTAACTTGGACCGGCTAATCATAACAAGGTAACTGCTGGTACATACAGAAATAGAAATGCTAATATCTGAAATTGGACAGTGCTTTGTGCACTGAAACACTGCAGAAATCACACATTGCAAATGTAAGCTTTCAAGTTGCACAAAACTTTTGAGCAAGCCTAAAGAAAACATAGCTTTGAGCTGAGTCAAAGGGATGTAATTGGGCGTGTATTTTATAGCCTTCTTGCAACCACTGAGAAGACTTACCTGTGTCTTGAGTTGGTGGCCGTCTCTTCATAGATGGGACTTTGAGATCTTAATATTTAGGAGATTCTCTCTAAGTGTGTGTGTGTGTGTGTGTGTGTGGGTGGGTGGGTGGGTGGATATACTCAGCAAAATTAGGATGTTTCTCTTTCCATTGATTTTTTTGTGACTTTGAGAAGTTAAGATTTTGGGTGATCTAAATGGTTTCTATATATATTTATATTTTCCTAGCGCGGAAGCTTCACCGGCTGAATGCTGCCAGCATGCCAAGGTCTTGGAGGATACACTGTTTGTGGATGGGTACAAGCAGTTGGGCTTTCAGGAGACAGCCTATGGAGAATTCCTTAACAGGCTGCGCGAAAACCCTCGCCTTATTGCATCGTGCCTGGTTGCTGGAGAGAAGCTCAACCAGGAGAACACACAGAGCGTCATTCACACCGTCTTCACCTCCATCTATGGCAACTGCATTATGCCAGAAGACGAAAGCTACCTCCTCCAAGTCTTGCGCTACTTGATTGAATTTGAACTCAAGGAAAGTGATAATCCCAGACGGCTCCTAAGGAGAGGCACCTGCGCATTCAGCATTCTGTTCAAACTCTTTTCTGAGGGGCTCTTTTCAGCCAAGCTCTTCCTCACTGCCACTTTGCACGAGCCCATTATGCAGCTGTTGGTTGAAGATGAAGACCACCTGGAAACCGACCCCAGCAAATTAATTGACCGCTTCTCACCCACCCAGCAGGAGAAGCTCTTTGGGGAAAAGGGCACAGAAAAGTTCAGGCAGAAAGTTCAGGAGATGGTAGAATCCAACGAGGCCAAGCTGGTGGCCCTGGTGAATAAGTTCATTGGCTACCTCAAGCAGAACACCTACTGCTTCCCACACAGCTTACGGTGGATTGTATCCCAGATGTACAAAACGCTCTCGTGTGTGGACAGGCTTGATGTCGGAGAAGTGAGAGCCATGTGCACGGACCTTCTCTTGACTTGCTTCATTTGTCCTGCCGTGGTCAACCCAGAGCAGTATGGGATTATTTCTGATGCCCCAATCAATGAAGTGGCAAGGTTCAACCTAATGCAGGTATAAGCAGGTCTTCAAAAATATATATTCTCTCCCTCTCATAGTGTTGCTGTATTAGTCTGTAGTACCAAGAAGAAAATAGAGAAAGGTGTTGTGTCTAAGAAACAAAGTGTACTTTAAGGTTTTTTTTGGGGGGGCAGGTTAGGCATTCTTGATCCTCTTTAGCTCAGAAAGCAGACTTGTGGATGAATGTTGTCAAGAGGAATAGTGCAGTAAAAATGCCAGGGTAATTCAGAAACTTTGGCCCCCCCCCAAAACCCCTGTACCAACCTGGTGCTTTTGCAGGTTTTTTGGACTATACCTTCCCTCAGCCCAGTTGTGCTGATATAAATTGTAATTTAGAACACCTGTAGGGCACAGGGTTGGGGAAAGCTGCCCTGCATACCTTTTTAATCCATCTTTTTCCATTCTTGGTGCTGTGTCCCCCTTTTCTGCCTGCTAGTGGTGAGACCAGTTGTTTGCAGGCAGCCTCTTCAGCCTTCCTGTTAGCTGGTGGTTCATAGTTTTCTCTGGCCAAATGTTATTTTGTGAGCTGTTAGCTGTTCTGGACTTTGTCTAGAGGAAAAGCTATGTCAGATGACTAGGAGCCAGAGAAGCAAATGCTACACAAACTTGAGGAAATAACTTTATTTTGCAGTGTAATTCCTTATTTAACAATCACATTCACATACAACATAAATACAACAATATAATACAGAAATAAAACATAAGGCCAAAATCTTGCAATATTTCCAATAAAGTAAAAAGTTTCTTGTGCAGTACTTTACTGTACAAGCAGATGGGTTTCTAACTTTTCATACGAATGGCAAGGCTGGAGGGGAACTCCCACTGCTTAAAGCCACGCCAGAAGTGTGAAGAATGGCTGTCCTCATTTGCTGCAAGAATGAATGCTTACAAACCCTTACCCTAGGCCAGGGGTCAGCAAACTTTTTCAGCAGGGGCCGGTCCACTGTCCCTCAGACCTTGTAGGGGGCCGGACTATATTTTAGAAAAAAAATACGAACGAATTCCTATGCCCCCACAGATAACCCAGAGATGCATTTTAAATAAAAAGACACATTCTACTCGTGTAAAAACCCGCTGATTCCCAGACCTTCCGCAGGCTGGATTTAGAAGGTGATTGGGCTGGATCCGGCCCTCGGTCTTAGTTTGCCTCCGCATGCCCTAGGCTGTTTTCAGATTCCTACAGTTAGGTTGTTATTCATCAACCCTATATAGACTAGGACAAAAGTAAAATAAAATTTCTAGCTGCCATTATAATTTTTTTTAGGGGCCCAGGTACTTGAAGTGGCCTTTCCAGCCCTGCTTATATTGCAGATATCTCAACTGTCATAGTGTGCATCTTTCTTCTTTGCTTAAAAGAACTGGGACAGCATCCAAGTTGCTTTATTTTATTTACAGTTGTGCTACCAGAGTATTTTTCATTTGTTGAGATAAGGTGATGTTGACTGTTATTTCTCCCAGTGCTACCTACCCCTGAGCAATTGAGCTCAAATAACCACTTTATTGTAAAAAGTTTGAATTTTTAAGAGGGATGTGGTTTTACAGTGTCCATTACAAGGAAAGTGTGTGTATACAGTAGAAGTGATAGGTCTGTGTTTAAAAGACAATATACTTTACAAGGAGGATACTTTTAAATACACAACTGAGGACTGAAAAGCATTTGTTGTTTTGATGTTATTGTAAGCTAGGAGAGAACAACTTCATCGTACCCTTTGGGCAAAATCAAGAGATCCACCAATAGCCCTGCTACTTGGACTACCCTTTGCTACCTTCAGCGAAATTTACATTTTCTGGGTTGTTCCTTGCCTTCCAAGGACAGTTAGTGTGCCAGTCTAATTTGTGCCATGCTGACCAGCTATAAAATGCTGGTGTTCATACAGCACCATCAATGTAGACAACACTTTGTGGAGAGTTCCTTGGACAGCATAGATCTCTGCTCCCAAGGAACAAGGTGGAAATGAGAGACAGAGCGGAGCTGTGAAGGGGAAAGTTACAAGTGCCTAAAGCTTTGTTACAGTTCTGAATGATCTTAAGAGGGAGAGGTGGTGTATGTTATACGTTTAGAGTGGTAGTTCTAGGCATGTGAAGACTGGGCACAATTGAAAGACACATAGACATTTCTCCTTTAGCTGGCAACTAGGTTAGTGATCTATTTGCTTATTTGTTTTGTGACCCTGGCCCTATTTGAGATAGTTTCTGGAGGTAAGAACTTTTTTGTTTTGTTATACCTAGCACACAACACCTTGTGCTGTTTAAGAAACTTCATGGATATTCAGGGTAGTCCTAGTTCTACAGAGCACACATCACACAACATACAAGCGTGTGTTACTTTTGCATTACCCATCCTGCTTTTGTGGGGGAGGGAATTAGCATGGGTGTTGCAGTGTAGAATGCATGAAGGCGTAAGATCAGATTTTGGTGGTCAGGTGTTGTCTAGTATTCAGAGAAGAGCAGGAATGGAAGAAGGAGGGACTTGTGTACAGAGCGATGCCAACCTGCTGTAGCTGGCCCACTAGTTTCTAAGCATTCACTAGATAAACAGTCTGATCCCTGCAGCTGTCAGAGGCCTGTCCTTTATTTTTGGTATAGCTGGATGCCCACTGGTATAACTGTGTGTGTGTGTTTTCTTCTCTCCCCACCAAGAATTTCTTGCTTCTTTACTCATGAAAAGGGCTGCAGTTGAAAAATGAATTGTGGTACAATCTTTACACCTGCTTCAATTACAGCCTTCTGCTTTGTACTGTAGAATTCAATGCCTCCTGTAGGCACACAAATGGACACTTTTTGATATTGACCTGTTATCTTCCTGCTCCTGCAAGGTCCTTGTCATACTAGGTTTCCTGTCTGTGAATGCCCTCTGCAGGAGAAGCTGACACCCTGCAGTTCAGCAAGTTCAGCAAGACACAAAAGACAAACTGGGATTTTGTGTGTTTATATGTTTATGGGTTCAGTGCAGGTTGATGGATAGATGCTTGGTTGGTTTTGATGGATTTTTGGTTCATCCCAACTCTAGATGATAAAAGCTGAGATTTTCATGGATGCCATATTTATTGCCAGATGATTATTCCATGTTTATGTGAAAACCATCTTTTGGCACCTGTTAAGTATGGATGGAAATAGAATGAGCAAGTTTAATTCAGGCTGGGAACTGTGGCTTAGCAGATAAATTAGTTTGCAAACATTCCAGGTTCCCACAACTGTTCTTGCCACTGAGGACTCAGCTGTACAGCTGCAAATAAAACATTTTAAGTGGAATATACAGTGTGACACCAGATGGTGATGGTGAGCTTTATGGGAAATTCAATGTATTTTTAAAAACGCTTTTTAAAAAAGCATTTTCAGAACAGTTTTTATATGTGTGTAGGTTCCACCTGAGATGAAGCAAAGCTACAAAGCTACAAAGTTTTTGTAAGGGAAATTGAAGTTCTGTATAGGCATTTTGCTGTGGAACTTTTCCATGTAATTGTTTTTAATTTTTGGAAAGAAAATTGTTGTTGTAATGTCTCAGACTTTGTGCAAGCTGAGTATGAATAGTTATTTTTCATCCAGTTTCAACTTAGAGGGTGGAGGCGGCTTTCTTTCTTTGTGGTAGTATTGCAATCCTGTCTTTAACTTGTTTCTCATTGTTAGGTTGGGAGACTTTTGCAGCAGCTGGCCATGACCAGTTCTGAAGAAGGAGACCCCCGCACAAAGAGTTACCTGGGTAAATTCGACAAAGTAAGAGCCAAAGCTATTGAACTTGTATCTCTGTGCATGCCAGTGTTTTTCTCATTCTGTATAATTTTTGAAAAGGCACCTGCAAATAGACTTTTGTTATGACTGTGAAGAGATTCAAGTGAGCAAATTGCAACCTTAAGAGGAAGTAGCAAATGGCACTTCCCCTTAATAGAATCTGTAGTGTGCAAAAGCCGCTATTAAATGTAAATGAGTTTCAAGGAACCTGTATGAAGAAGTGTGCTTTGGCATATATTGGTGGCTTTTTTTCTTAACTATTAAAAATGTAGACCTGCTTCTATTCTTGCTGCATGTTTAAAATAATAATATAACAATTTTCAATTTCTTACCTGCCTTTCACCATAAGTGAAGAAGCAGTGTAGTGTAGGGATCAAGAGTGTTGGACTAGGACCTGGGAAACCTGGGTTTAAATTCCCACAGAGCCATGTAGCTGATTGGGTGTGATCTTGGGCCAGTCACTACCTCTCAGCCCAACCTACATCTCTGGCTTGCTTTGGGGATTAAATGTGGAGATGTAGAACTATGTATGCCACCTTAAGTTCCTTGGAGAAAAAGGTGGGATATAAATGAAATAAATATAACAATAAAATAAAATAAACAAAGGTCCCAGTGTGGGTTACAGCAATTTAAAATACAATACTAAAATCAGTTTAAAACAAATACAAACAAAAGGTCCTAAATTCTTTCTGTATCTGTGTGTGTATCTCTATATCGTCTACCCACTTTGTAGGGATGTACAGGTCTCTTGTTGAAGTGCTTGTATTGAAACAGCTCACTTGTCCGTCCCCCCCCTCCAATTTTTTCCTTGCAGGGTTGTGTGGCTGCCTTCTTGGACGTTGTCATTGGCGGACGGGCAGTAGAGACTCCACCCATGTCCTCGGTGAACCTTTTGGAAGGGCTGAGTAGAACTGTGGTTTACATGACCCATAGCCAGCTCACTGGCCTGGTAAATATCCAACTCCTTTTGGGCTGCAGGAGGAGACAAGTCAAAGTGTCTGTGCTGGGGGTCTGCTTTGCTGCCTTCTTTTAACATCGCACACTTTTTTTAGGTCAGCTTTATGCGGAACGTCATGTCAGGCGACCAGCTGAAGGAGGACCGCATGGCTCTGGAAAACCTGCTGTTAAACTTGCCCCAGAACAAGCCAGGGAAAAGCAGCAGCCTGGAGATGACCCCATACAACACCCCACAGCTTTCCCCTGCCACCACACCAGCAAACAAGAAAAACCGGCTGCCTATAGGTGAGGAAGGTCAAGGGTCAGGCTTTTGCATGATATCTTTTCCCAGCTCTGTTTTCGGATGCTTTCCTCTGCCTCTTTTGCTTTAGGACAGTGGAGTCCCCTTGACTAGTGTCAGTCACTTGGGTTTTAAGGTACAGTGGTACCTCGGGTTACAAACTTAATTTGTTCCGGAGGTCTGTTCTTAACCTGAAACTGTTCTTAACTTGAGGCGCACTTTCACTAATGGGGCCTCCCGCTGCTGCTGCGCCGCGATTTCTGTTCTCATCCTGGGGCAAGTTCTCAATCCAGGGTACTACTTCCGGGTTAGTGGAGTTTGTAACCCAAAATGTTTGTAAACTGAAGCGTTTGTAACATGAGGTACCACTGTATACACCAACCTTTTCTAACCCAGAGCCCTCCTGATGTGTTGAACTATAACACCCTTCTTCCCTGACCAATAGGATTTATTTCTTAAAGTTTTTTTAAAAATTCATTTATCCAATCCTTTCTTAGTGTATCCAATCAAAATAGCTTTATTGTACTTGCCATTGGCCATGACAAATCTGAATCAGAAATAAATACAAGCAAAAGGGATGCTGCGCCACAAATAAATCTCTATTTAATTGATCTCTATTTAGATCTCTTCATTTCATATGTAAAATACCCATTTTCAAATCTAGTAGGGATACAGACTGGGGTAAAGATCCACTTAAAATACTTGTTGAAAAAGGGAGGCCTTCAATAAATGCCAACAAGACAAACAGGGTGATACCTTTCTTTAGTGTAGGAGAATTGCACTGTCGGGGGCTGATGGGAATTGTAGTCTAAAACATCTGGGGGAAAGCAGGTTGTGGAAGGCTTGTATATGTACCTGTTTCGTTCCAAAGCCTAAGCAGCAAATGCACATTATCCCAACTCTCTATTCCTGTTGATTTGCTTACTTAAAAATGCCTCTCTTCAGTTCATTGATGGCACAGCCTGTCATAGTAACTGACTCATTTTTAAATAGGAAATTAAGCATTTTTTTGTGGTGGGCTGCTATTCTTCCTGCTATATGTTCAGGGCTGTGTACATTGTGCAGTTGACAGGAGGGTAGGGGTAAAGTTCAGAAATGCTTACTTGCACAACTTTTACATGATTTATTCCATTGCTGTAAGTTGTTTGAGTTACTTTTGTACAAAAAGCAACTTATAACTTTAAATAACAATAGTCAAGGAGAAGGGCAAATAACTAAAAGGGGAACTGGACTCAGCTTGTTATGTCTGCTAGACATTTAGCATCTCTTCTGGCTTCTGAGATCTCTACAGACATGTTTGCAAGTATGTCTTCACAATCAGGAAGCGTAGTAACTTTCCCTAAAAATATCTCTGTATATACTCAATACGACGATTTCTGCTCCCAGTATTGCATTCTTTGGATTTTCTGCATCCATGCCAAATTGCGGTTGACACACAGCCTTACACAAAGCTGCACTTGAATTGTTGTAAAGCCAGAACCTCACAGTCTCAAATAATTATTGACTCCTCCACCTCACTCCAAATGAGGCATTTGTATTATGTGCTTATTTTACAACTGAACCATGTTTTATCTCCTCCCAATGGCTTGACCTGTGTTTCTTTTTTAACGCTGTCCACTCAAGGACAACAGTTGGCAGCCATCACTGCCTGGGATACGTCTGCCACCAACCTGACAGCTCACATAAACCTTGTAACCCCATTTGGTGGGTAACTGAATCCTTCCTCTTTCTCAGTGTTTCTGCAAAGCCATGCTGTTGCCTTGCACGTCTGTGTCCACACCAGCTGCTTTTTTAAAAGAAAGGCATCTTCCTTTTGTTCTGTTCAGAAGCTTGCTTTCTGTTTTTAAAGCTTTTTATATCTAGAAAGTGTTGGAAAGTCTTTGTGCATGAATGAAACTCTGACTTAGGATCTTGACTTTTAAGATTTGTGCAAGGGGGCGGTGGAAAGGAGTCCGCTGGTTCTGAATATTGGGTCAGAATCCTGCATGGACCTTTTGTGGTGGTAATTATATTATATGCTTTGATAGTCTACATGTGAAGAGATGTAAAAATAATGTGTCAAAAGTGTTTGTGCAGTGTTCAAATAGTTTGCTAGAGAATAGGCACCCTGTTCTTCTCGCTGAATTAGGCATCCACCTCTGATAATGGAGACATGCTTTCCCTCTGAGAACATGGCTTAATTTCTAGGCATTTAGGTCCCCCAGTGGCAGCTGATCAAGTGAAGCTGCCTCAAACATCACAATTGTGTGTATATTGAAGAAATCCACCATACCTTAAACCTTTGATCACAACCCAAAGAAGAGTTCAAACACTCCCTGGGCTGTTGAATTCTTGTGGTCTATCATCCTCATAATTTTCCAAGACCAACATTCCTGGGGACAACCTTCTTGCATGTAAACTTCATTTATGCCTAGCTGGTTTTGAATCATCATGTGCATTTTTTCCTTTTAAGTCTTTCTAAATAACAGCAACCTATTCTCTAGATGCCTTTCTATTATTATTATTATTATTATTATTATTATTATTATTATTATTATTGAAAAATGTATTATCCTCAGCTTTCAAAAACATCCTCAAGGCAGAGCGTTGACAAAAATGGTTTAACTTCTCAGTTGTGATGACCAGCTACCCTTTGGGATAGTTTATGCAACTGGCAAATTCAAGTGTTAATGTTACAGATGGAATGGGGTGGTTTTTTTTCTTCATATTTACCGGTACATGTCACCCTGTAAAAAAACCCCCAAACGCCCTGTACCTTGAAAATTGGCATGTGAGGTGGAAGAGTTGAGTCTAACCTTGCAGATGTATTATCTTTCTACAGATAGACTTTAAAAAAAACCTGGGGAATGTTCAAACATATAACTCTCTTGCTGCGTGAAATGGTTCCGTTCAAGCAAAAAGAATACCACTTACTTTTGCTGGTCTGTGTAAACTTGCCATCTTGCAAGAATTAGAGAGTCATCCTTGTCTGGAATGGAACTCCAGCAGGGATGTAGACTTGAAATTCCATCATGCATTTTGTTCTGTGTTGTGTATATAGAAGTCTGTCTTAATGTAGTAAAAGTTCTGAAAGTTTCTGTGTTTCTGTTTGAAGCATTTTATGCTTTATTCCAATGTTATGCATTTTATTTTTTGAAAAGAGCTTGATTTCTTTTTTTTTGGACGGGGGCAGAGGAAATGTAAGATTTTTCTGCACCCCCCCCCTCGGTTTATGCTTGGCTGGTTTGGGACTCTTTCTGGTGCTATGTCTGCATTTAGATATTACCCAAGATACGGGGCCCTCATTCTTGGTAATACTGTGGTTTTTGGCATGGAGTTCTTCGAGCAGCTGTCTAAATAGCAGGATCTGAATGCTGCCAGTGTGACTTTTTCCCCTTGCTGTGAGAGGAAGGCCCTTTCCTTTCCCATACATTTGCTTCAAGTTGTGAAGAGACACTGGCTATTTCATTACTTGTATCTAGGAACTAATTATCTCTCATTGGGGTAACTCCATTAAAGATATTTAACCCATTTTTATGGGGGATCCTGACTATTTTCTCCCTACCAGCAGTCCAAACACTGGGGAGATATTTCTTCTTTAACCACTGCAAGGCAGCTATTTTTCCACCAACCTGGTGCCCTCTGGACATTTTACCAGAGATTGTGTTGCATTAGGGCAGAGGAGATGTAACGACAGACACTTTGTCTTTCCTGAGAATAAAGCATGAACAAAAACCAGGGAAGTAGGAGTAACTGAATTCCTACTTATGCCTCCCTAGTGATTTTACAAAAGGGACTGGTAAACAATGCAAGAAGAGCTTTGTTCCCCCTTTGGATGGTTGGACAAGATGCCCCTGTGTCTTGAGTAATTACACAGAAGCAGGGATTTTGGCAGGGATTTTTCCTCTTGCTCCCTGTAGCACTCAGATGTGGCAAAACCCACCTGCCAGTAAAGCATCTTCTGCACAATTAATGTATAAAGCTTCTGTCCACAGGACTGTTGGAAGATCTATGAGACATATAAACTACTGTGGTTAATGCCTGGTAGCCAGAGGGCAGGTGTACATGTAAGGCTTTCCTTGACCCTTCTTCCTGAAGGCTCAGTGTGCTGGCTTGATGCTTGCAAGGCAACCCTCCCTTGCACATACTTTTCTCAACAGCTGGAGGGTGGCATCATATAGCACCACTTCGTGCCAGTCTTTCAAAGCCATTTTTGCCTTTTGCTCAGCATGCTTGTATTAAGCATCACCCTATTGTATGGATCTTGCATTTTTGCCAGTCAAAAAAATCCTTTATAAAACAACCCCCCTAAAATGTTCCAGCTACCCGAAGCCGGAGCCGATCGAATATTCAAGTGGACCAGCATGCAGACCATGATGGATTCTCTCAGGAGACGATACAAGAAGTTCAACCAGAAGAAGTATTGGTTATTTCCCTCGGGACTGGGCCCCAAATAACTCCAGGAATGATGTCAGAAAACGAGGTATTGACCCAGCGAGGCTTTGAGATCTGTGTAGGTGGAAGTAGGTGCTGTGCAGCACAGGATGCTACCTTAAATTCAGATAGTACTAGGTGCTGTGGAACTATGAAAACATTAACAGCTGTTTTCCAACAGCAAACACGTATCTGCCCCTCCTTGATCCAGCTTTCAGCAAACATGAAGTAGTACTTCTTTCACATATGGGTTTGGTTAACTGCAGTTAGTATATATTGTCTGGACCCACAAACCATGGTCAGCATTAACAATGTTTAGTTTAAGCAAGCCAGTTTAAGAAATTGTACTTTGAAGATGACTTTTTTTTTTAAAAAAAGTTCATAATAACTTGTTATTTGAACCCAAAATAAGTTTTGGGTTAAACACAACAAGCTGTGGGTAACCAGAAGCAAAAGCTTATGAGCTCCTTCCTTCAGCCATATGAGAGGGCTCATTCATGTCACAGTAAACCATGATTTCATGTGACATCTGAACAGTTGCTGGATGTGGGCTTTCTGGGTGAGGTGCCTATCACTTCTATATTCAGGACAATAAATGTTAAGATAGACACATGGCAACTTGATGATTCACCTCCTCATCTCCCCACCCCCGATGTGAAGGTGAAGAAGATGATGTAAAGGATCCTGTGATGTAAATGTTAGATTTATTATGGGCTTCACAAGCACTTGGCAAAAATGATAGCTCTGTATTTGCCATATTTAGTGAATATACATCTATTATTTCTTAAATATAGACAGTTTAATTTAGTATGTGATTTCTGCTATGTTCTAATGACTCCAAACAAATTGGAGAAGCAGTTCTGATACCAAATCGCTACACTCCCAAAAGTTTGATGGCACTAGAAGCCAGAGAGACTCTAAGTTAAAAATTCTGGCTTAAAGGTATTTGGCAAAGAATAATTTTTTCTTGACTGTCAATCCATGACCAAAATGCTGACCACCCCCACCCCCCTTTTCCTAGGTTTTAAACATGCAGCTTGCTGACGGAGGGCAAGGAGATGTCCCTGTTGATGAAACCAAACTCCACGGTAAACCTGATAAAACCTTGCGCTTTTCCCTCTGCAGTGATAATCTGGAAGGAATATCTGAAGGTGATGGCCTCTTGTCTGTCAGGCAATATTTAATAGGAGCTTCTGTTCATTGTAGCTGGTGTGTGCTTTGTATCTCAGCCACTGTTGTAAATGCTGTGATAGCTGCTCATTCCATTGGCCAATAATGTTTTGGTGTTTTTTTTATATATAACTTTTTGGTGCAGTTTTCTTTTTGATCACCTTGTCTAATGACTTCTGTCTGGTTCCTGGTTGCATTTAGTTGGGTGTATATTTCCTCTTACTGGGTGCGGGGAGATCAGGCTAAATAGCACCATCTCTTTCCAACAGGCCCTTCAAATCGCTCCAATTCTGTGTCATCGTTGGACTTGGAGGGGGAATCTGTGTCCGAACTTGGTGCAGGCGGCCCATCAGGGAGCAATGGGGTGGAAGCCCTGCAACTGCTGGAGCATGAGCAAGGTTAGTGCTGACAATCAACACAGCCCAAGGCGTAGCTCGCAGATGCTGAACTCACTGCCTTTTTTGGCTTATGCCTATTTAGTTAGTTTAAAAGATTTTTTAATCCCACTCTTCACACACACAAAAAATCTTACAAATGCCAATGGCAAAAAAGTGACTTGCTAATACCAGTGATCAGTCACTGCTCTCAAATTTATTATAGTCAAACCTTGGTTTTCAAACGTCTTGGCTGCTGAACGTCTCGGCTGCCGGACGCCGAAAACCCGAAAGTGAATGCTTCCATTTTTGAACGCGCTTCGGAAGTCGAATGGCTTCCAAGGCACGTTTCTCAATTTTCCCCATTGAACTTGCTGACAGCCCTTTGATCCTCTGTTTTTGAACATTTTGGAAGTTGAATGGAACGGATTACATTCAAAAACCGAGGTTCCACTGTATCTAAAAAGACACAGTGCAAAATTAAAGGGGGTGGGAAAGCATTAGGAAAATAAGCAAACTTGGAACTTATTCCCGCTTTTACTCTATAAGAAGCCTAGGGCAGTGTACATTGTCCTCCTCCCCACCCCCCAAGTTGCAGGTCATGATTAAAGAGGAAAACATAAAGCACAGTTTCAGTATGTGGACAACCTGCACTGACCTGAAAAGCCCAGGAAGTAAAGCAGGTGCAAGCTTGTCTTCAGGAGACTGCATGGTTGCAGTAAACCATATTCTGACATGCAGACCGGTCACGTGTGTGTGCTTGCTTCATGTTTGTAAACAGAGTGTGCTACTTGTGCCCTTCCTAATACCTTGGGAGCTAATGGTTTTGATGCATGCAATGGATGGAAGCCTAGAGTTGGCTGCTTCAACTGTGGTCTACTCAAGTATGGTGAAAGATGGTTTAGATGCTAAAATGGGTTGTCTCCAACCAAGTTCTACTTGAACCTAGACCCATTGAAATTGATGTTCCTAAGTGAACTGTGTACATTAATTTCAGTGTTTCTAACTTGGAGTAACAGCAGCACTGGGTACAACCCACTTTCTCTGGATTTCTTCTTTACCTATGCATTGTCCTTCTCTTTCCAGGGATGATCAAATACAAAGAAGGACACTGATCTTGTATCTGGAACAGTTGAGTGGAAGGGGGAATTCTGGCAGATGATTTCCCCCCTCATCCCTGTGTGATAAGCTATGCCTGCCAAAATTCCTGCTTCTGTTAAAGGTTCAATAAGCCTTCTGTCTTCTTTTTATGTGGTCATCCTGCCTCATGTTTACCTCAGTTCCCCACCTTTAAAAACACAAGCTATGAAATAATTGTGTGGGGATGCAAAGTGTTTTAACCAAACTCTGATCTTTTTACAATAGCAACCACTCAGGATAACCTTGATGATAAGCTCCGTAAATTTGAGATCCGTGACATGATGGGGTTAACAGATGACAGGGACATCTCTGAGACTGTGAGCGAGACCTGGAGCACTGATGTTCTAGGGAGCGACTTCGATCCAAATATTGACGAGGACCGCTTGCAGGAAATTGCAGGTAACCGGTTTGCTGTTTGATGCAAGAAAAACACTGGTCCTTCTGCAAAGCAGTGAGGTGCCTGCACTCTGTATTTGGATGTGTGTTTTGAAGCAGGTACCCAAAAAGAGCGCACTGCACAATTGTTACCATGCTTTAAGGTTGAAACTATACATTTACTTAAGTCAGGAAGTATCTTGCAACCGTTCAAAGTTAGGAAACACCTGTTAACAAATTATGATCAGCAGGTTGAGAACAAATCTTGGCTATAGATCATGGCTTCTGGGGAGCAAAGCAAAACTGTTATCTTGTCCAGATGTAACATCAGTTTATGGGTTGCACTTTCTTTCCTCCCAGTGCTAGCAGGGAGGAGCAGAGGAGCCCATTTAAAGCATATTCATGTGATTTACAGACTGGGTTAAAGGATTCTCTGCATGGAGTGCTTTACTACAGTTCCCCAGAAGGTTGTTTTGCCTCGCAGTGCTAAATGTATGATGCATGGTTTTGACAGCACCTGATATAGTAACATGGTTACAGCTACTCAGGTTTAGTCAGGATTTGCTTAGATGGAAGAACCAATAGAGAGCTGCATAGACATTTCCCTTAGCATTCTATAGGAAGAGCAGGGTGTAAGTGTAATAAGCAGGAGCTCATTGTGTGGTCACTTCCATTGCCAGTGGCCCACTTCAACCCTACAGATGATGATGTGGGAAGGAGCCATGCAATTTGAGTAATACATGAAATCTGGGTAACTCATGTGGACATCCAGTAAAGGTGAATGTTGAAGAATCAGGATGGATAAAAGAAAGTATTTCCTTATGCACTGCAGAGTTAAACTTTGGAACTAATTCTCACAGAAGCAGTGGAGGCCACCAACTTGGATGACGTTAAAGAGGATTAGACAAATCCATTGGAGGAGAGGGCTGTAAATGGCTGCTAGCCATGATAGCTATATTCTGCCTCCACAGTTGGAGGCAGTAATCCTTCTGAATTCCAGTTAGCTGGAAACATCAGGAGGGGAGAATGCTCTTGTGCTTGGATCCTCCTTGCAAATTTCCGACAGGCATCTGGCTTGCCACTGTGAGACCGGAATGCTGTGCTAGATGGGCCATTTGCCTGATCCAGCAGGGCACTTCTTACATTCTTAAAAGATTGCAAGCTTCTCATGGGTGGTGGCCCATATTGTTTAGTGAGAATAAAGGTAAAGGGACCCCTGACCATTAGGTCCAGTCGTGACCGACTCTGGGGTTGCAGCGCTCATCTCGCTTTATTGGCCGAGGGAGCCAGCGTACAGCTTCCAGGTCATGTGGCCAGCATGACTAAGCTGCTTCTGGTGATCCAGAGCAGCACACAGAAATGCCGTTCATCTTCCCGCCGGAGCGAGACCTATTTATCTACTTGCACTTTACATGTTTCGAACTGCTAGGTTGGCAGGAGCAGGGACCGAGCAACGGGAGCTCACCCCGTCGTGGGGATTCGAACCGCCGACCTTCTGATCAGCAAGTCCTAAGCTCTGTGGTTTAACCCACAGCGCCACCCGCATCCCCTTAGTGAGAATAGGAGCAACTTAATGTTTTCCAGGTGGATAAGGTTTTTGCCTCTTGCACATTCGCCACTGGACAGCCAGAAAATGGATCCTTTCAGAGCTAACATAAGGGATAAAGGGTAGATGTAATTGCCTTTGGGTACCTTCCTGCCGTTAACAATTTGTGGGTTGCTTCCTCAGGTGCCGCAGCTGAGAATATGCTGGGAAGCTTGCTGTGTTTGCCTGGTTCAGGATCGGTGCTTTTTGACCCCTGCACAGGCTCAACCATCTCGGAAACCACCAGTGAAGCTTGGAGCGTTGAAGTGCTACCAAGTGATTCAGGTTAGACTCCTCAGCTTTAAAGATAACTGATTTGTCTGTATGTCCCACACAAGCAGGGCTGTAATTATGAAAGGAATGCTACATTCTGGTTTCTTTGGTTAAGGAAACTTGAACTTCATTTCCATATTGAACTTCCCTTCTCTGTTGAACTTCTTACTGGAGACTTAAAAAAAATCCAGCAGGCTTTTAAATTGATATTATAGTTTTAACGCATTTTTAGTCTTATTGTGGGTCTCCTGTACACTGCTTGGGGACAACTGTGCCAAAACATTATACAAAATAAAATAAACAATCCTTCCCTACCTTCCAATCCCTTTCATATCTGGCAGAATCTCTGGATTCTGTCCAGCTAAGTTCTACTTAGAGTAGACCCATAGAGATTAACAAAGCTAAGATGGTCACACCCAGCTGTTTCAATGGGTCTACTCTGAGCAGGAATAATGTTGGACATGGTCCCTTGTCATTAACTTTAAATGTTCTCCATGACGTTTCTCCATCTCTTCTTGGCCTTTGTTTCCAATTACATTCTTGCCTATGGCCTCTGTTCCTTTGACTCTTACCACCCTTGGCTGCTGGAGGTCTTTTGCTTCCTTAAACATTTCTGTGCTCTCTGTGCTTGGAACTCTTTCCCAGAGCTGGACACAGAACTGTTTCTCTTTGTCTTCATTCCTTTAAACCTACTTTAATTAATTTAAACCTTAAGCTTCAAGGGTGGCGGCACCTGTGCTTTGGAACTCCCTCCCATGCACATTAGGCAGGCATACCTTCATTGTACTGTTTTCGGTGCCTGCTAAAACCTTTTTTGTTCCAGCAATCCTGCCCAGGCACGTGATTTTAGTAGGTATGCTTCAAAATTACTGACTTTTTATTGTATTTTTTATTTATTTATGTAGCCTGTTGATATGTGCTTTTATTGAAATTTTAAATTAACACTTGAGACTGTCATGTACTCTGCTTAGAGGTCTATTCTTCTAGTAAGCAGGATTATAAAATTTGTTAAATAAAATAAGCACATGGAGCTGCAGGTGCCTCTATCCATCTCTTCCCCCCCCCACCCTCTCTCCACCCCTGTTAGATCTGTAAGCTCTTTCCAGGCCAGGGACCTGTCTGCTGCCTATGAAATTCTGTAATGTGTTTTTTGCTGAGGGTGCTATATTAATAAATAGCTGTATATTTATTAATCTACTAAAACACTGTCCAAAGGTGATTTACACATATCATAAAAAACACAAATACATATAAAACAAGGCTAAAACCATGACAAGTGGACACTCATAGTAAACGATCATTTATTCACCTGGGGAAGCCCATCAGAACAAAAATAACTTCCGTTATTTCCAGAAAGGGCAGAATGTGGGTGCTTTTTATTCCACAGAATGGGGAAGCCGCACTAAAAGCCCTGCTCTGCGTTATTGTGGAGTGAGCTTTTGAGATTTTTGTAACTTGCAGGAGAGATTCTCCTGCGGACTGCAGTGGTCTGCGGGTGTATAAGGGATAAGGCAGTGTTTTAAGTAACCTGGTCTCAAGCTGTATAGGGATGGATGTGTTAGTACCAACGCCTGAACTTGGCCTAGTAGCAAATAGACAGCCAGTACGAATCTCACAAGCAAGGTATTATATACTGCTGATAGTTTGCCCCCACAAACACACTAGCTTCCTTGTTCTGCATTGGCTGTAGCCTTCAGATCAACCCCAAGGGGTAGCCACAAAGAGAGTACATTGCAGTGCTTCAACCGTGAGGTTACCAATGTATGGACAACTGTAGTCAACTAGTACAAGTAGTGCCTTTTCTCAACAGTTGACTCACCCATGCACACACTTTGTTTCTTTATGGTGGAGGAAGATATCCTTTGTTGGGTTGCTACTCTCATTCCAGACAGTGGGGCCATTCAAATGAGGCAACCTAGAAGCCTCCCATGGGAGAGTAGCCTCCCCTGGTCTTCCATTCTGCCTACTCACCCATGCAAATGTTTCCTTACTTCTCTACACAAACCTTATATTCTGGGGCCGTGGATCGATCCCAAACTATTTTCCTTATGGACCACTTGAAAACTGCTGAGACTCTTAGTGATTTTTCTTGTTGATTTTTATTCCTGTTGTAGCGATTAAAATGCACTGTGGTAGATGCCACGTGATTTTTTAAAGTGCATTTGTATTGCTTCTTTTGTTCTTTCGTATTTTGAATTCCATAGAATCAAATTGTCATACAGTAAAAGACCAATACAGAAAAAATAAAAGTAGCAATAAACATACTGTTAAAATCAGTATGAATATTTAATGCAGACATGCTCTGGACCACCTGAATGAAGCTTGTGGACCACTGGCGATGCACATACCAAAATTTGGGAATCCTTGCTCCAGGGAATTCTGAGGTTCTTTAGTTAGGAGATTTTCCACAATGGGGAGATTATTAACATCAGGGGAGCTTCTCTGAAAGGCAGCTTGCCTGCTACTTAGATCTCCAGCATGCATCTGCATGGAAGGGTGATGAGTACATTTTGGGGCAGCCCTTCCCCAAGCTGATGCTCACCATATGTTGTTGGATACCCTGGGCTCTTGACTATGCTGTTTGGCGCTGATGCCCCAAAACACCTGGAGGGCCACAGATTCACCTTCCCTGGTCTAGGGGATTCATGTGGGGGTGATAATAAGGCCAAGAGATCCAGGTCAATGTACCATGTGAATTGAACATGACTCTGTGGCATCTGCACTGGGGTTCCAATGTTTGGGAAGTGTTCATGGAAGGTAGGAAATTTGTGAAAACTGGATGTAAAATTACAAGACTACTGTATCTAGAAGGTGACCTGTGTGTTGTATTTCTCCCCACCCACAATTTAGAGGCACCTGATCTAAAGCAAGAGGAGAGGCTGCAGGAGCTTGAGAGCTGCTCTGGGGTGGGGAGCACCTCTGATGACACAGATGTGAGGGAGGTCAGTTCCCGCCCCAGCACACCAGGCCTCAGCGTCGTATCAGGTGAGACCTCAGAAAACAACACATTATGTGAACAGTTGAAGCTGTGCTATGTCTAATAAGACTGCTTCTCCATCTAACCTGGTATTGTCTACCCTGAATGGCAGCAGCAGTCCAATATCTCAGGCAGGCGACTTCCTTAGCCCTGCTGCTGGAGATGCCAGGGATTTGAAAACTGGGGAAGTGACCTTAGCTCATATGGGCAGAGCATGCATTTTGCATGTGAAAAGATCCCAGGTTCAATCAATAGTATTCTAGACAAGAGTCAGGGAGCAGGTGAAAAGGAGGGAAGCACTCTTGGCCTGTGAGACTGGAGAGCCACTGCCAGTCAGAGATGGATCAATCTGATCTGGCATGAAAAGCACTTTCCTGTGTTCCTAATTGTGTGTCTCTTATGTGTTTGTGGCCTCTTTGTGAAACTTGTATATGGGATTGTCATCCATAAGAAGGCCAAGTCCTTTTTCAGTGTATGGTCTAGCTTCTCAAAATTGCTTCTCTCCTCTTGGCTCCATGCTAAGATGGCTCTTGTGAGAGTCGTTTTGCTGCCTCCCCACAAATGGCAGCCTTTCAAAGCCATACATATACTCACCACCCTCGGAAGAATTTTAGCTGGTCTAAGATTCCTGACAGCGTTAGTGCCTGGGTGAAGGAAAAGTCAGTAAACACTGCAGGAGGGTGGTCTTTGTGTGTGTTTCTTGCTGAAAAGAGGAGGAGAGCTCCTGCTCTAAGTTGTGAGAGTTGGCAGAGAGAGGTGTAGAGATTGATAACATGGCATAAAGGCAGGGAAATGCAATTATATATTCCTCCTCAAATATTTAATTGGGGATGAGAATTAAAGAGTTAAGCCCAAAGCATTCATTGTCGTCATTCTGCTTTCTGGACTTAATCAAATTCCCATAGAATAATTGAAGCAGGAGGAGCTCATAATCCAGCTGTAAAATAAAGGAGGGGAAATTGCATGGCTTGGATTGCTTCCCCAAGGGTACAGGGTTTGGTCTTGCTGGACAGGGTTCTAGATGTGGAGAGTAGGAGGAGGCTCTTGGCCTATAAATCCCATGCATTCATTGCTGGAACGGATATCCACTGTAATGGTCTAGTAAGTTACTGTTGTGCTGAATGTCTTCAGACTTGGTGGCTTCCCTTTCAGTGAGGTCTCTTGTTCTCTCCTAAGGCATTAGCGCAACCTCTGAAGACATCCCAAACAAGATTGAGGACCTCCGCTCCGAGTGTAGCTCTGACTTTGGTGGGAAGGATTCAGTAACCAGCCCCGACATGGATGAAACAGCTCATGGTAAGGGGAAGCATGGGCCACCCTGCGGTGAGTTTCCTGGCAGCTTAAACGTCAATCCTGAAAGCATTTGAATTTACCAGATGAAGGGTGATGACATTCCTGATAGGGATGACCCCCCTGCTGGAGGCAGTCAAGGTCTTCAGGTCTTACTGTGTCCTATCCAGGGGAGAGGAGTCATCCTGTCTCTCCAGACTGACCCTTCATGTTGCTAGGGATGGTTGGGTCTTCACGTCTCTCCCTATGTATGGAGAGAAACACTTGTCTGAGTACTTGTTTTCTGTGGATTTTTCTTTCTGTGTACAATCTCAGTCCTCTCTTTACTTTCTGCTCTTCCTTGGTTGTTTCTGAATGAGTCTTGCATGTTTCCTCCTGCCTGCCTCCCCCACCCTCCAGCACCATCACACCTTCCATTTTGTTTTCCATTATACACACTATCTGGTTTTCAGCATTGCGGTATATCACCAGCTAAACATTGCAGTTTAGTGATATATCACAATGTCTGAAACATGGAACTATGTAGGGTGGAGCGGGGGAGATTGGGCAGAGCAGCAGTCATGGAGATTAATAGGTGTGTGCTATGTGCACTGCGAATTCCTCCTCCCAAAGGCAGGCGAGCCCTCATGTTTGGAGGGTGAACTCCTTCCACTCCTCCCTAGACAGAGGGAGAAGGAAGAATCAGAGAATCATAGAATTGTAGAGTTGGAAGGGACCCTGAGGATCATCTAGTCCAACCCCCCGCAATGCAGCAATATGCAGCTATGCAGGAATATGCAGCTGCCCCATATGGGGATTGAACCTGCAGCCTTGGTGTTATCAGCATCACGCTTTAACCAATAGAGCTATCCAGCCCACCTGTGATTTCTGCATCAGGTAGAGACACCATGGTTATAGGGGGGCACCAAGGCTGGGACTGAGAGTGTTCTGCCATTGGAGGGGAAAGAGAGCCAAAAGGGCAGGCAGCCAGCCAGCCACCAGAGGACTCAGTTACTCCGCCCTTTTAGTTTTGAAGGCTGTGCTTCGCAATACATTGCCAGTTCAATTATTCTGTAATGGTTCTCATGATGTGATCCACAAACCAGTGCTGGACGATGTATCAATACATCGCCCAGCCCTAACATACACCTTTAGTTTTTCATTGTGTGTCTCCCCCCCCCCCCCCCCGTTCTGGTGGGAGTGTGTAGTAGGGGATTTGACCCAGTTTTTTCAGGCACCTCGCAATTCTTAAATCGCAACCTTCCTCTTCCTTTCAGAACAGATGGGGTAGACACCTTCTGTTGTTAATGAAACAGAAAGGAAACTAATTGTTAAAGTGTCTAAAGCAAAGTGGAAAGGCTTGATTTATGGTGGACAAGAAAGATTAAAATGGACGATAGGAACTCGTATTTGAAAAACATTTAATGCTTTTTTTGTTTCTTGCCATTAAAGAACTGGTGAAAGTCAAATGGCCATAATTAGCTGTGAGAAAGGAATTTGCTTTGAGATGACATAGTCACAACTGTGATTTTAAAGGGAAAACATTAAGGTGGATTGAGTGGCTGATAATATCCATAACATTAGAAGCTTCCAGTATGGAAAAACTAATTTTGTTTCAAACAGTGACCGTTGGTATTGTTAAACAGTTGATGACTGAACTATTAAAAATGATCAGATCAATGTTTGATGAAGATGAAGAAAATGAGCCAGAGGATTATGAGGTGGAAAATGGAAAGAGGGAATACCCAGAGGTTACAATCGGTTGCAGTTCTGTATGGGAAGGAGTTTGGCGGGGGTTACCTTTGAGTTTCTACCTAACGTCTTGCGGTTTGTATGAGTATTTTCATTCCTAGTGCTGAGTACCTGTGGATTCTCCTTAACTTCTTGGGGGTTGAGGTGTTCTTCCGTTCTGACACTCAGTCTGGAGAGACAGGATGACTCCACCTGAAGTGGACACGAGACCCAGCAGGGGGAGTTATCCCTATCAGGAATGTTGTCCTCCCTCACCCAAATCTGTAAACTGAAATTCACTGTAAGGGGGAAAAAAATTCTCCCTTGTGCCATGTGCTGAAGTAGAAACCCAAAATTCTCTGATGAGTAATGATGACATTTCTCTGTTGAGGGTGGGTGACATCCACTCAGGTTGTGGGCATTGGAGGAGAAGCCAAAGGAGGGGTATGTCACTCTTACCCAGAGGTCTGAGCAAGTTACTTGTAGGGAGGACTTCTTGAAGCCCGGCCAAGGGCTGCTGATAGCCCATCCTTGCATTAGGGCTTTCAGAGCAGGAGTCAATGAAAGTGATTATTGAATCTGGCAAGATTATCCCCACCAGGAATGAGGAAAAGATTGCAACTTGTCCCAAGTACTTGAGAGATGAATAATGTCTGGTAACATTGATTTAAAGTATGCATAAAGGTAAAGGTAAAGGACCTCGACAGTTAAGTCCAATCGCAAACAACTCCGGGGTTGCGGCACTCATCTCGCTTTACTGGCCTAGCGAGCTGGCATACAGCTTCTGGGTCATGTGGCCAGCATGACTAGCCGCTTCTGGTGAAACCAGAGCAGCGCACAGAAATACCATTCACCTTCCCGCTGGAGTGGTACCTATTTATCTACTTGCACTTTGACATGTTTCGAACTGCTAGGTTGGCAGGAGCTGGGACCAAGCAACGGGAGCTCACCTTGTTGCGGGGATTCGAACTGCCGACCTTCTGATCAGCAAGCCCTAGGCTTAGTGGTTTAGACCACAGCGCCACCTGCTTCCCTTAAAGTATCCATAGTGAAAGGCAAATCCTTTTGCATGTCAGAGTGGTGTAGCATGCTGGAGTAGGTGACCTCAGGTGATATCTCTGGCTTCTTAGGGTCTATGCAGCCTGTTAGTGAAGATCCTCCTGGTACTTTCTTAAACCCACTTCTCCATCTTTTAGGAACCAGCCAGGGGGCCTCTACCTTGTCTCATGCAGAATCCTTGCTTGCCATGTTCGATCCCTTGTCTTCCAACGAAGGTAATCCTGCAGCATGTGGGCCACATGCATGTTAACAGTAGTGTTACTGCATTTGGTCCTCTTTCCATAGCTGCAAAACTTCCATGTGTTACTTGTAACTGTAAAGGGATGTGAAAGAACAGCGTTGGTGTAATGCTTTGCTTGGTCTGACGCTGGTGTTTTTTCCAGCAGTGGTGAGGCCCAAAGTGCACTATGCAAGACCTTCACACCCCCCGCCAGACCCCCCGATCCTGGAAGGGACCCTAGGAGGCAACGAGGCAAGGCTGCCCAATTTCAGCTCCCACACTGCTATAATCATTGACTCCGAAGTGTTCAGGCAGCGGTATTCCTATCCTGAGAGGCTCGTGCGGAGCAGGAGCTCTGATATAGTGTCATCTGCCCGGAGGCCAATGAGTGACCCTGGTTGGAACAGGCGAGCCGGCAACGAGGAGAGGGAGCTTTCTGTGCTTGGCTGTGTAGGGGGAACTCCTTTGCTGACAGCCTCTCAGTCTTCTTCCTCATCTCCTAGCAGAGATTCCTGCAGAGGAGAGGTAAGAGAAGACAAACTAAGCCTCTCAATGGCTTTCTTGAATCAAGGCTTTATAGCTAAGTAATGCATTAAGTTTTACCTCTATCTAAAAGCATTTTGTGTGTATTATGTGTTAGCTTGGTTGCTACCTCAATTTTTTCTTAAGCTAGAACTCCCTTGAACTGGAGCATAGTTAAACTATGAAACTTGCTTCCACAGGAGGCAGTGATGGCCCCAATTTGGATGGCTTTAAAAGAGGATTAGCTTAATTCACGGAGGGCAAGGATATCAGTAGTTACTAGCCATGATGGCTATGTTTTGCCTCCACTGTCAGAGGCATGGTTTCTCTGAATATCAGTTTCTGGGAATCCCAGGTGGGCAAAGTGCTGTGGCACTCCTATCCAGCATGCTTCCCACAGGCATCTGCTCAGCCACTATGAGAACAAGATGCTGATCTAGTTGGGCCTTGGCCTGATCCCGCAGACTTAATTTTAAACTCCTTTGTTCTTAACTCCATACACATTACAGTTTGGTGGGAGTACTGAAAAGCCACAAAATGTGGTGTTGGCTGCAGAATTCCTAAGAATCCCAAGGGTTTCTTTCCCCGTTGAAGCAAGACCACTGTATTTTAATACTTTGTTGGAAGCCGCCCAAGTGGCTGGGGAAACCCAGCCAGATGGGTGGGGTATAAATAATAAATTATTATTATTATTATTATTATTATTATTATTATTATTATTATTATTAAGCTTTTAGTCCTTTCAGAGGTTTAAGAAGCAAGCTTCTAGCCCTTATGAATATATGTTTGAAAGTGTGTGACTAATATGGGATTTCAGTCTCTTGTATAGATCCTTTCTACTTTTCATAAGTAGCTCAAGGCAGAATGCACCAGGCAGAAACTGGTTGGCAATTTTTACACAAGTCACAGAATTCAGTGTTTTTGATTTTGTAGCATAGAGGCCACACTGCCCTGTCTTTTAATCTGCCAGTTTTCTCCTGTGGAAAGCTGATGAGGCTGTGAGAGGCTAAACAGTCAGTCACCCTTGACCTCAGAGGAGTGTCCCCCACACACCCATTAGCTTTTGT
Organism: Podarcis filfolensis; assembly: GCF_964270895.1. Taxonomy (NCBI): domain Eukaryota; kingdom Metazoa; phylum Chordata; class Lepidosauria; order Squamata; family Lacertidae; genus Podarcis; species Podarcis filfolensis. The sequence continues at coordinate 38,221,756 of NC_139617.1, forward strand.
GGTTGAGCAAGTGGGGGGAAAGTCACCAACATCACTTTTAGTCCTGCATAAAGGGGTAGAAGAGTCCACTATGCCCCCTCCCTCTCCTGCACACGGAGCAAAGAACTGAACGCTCTAGTGCTTTCGGTTGATCAAAGGAGACAGGTTATTCTTATCAGATATAGGTCCATGTGTCAACAGCCTCTTTGTATGATTCAAAAGGGATGGACTGTGATTCATGCAGAGGGCAGAGTTTCAGTGGTGGCTGCTACTGCTACATGACCCTCCATGGTTGGATTACAGTTCCCATTTTCTCTGGCCACTGGCCGTGCTGGCTGGTGGGGCTGGTGGAAGTCCAGCGACATCTAGAGGGTCCCAGGTCCCCCCTGATTTCAAGTATTGAATTTAAATATGCTAATAATCAATTCATGTTTGAATTGATTACTTGGTTTTAAAACCCTATGGTTTTTTTTAAAAAAAAATCCTGCTTCTTTCAAGCCTCCAACCAGAGTTTAACATTTATTAACATTCAACAGAATCGGATAAGGCAGAATGAAAACAGCAGGTTGGATCTAGTAGTTATTTCAACTTTTCTGCTGAAAAATCAACAGGAAAAGATACTCGTGACTCAAGTTCCATTGATTTCAACTAACTTAAGTCTAGACCTGACTCAACACATCTCTCCCCAAACAGGTTGAGGATCGCAAAGACAGCGACGATGAGAAATCTGACCGGAACAAACCATGGTGGAGGAAACGTTTTGTTTCAGCTATGCCCAGAGGTGTGGTTTTATATCTCACTTCTTAGATAAGTTATGTGTATAATGCCTAATTTCTTCTACTGTGCATTTGTCTAGTGGCAGTGCAGTTCCTGTGGCCACAACTCAGCTGTGGGTTGAAGACCAGTGTCCTAACATATCACCCTAAATAGGTAGCAAAAAATCAGTTTTGGTTATTTGTTCAAAAGCTGGACTTGGGCAAGTTTTCTTTTTTAAAAAATTAAAAAATGATTTTCAGCAGTAATACCATAAGCATATCATAAAAACAAGAACAACAAATGGAGTACATATTATTGACTTGTCGGTTACAAAAAGTAACAGTTAGGTACATGCATAGTAAGTTCACTGATTAGTTAGTTGGGTGAGGTAGTCCTCTCCATCGACATACATGTGTTGTAGGGGGTTGCAATAACTGTGCTGACTTATTGATGTGAGCAATGTTTTTACTGCCTGGTTGACAGAGGCCTGGTTGACAGAGGCAAATAAGCAATTCCAAAAACCCAATGATATATCCAACTTAAAGGAAGGGCATGCAAAACCTGAATATATTAAATGGCAATCATATTTTTCCAAATGGCACAGGGAAAGATACTTGTATATCTTAAACTGAACTAAATGAAATAAAATCCCACCATACTCAGTCTTCCTGCCCCTTAGATACCTGTAAATTATGTGTTATTTCTTATGCACCTACTAAATTCTGAAGGTTTTTTATAACATAATGGATATAGTCATTTTATAAGCAATTTCTGTTGTGCTGTAGAGATACTGGCAGTTGGCTTTTGTTGAAAGTTCCTTTTAGTGAAAAAACAAAACAAAACAACAAAACAAAACAAAAAAACCTGATTGTCTTGCCCCGAAAACAGCTTGTTCGCTTCTTTGCCTGATGCCTTGTTTCAGCTTCAAGTGTTGTTGCAGGAAGACTGGTGGGTTACTTTATATATATATATATGTACCTGTTTACCTATCACCTGGACTTGTGGCAATATCACTCAAAACATGCCTAGAAGAAGCTCTCTCTCATGGGATTTTTGCACCTGTGGTATTTTTATTTTTATTTTATTTATTGAATTTATATACTGTCCTATACCTGGTGGTCTCTGGGCAGTTCACAGAATTTCTCTCCCTCTCACTCTTCAGATCCTTTCTCTCATTACCATGCGGTGAAATGTTTTTTGGAATAATCTTGTGCAAACTGAGCTGTCATAGGAGTTCCTATTTCAAATTAAAATTCTTCTGCTTTCCGCCTTCCCCACATCCCCAGCTCCCATCCCATTTAGAAAAAAAGAGAAGCAGGACAAGGACAAAGAGGACTTTGTGCCTGATAGATACAACGCTCTTCAAGGTTAGTAGTTGCTGCTGAATTTTATAACGTGGTTGACTTTAAATAAAAAAGATCTCAAGGACTCTTAATCCTGGTCTAGGGATTCAGATAGGATTTACCTGTACTTACTACATGAGAACACTCATCTTGGGGCAAATCTGTAGAACTGCATCACTTCAGGCTGTATATGTGTGTGTTTTTGTGTTTCACTGCACGCAGATGGCTTGTATTAAACCAGGGGTGTGGAGCCTGTGGCTGTCCAGATAATGTTGAACTGCAACTTGCATCTATCTATTTAGTGTTTATGCACCCCACTTTTCAACAAAAAAGGCTCCCAAAGCAGCCAACATACAATCAGCACAAGACAGTCCCTACCTGCAGGCTTATAATCTAAAAATAAACACAAGGGGAAACTAATAAACAGGACACCAGATAATATGAAGAGTTTTTGTGTGTGTTTGAACCAGAAAATGCTGTACTTTAGTTATTTCATTGCTATAACCACAATGAATGTCTGTAGTGGGAGTCTAAACCTTCTGAACCAGTTAAAAAAAAGTTCTTTCCTCAAATCTGTGTTTTGGCATGTAAGTTTCACCATCCCACCTCTCTCTTCTTCCTCAAACTTATACTGTATACAACACTAATGTCTCATATCAAATGTAACTGGTCTGTAGAAAAGACTTTACAACCTGAAAAAAGAGACAATGCACGTACTTTTGTAAACCAAGAAATTATTTTTTTGAAAAACAAAAACCTGTGTTTCTGCAGCCATCTTTCCCACACATTTGATTTAATGGGGAAAGCAAAACGGCTGGGAGAAACCCCCAATGACACATTTCTGTATTCTCACATTCAATCATGTCCGTAGTGGCTGCATGACTTCATCCACCGCATGATGCCTTTGGTATTTAGACTGCCTACTCGAGACCAACACCCACCCCCATGTTAATTCCTTGCTGCTTCTCACCCCCCTCTCTTTTTGACATTTTAGATGACTCTGGCCCTAGACTGAGCGCTCAGGCCCAGGCAGCGGAGGACATCCTGGACAAGTACAGGAATGCGATTAAGCGAACCAGCCCCAATGAGGGGGCTGTAGTGACCTATGACAATGCAGGTGAGAGTCTGTTCATGCCCCCAGCCATCATAGTTTTCAAGTAATGAGGGGAAGAGGATGGCTGCTACCTGCTGCTAATGGGAGACCGCTAACTTTTCTATGCTCATTTGGTGGGCTGGGTTTAGATGCCATTGGAGATGGCGAGAGCATCCATGACTCTGTGCGGGACGACAACTTGCAGAACATATCCGCAGATGACCTTCCGGATTCTGCCAGCCAAGCAGCCCAGCCACAGGATTCGGCTTTCTCTTACAGGTAGCTTGATTGTGTGTGTGTGTGTGTGTGTGAGAGAGAGAGAGAGAGAGAGAGAGAGGGAGAGAGATGTTCACTGCAGTAGACAAAGGGACTTTGGGAAGAAGGCTAGATCCAAACACTGTCTAGGATTCTGTGTTTGGTGGAAATCCTCTGCCTCTAGCGTGGCAGTTAGAGTGTTGGACCAGGACTCAGAGAGACACCAGTTCGAATCCTCCAACTCTGCCATGGCCGAGCCTTGGGGAACAGCAGCACACTCTCACCCTAACATATCCCACAGGGTGGTTGTGAGGATAAAATGGGAGGGTGAACCACGTACTCTAATCAAAGCAAAGGTGAGGTATAAATGTAGGAATATTAATAAATGAGCCCAAACACTAAGGCTGTTCGATGTATAGGGGCAGACACGGCGGGCATTTAGCTCTATGCTGAATAACATTCCCTGCTTTTGGAAGCTCTGCTTAGAAATTCTCCAGTGTGTAACTTGAGAGTGGAAACTGCCTACTGGTTTTCTATGCTCTTCCATCACCATGAAGGCAAGTGACTTGAATTGCTCTTTTGGGGGATGGGAAAGGCCCTGTGGCATCTATCCTCCTCTCCTGGTGTATTCTTCCAGGGGATTTGGGGTTAGACCTTACAAAAATGGATTCCAACAAATGGCTCACAAAACAGTGGTACCTCTGGTTACGAACTTAATTCGTTCCAGAGGTCCGTTCTTAACCTGAAACCGTTCTTAACTTGTGGTACCACTTTAGCTAATGGGGCCTCCCGCTGCTGCCATGTGATTTCTGTTCTCATCCTGAGGTAAAGTTCTTAACCCAAGGTACTACTTCCGGGTTTGTGGAGTCTGTAACCCCTGAGGTACTACTTCCGGGTTAGCGGAGTCTGTAACCCAAAGTGTTTGTAACCCGAGGTACCACTGTATAAACTTCCTTCCTGTTGGAAAAGGGAGGAGAGCAGATTCGTATTAGACAATAAGCATTTTCACATGAGGTGCTAGAGTCCACCACCACCTCTCTCTTTTTTTAGGAGCCACTGAAATAAAATATATTGATTTTGGTGTTTATATGAAAATTCAAGGCAGAAATGAATATTTTCTCTCTCCCCCTCTGCCCCTTCCTCCCAGAGATGCAAAGAAGAAACTGCGGCTTGCCCTCTGTTCAGCAGATTCTGTGGCCTTCCCTATGTTGTCCCACTCCACGAGGAACGGCCTTCCAGATCATACGGACCCTGAAGGTAAAAGACCTCTTTTGACTTTTAGACTTCTTGTATAGCTACAACCACACTTAAAGCAAGAGGCACACTTGACACATGACACCACTTAGAAATGTGTAAAATTGCTGGAAATTTTGAAGCAGGGACAGGGTGGTGTTGTCCCCGTCCCCCCTGGAGGAAAAGTGGAAAATTTGAGAAAATTTATTCTGTTTATTGGATATCTTACCCACCCTTCATCATAAAGCCTCAGGGTATAAGTTATACAATGCTTAGAGCTATATTTTAGTGTTAATCTCTTTACTGTGGTCAATGAACCAGTGTTCTCTAATGCTAGTCCTACTCAGAGTAGACTCATTGAAACAAAAGGACATAACTTTTTTAAAAACAAAATTTTAATGGTTCTTAAATGAATACAGATACAATAACTATTAAACACTTATCCAGCAGTAAGGACATAACTAACATAAATCCTTTGACTTCAGCGTGTCTGCTCTGAGTAGGACTAACATTGGATATATAACTCATATCAAAGTCAAACTTATTTTACTTCTTTGACACACAGTTTGTCACTTAGAACGGGTTGGTAACATGAGTTTTCCATAGTGGGCCTTTAGGTATTACTGAACCAGATGTCCCATCAGCAACCATGACCAAGTTACCTGCTGGTAACTAGGCAGACCATTCTTCTCCAACCTGGTGCCCCTCAGAAATTTTGGACTATAACTGCCATCAGCCCCAGCAAGCATAATCAGTTGGGGATAATGGGAGTTTTAATCCAGCAACAGGTTGGGGAAGGCTGATATAGCGTGTGTATGTGTGTGTTAGTGTGAAATGTAGACTAGGAAGAGTATGAGAGAAAGCAAAGTGTTGCCAAATATAGTCTATCTCTTGTGCCCCGGAAGATGGCAGGGAGGACAGCAGGGGGCGATCCCACAGGGCCACAACTTGGGGGGGGTGTATTACCACAATTCTCCTTTACTCACTCGGTTTCCGCTCCCCCTTTCCACCATCTTGAACAGACAATGAAATTGTATGCTTCCTAAAAGTCCAGCTAGCCGAAGCCATCAACCTTCAGGACAAGAACCTGATGGCTCAGATCCAGGAGACCATGCGTTGTGTTGGCCGCTTTGACAACAGGACCTGCCGCAAGCTGCTGGCCTCAATTGCTGAGGATTACAGGTAAATCCCTTACCTTCCATAAGAACACAAGAAGAACCCTACTGGATCAGGCCCATCTAATACAGCAGTGGCCAGTCAGATGCCCCCAGGAAGTCAACAAGGGCAGCATTTTGTCTGCATCTCGCTCATATAAATTTGGGAGTAGAATTATGCTGTCACTTCTCATGGGGCAGGTGCTTTGAAGCCACCCTAAACAGCTTGGAGCACCTCCCCCAAACTTGCACTTTCCAGATGTCATTGAGTTGTACAACCCCTTTCTTCCTACCCCCAAATCCCAGGAAAAGGGCTCCCTATATTGCCTACCTGACGCAGTGCCGCCAGGGTCTACAGACCACCCAGGCCCATCTGGAAAGGCTGTTGCAGAGAGTCCTGCGAGACAAAGAAGTGGCAAACCGATACTTCACCACGGTGTGTGTGCGGCTGTTGCTGGAGAGCAAAGAGTCAAAGATAAGGGCGTTCATTCAAGGTAAGCCACTCCTGGCATTGTGCACAGAGATGAAATGGGATGTATGCATGCAGTGTAGGGCCAGGCACACTTTGGTTCAAAGATTTACTGGGTGACGTTGGGCCATTGGCTGTACCGTAGTGAATGGTCCAAGACGTATTAAGATAAAAGGGGTGAGGGGAAGACTCCTAATTGGAGGAAGAGTGGGGCAGAAATAAAATTTATTTTAGTCTGCCATTGGGGAAACCTTTGCTGCAGTTGGTTGAGCTGCTACGATGTTACAGAAGGGGCTTCTAGTCCCACTCGGTGACATCAAGCTGCTTGATGTTCTAAGGTTGGCAGAGAAGGCAGGAACCAGTCATGGAATAGGAAGCAGCGGGCCTATGTGGTATGTATTGCTGGTCTTGGTTCTTGTGCAGATCCAGTTAAACATTTCTCCCTTGGAAGTGCTCTTGGCCAGCTCTCGTTTGCAATGTGTGCAGGTTCTTTGCATAGGGAATAGTGGTGCACATGAACTGCCAAGTTCAAATGTCATGGCTTTCCTGGAGAAGACATGGGGATTGTAATTTTGGAGCGGCTTCTAATTCCTATGTTGTGTGTGAGGAGAGAGGGTGTGCTTCTCCCTCCCCAGCCCTGTGATTTCCTCCCTTTTGCTTTGTTGCCAAAGATTTCCAGAAGCTGACAGCAGCGGATGACAAAACTGCCCAAGTTGAGGACTTCCTCCAGTTTCTCTACGGTGTAATGGCCCAGGATGTCATCTGGCAGAACGCCAGTGAGGAGCAGCTCCAGGATGCCCAGCTGGCAATTGAGCGCAGCGTCATGAACCGCATCTTCAAACTGGCCTTCTACCCTAACCAGGATGGAGACATCCTGCGTGACCAGTGAGTGGGACATGGCTGGTTTCTTCAGGCTTGAGCAATAATGGCAGCAGAGGCCAAGCCACAGCCGCCTTTCCTTGTGTGCTTCCTCTACTTCTGTGCAGGCCCAAGTTTGCTTCTGGTTGTAGCTTTTTCAAATACCCTAATTCTGTTCCCTTCTGGTGCATTGCTTCCTTTGCAAGAAATGAGTGTTCAGTTTTCACATTTGTTCTGAACTTGGGGGTTTTGTTAGGGCTTTCATTTGCCAGCCTGAGGGCCACATTTAGTCTGGGAAACATTTCCGAGGCTGCATGCAAGTGGTGGGTGGAGCAAGTGGGCAGAACAATAGGTGTAAATCCTACCTTTGTACAATAGACTCTTTTTTACTTACCCATTTTAGAGGCATTATCAGAGTTCAAGGACACATTTCAGTCAGGCAAAACCACTCGGGGTGAGTGGAGGGTGTGGCTTGGGAAGAGTTCCAAGGGGCAGATTGAGAGGCCTGAAGGGTTGCACTGGGCCCTCAAGCCTGAGGTTCCCCACCCCTTCTGTATTGGGCCCAATGTACCTCTCCCTCCCCCCCCCCCCCCCCCCCCGTATATATACCCTGTCCTTAGAGGCAACAAGAGAGAAAATGAGGGCTTGAGATTCTGGAAAAGTGGCAGCCTTGCCAAAGCTTGGTCTCTTCTGTGCCAAAATAAGACAGGATAAACATGGATATTCTGATCTGTCTCTGAAGCTAGCTGATTGGTTTTTTTAATTGCAAGTTCTTGCGTCCTTCTTCAGTAACCTCAAAATGTTACTTTCACTGAGGCATTATATTTAAATACAATTAGTCGCTTAAGCCATACAAGTTATTGGGCTGATAGCCCAGACTCTTTTGTAGGACAGATTTTTGTAAGGGGTGCTGCTGCAAAGAACTGAAGTTTGCATAAGGAAGCCCTCTGCTACCTAACGGTGCTTGCTATGCAGAATCCCAGATTGTGCCATCTATATTACTTAAATTGTTTGGTTCTCCCCCCTCCCCCCTTTGTTTCTAGGCTTCTTTACGATCACATACAGAGGTTATCTAAAGTGGTGACTGCGAACCATAAAGCACTCCAGATTCCTGAGGTAAGTCCTTGGTGGTGCATGGCACCTGAGAGTAAGACTTTGTCTGAACTGTACCACTTGTGACTGAAGATGGCAGTTCATGATGGGGACTGTCACTGTAGTATGGGGGTGGGGGTTGAATTTTGCGTGCGCACACGCGCTCACACACGCGCGCGCGCGCACACACACACACACACACACAGAGCCAGTTTGGATATGCTGGAGTTGGGAGAAGCAAGAACTCTTCTCCCTAAACATTCAGATTGATTGTGTGGAAGTGATTGTCCTGTATGGTTGAAAGTTTGGCCATGTGGCTGTAGCTCAATGGCAGAGCATCTGCTTTGCATTCAGAAGGTCCCAGGTTCAATCCTTAGCATCTCCAGGAAGGGCTGAGAGAGACTTCTTGTCTGAAGCACTGGAGAGCCACTGCTGCCAGTCAGTGTAGACAGTGCTAAGCTAGAGGCCATGCTGTGTGCTTGTGAGCTTTAATGCTATTCCCTTTCTGGGCTTGGGGATCAGATTAGGCTGAAAAGCACCCAATAACTCAGTCTTAGTTCTGACTGAATTGGTAAGTACATGAAAGGGTTTGCATCACTTAATATTTGCTGGTACAAGTTTTTCTCCGCACCACAGTGAGGTCTGGAAGTAGTAGTAACCGTCCTGTGGCTCTAGCTTTTCTAAGTGCATCCAGTCCTTTTAGGCTCAATGGATAAGTAGTCCCAGCAAGTCCATATGTCCCATTCTTATCTGGCAGCATGTGGAAGCTTCCTTGCCTTTTGTGTGCTGGCTCCCTACAAAGTCTTCATTGTTTCGTACCAAAAAACCAAAAAGATCAGTGGTTAGAATCAGTGCGGTTTTGAAAGTTTCAGTCTGCCATCTTGATTCAAAACGGGGCTCTGATTGTTTCCAACCGTGGGTGAACACTTGCTCCTGGATCTCAGGAATGATCACACAGAATTTGTTTACGATCCAAATACAAAGCAAACAGGAAAGTTTTCAAAATACGTAGCAGGTGTTAGTTATAATATCGCATAACATTTGTGTAGAGGTCTCAAGCATTCGGAGCACATCACACGCAGGTTCTAGTTGTAATATTTCCAGCAACCCGGTAAGGTAAGTCAGTGTTAGTATTTCCCAAATTGCAGACTGAGGCTCCAAGGGAGAGCGAGTGTGCCTTGTTTGAAGCCTCCTAGTGAGTTCACAGCCGAGGTGAGATTTGAACTGGGGACCTTCTGATTCATAGCTTGGCCTTTTAACCGTTACGCTACACCAATCACAGGTATTTTAATAAGCTTGCATGTTTACCATGTGCAGTATATGTACACATTGCTGGATGCAAGGGGTTAATCGTGTAGACATTTTCTCACCCTCCCTTTTATAAACACTGTACTGTATTGGGCTAGAAGCAAGTCTTCTCCTTTCCTTGCAGGTCTACCTCCGCGAAGCACCATGGCCATCAGCACAGTCTGAGATCCGCACCATCAGCGCCTACAAGACCCCCCGGGACAAGCTGCAGTGTGTCTTGCGGATGTGCTCCACAATCATGAACCTGCTGAGCCTGGCAAACGAAGATTCTGTTCCTGGGGCAGACGACTTTGTCCCTGTGCTCGTCTTTGTTCTCATAAAGGTAAGGCTGATGTCCCCACACAAGAGCCTTGGGCCTCTCTCGCTCATGAAACTAACTCAGACTGCAGACCGTTTTTTTGTTTTTTCCCTACATGAAACATTCTCTGCAGGTGTCGTAATTTTTTAAAAGTGAACCAGCCTGGTTCCTGCCTGCTCTGCTCTTTGTTTGCACTGGGGGAGTATTCAAGAGACATGGCTGAGAGTAACACAGTCCATCCTCCTGCCCCTCTCTCCCATCTGCCATTTTGCTGCACCTGTGGGCTAGGCTTCAAGCCTGTGACAAAATGGGACATTTGTTCTCCCAACTGCAAGGTGCAGGTCTGTGCACAAGAGAGATGGCTTTCCACACCCAAGAGCCATACACAAGTCATGGGGGCTATTGGGCGCTCCTTAGAAGAAAATATCCAGTAGGTATGGAGCAGGATATACTGTTTTAGGCTAGTCTCCAGCACAGTCCAGATGGCTATAATAATAGAATTGTATTTTTGGAAGGGACTCTCAAGGGTTATGTAGTCCAACCCTATGCAATGTAGGAATCTCAACTTTTAAAGCTACCCCCCAAAAAAACTTACAATTCCCAGCGCAAACTACTGTTCCTGTTATTCTTGGTTGTGGGGGATGCTTTACATCAGGCATCCCCAAACTTGGCTGTCCAGCTGTTTTGGGACTACAACTCCCATCATCCCTAGCTAACAGGACCAGTGGTCAGGGATGAAGGGAATTGTAGTCCCAAAACAGCTGGACAGCCAAGTTTGGGGAGTCTGCTTTACATGTATGCTGTGCCTTACCTACTTCTGGCTGGTTCAACTGCTGTGGCAGCTATTATCCAGTGGCTGGACCAGGTCTTGGGACGGGGGTGCGTCATTGGTGAAAAGAGTCTGCAACAAGCACAGTGCCTCCACCTGTTGCTTCACTTAATCCTGCCTTGGCAGGGGCCACAAGGTGGCATGTATGGCTTAAGGTCCTTTGACTTCTTCCAGGCCAGAGGTGTGACTCCTCTGTACCCTTTTCTCATGACAGGGTTCAATTAGGGGGTGTTCAGTGTCTTTCTCTGGAAGGCCCTGCCCCTCCTGTGCTGCGTGGTGTGTGGTCCGTCTCCATCCTTTGGCTCTGAGCTAAACCCCGACAAACCATCTCTCTTTCTATGAGGGAGAGAGAAGGGGCGCAGAGGGCCGGTGATCAGCCCTTTCAGTGCCCCTTCTTTCTCCCTTGGCCAACATTATCTTCTGGGAGAGAGGGACACAGTTCCTCCCTCCCTCCCAGCATATCCTACCCTACATATTATTTTTTTGAGTGGTGGGGAAGAAATGAGATTATAATCTAGGTTGCAAGCAGAATAAAATTGGAGGTGGAAGAGGGAGAGAATTGAGGTGGAGAGCCTGCATTTTTGGGGGGAGGGTGTACCCTAGCTACTGCCTCCCCCCTGTAGTAAAGTGGTTGGAAGGGGGCTAAATGCCTCAGCCCCTTAAGGTATCCTTGTTCATGGGGACCTCACCCCAATCCTTCTGGCCACCTGCACTTTGCTGCTGCTGCCGCCAAGGAACCAAGCGCCGCCATCTTCCGCCTCAGAAGGCAGGTACCTTACCCATTACTACTTCAGGTGGCAGAATGCGGGGGGGGGTAGTGTGGTGCCCTCAATATGTTGTTGGACTTGAGCTCCCATCATATATGATGATTATTAACTGCTTGATGCCACAATAGGCTTCTAAGCAGCTTACAAGTATAAAAACCCATTGCACAAACATTAAAATATAAATACTCTTACTTAAAATGCACAACAAAACAATACCATTAGAACAACACAGTAATTAAAACAGGAGTCTCAGTTTGAGACAGCAAAGGAATTGCCTGTGTAAACAGGTGTGCCTTCAAAAGCAGACGGGATGCCCATGCAGATGGGGACCTCTCCTATTTCAGCAGGGTGGGCATTCCATAACATAGGCACCATGGTGAAAAAAAATTATGCTGGCTAGGGCTGATAGGAGTTCGAGTCCAATGGCCTCTGGAGACAACAGGCCTGCCAACCGTGACATACATCTCCTCCTCTCTGCAGGCCAATCCGCCCTGCTTGTTGTCCACTGTCCAGTACATCAGCAGTTTCTACGCCAACTGTTTAACTGGAGAAGAATCCTACTGGTGGATGCAGTTCACAGCGGCAGTTGAGTTCATTAAAACGATAGACGAGCGCAAGTAAACTCCAACCCAGCCAGCATCTCTGCTGAGAACCAAATGGCTCACAGAGGAGGACCTTTATGAATGTATGACGCCTGGTCTCTGCCCATCAGGCTACAGGAAAACAAAGAGAGAAGACCTCCATGTGTAAATACTGTAAAGGAGTTCCAAGCATTTTCAAACAAACCTTTACTAATTGGACTAATTCCAGCAGGGTGGTTTGAGGTATTATTTGGGTTGTGTGTGTGCTTCCTTTTCTTTTTGAATCCTCTTTCCCATAGAAACTAGCACTGTGTCAAATCATAATAAAAATAAAAGGGACCACTTGTTAAAGTATCCTGGAATCTCCAGGCATTTTTTCTGCTGCCACAACCTCCATGTCAAAAAAATTTTTTCCTTAACAGTTTAGTTAGAACTTTTTAAAAACTTGGTGAGTGGAGAGAATAAAGGTAAGCACTTTCTAATGATCTTTATTTACGAGAATTCATTTGTTTTGTTGAGACGGAATGCACCAGTCACAGAGGAGAGTTTGCAGCAAGTGAAGGGGTCAAACTTGAATCATGAAAGAGCAATGTATTTATTAAAATGTAAATGCTCACCAAATGGTATACTAAAACTGGAAGATATTCATATGGCCTTTATCATAATTAGCACATTCTTTCTAATTTTGGACAGGGCATTAGAGTTATTCATCTGTTGCACAAAAGAGGTGATGTTTAAGGGTTTATAGGGGGAAGCGGGATTGCTTGAAGAGAATTTAAAATATAAGCGAAAGAAACATCAATAACCTTACGTTTGTTTTGTTTTTGTTTTCCTTCGGAAATACTGTGTATACTGTACAAACCCGAAATGGAACTTTCCCCCTATGAAACCAGAATCTGTAATATATATTTTGATTATTCGTATTAAAAGCATACATCAAGCATTTGGGTGAAAAATTTTTTGTGTCTTTTGGCTTGTCATTCTCTTTGCTGTTTGTAGTTTTAAACTGGTTGTATCTAGGATAACACTCCTCTTTCTTTTTTCAGTAAGAAAACAAATATATAGGGGGGTTATTATACAAATTATGGGGCTGCTTTTGTGTGTTTAAAAGCAGTTGGTTGAGGACTAGGCATAATCTCTGGCTATCTTGGAGATGTGGGGTGGGGGGAAGCAGAGAAGAAAATGGGGAATTGGGGTTGGGGGGAGGTGGAATGAAGTATCCAGGATGAAGGCCAGGCTGGCTGGCTGGCTGGCTTCCTGTACACCAGGACTCCACAGATCATTTCTTACTTATATAGTGCTATCTTTCTACAATGACAGGGCATGTCCCCATCCCAAGGAGCTTACAACCCCAAGGAGCTTACAATATCTATGTTTATAGATACAAAGGGATATAAGAGAGGAAGTGTTTTCTTAATTAGAGAGAAAAATAAGTAACTGTGTGTGTTTTGCTTGTACATTACATAATTATAAATGGACTATGATAACCCCCCCTTCCCCAGTGTAACCTTAGCCTGGGGAGCCTGTGATTTTCCAGATGTTATGACTCCCAACTCCCATCGGCCCCAGGCAAGGATGGCCAAGGATGGATCAACCAAGGATGATGGGAGTCAAGAGTCTAGCAACAGCTGGAGGGTCACAAGTGAACATGTAAACAGGCCCCAGAGTTTACAGCTGTGTTTTCTTTGACATAGCAAGCTCAGCTCGGACCCTGCCTTTGGCACTCTCACCACGACACTTCTGCCTGTGGGTTTGATCAAACTTGTTGCTGCACATATTGGGGGAAAGAGCTAAAGTGTTGTTTTCCTCTTGAGTTTTACAAGTTAAAATATGATGGATTGTACAATCAAGGCGTTGTCTCTCAGTGGTAGAGCATCTGTTTTGCATGCAGGAGCTCCCAGGTTCAAACCCCAATGGCATCCAGGTAGGGCTGGAGAGACTCCTGTCTCCAAAACAGTATGGTTGCTTCCAGTCAGTGTAGGCAATACTGAGCTAGATGGACTGAAGGGGTTCTCAGTTTCATGTATACTGAGTAGCAGCACCTCTCCAGGCTTTCAAGCAGAGGTCTTTGTCATTATCTGAGTCCCCCTTTCTCTTTTTGGACAGTATAGGAGAGGGTTGACGAACCTGCTGCTCTTCCAATGCTGTTTGACTCCAACTCCCATCATCCCTGATCCTTAGCCATACCAACTGGGACTGATGGGAGTTGGCATCTAACAATAGGAGGACCAGGCGTTCCCCACTTCACTGCACCCAGAGGCAGAGAGCAGGGTTCCTTTGTGTGTGATGGCCCAATTGCCACCCATACCTTGTTTTCCAGGAATAAAATTCTTAACAGGTCCTTCAACTCTTGTGGATAAATGTATGTTGGGTTAGTTTCTGGTGAGCCACTGTTTCGTTTCCGCTTTAAAAACAGAAGCATGAACGATGAAGGCTTAAAAGACAGAAGCATTGATATCTTTTTCAATCGGCACATTTCACTTCTGTTTCCGAGACTGTCGGCCATTTAGCCAGCTGCTCTATTTCATGTTCCTGAATGGGATAATCAACATCCTCATACATAGCTTGAAAATAGGAGACCCAGTGGTCAGGTGGAATTTGTGTGGATAGAAGGGAAACAGCCTTGGGGGAGCCGGAGGTAACCAATTTCCAAAATAGTGACTGATTTTTCCCCCTTTGCCGTGCTAATTACCGGTAGGTTCGACCAGCATTTTCTGCTGTAGGCATATTTTTGGTGGGTTATTAGGGCTTTGTATTCTTTTATTAGCGAGCGGACAGAAAGATAGGCACATTTGAATTTGATCCAACCTAGTTTTTGGAATGGTGACTGCAACTGTTGCTCAGAATGCAAAACGTTTGCTGTGTTCCACAAGAGCCCTCAGGGAGGCTGTGCAGTTAAATCACTGGTGTCTGGCACAGAATTGAACATATCAAAAACCTTTAAAAATAAAAAAAATCAAGTTTCTAGCCCTTGCAATGGAAAAATAAAGAGAGCTTGCTCTCACCAAATATTTGAAGATGAGTTTGTATGCTTCTGTCATCCTTGTCAGCTGCCTGCTTTGAGTGGTACCATGCAGAGGAGAATCCTACAGTAGAGTCAGAATCTGTGTGTTTGTCTGCCATGGTACTGGTAAGAAAATGTTGCAGCGTATCCTCAATAACTGTTTCTGTTTAGCCAGGCACCTCTCTTTCCAGCATGCCATTCTGTTACCTAGGCTCTTGTTTACTACTTTTCTTTTCCAGCTGTCACTCAACATTCTATTGCTACTGAGAATGCTCTGTTCTTATTGGGCTGCTTTGTTTGGGGGGTGTCCTTTTTATTTTAAGGAACTATTTGTCTTCTACAGACCTCGCAGATACCTCTTCTTTTCCTCAGTGGATCGGTTTGGTTATTAGAATATTAAAACTGTAGAAAATGTCACATTTCTGTCCCTAAGGCATTGGAAGGGGAGGGAGCAATACTTAACTTCTTTGCACAAGAGCCAGGTTCACCCTTGGCCAGAAGTAGGTGGGAGTAGTCACACACCCACATGCTTGCAATGCATACAGTTTCCCCTCCTCAATTCCTGCAGATCAGCTTAGGAAAGCAGCTGCCTCTTGGGGGATTTCCCCCTTCTCCAGTCACTTGCAGACTCGATATTTCCAGCTGAGATTCAATTGCATACTGGCACTGCAAACTCCAGATTGTGAAAGAAGTCTTGCATGACCCACTTCTCTTTCTCGGCAAAGATTTGACTTTCTGCAATAAGGAAGAAGTGATTGCAAAATATATAATATAATAATAAAATTATCCAGTAGCACCTTAAAGACCAACTAAGTCTCTAAGGTGCTACTAGACAATTATATATATATATAATTATATATATATATAATTATATATATATATAATTATATATAATTTCAACTGCGTCAAACCAACATGGCTACCTACCTGATTGGAAAATGCATAGTAAAATGTGGGACCCTTGCTTTGATTCCACATCATCTAACCTCCCCACAGACAAATCGGACTAAATGCTCATTTAAATGGCTAATGTTATTTAATTTACCTGCAAACACTTGATAAGCATATAGACTGGAGGCACCCCCCCTCTCTCTTGGGGTTGTATCAGTGATGTTCCCTGAACACTCTCAAACACCTCTTCCTCCCCTCTCTACAACACACATACCTCAGCTGCTGACACTGCTGTGGGACTCTTTCCATGATCTCAGGGCTCCAGCATTATCAAAACTTACGCTGGACTACAAGAGAAAAGGGAGGTGTTTTTCTGAAAGCCCTATCCTTGGCAAAGACCTGGGCATATTACCTGTGCGTGCCTTGAGTGACATCTAGTGGCCAAGTTTCTGTACTACCCTAGGGCTCCCCATTTAGTATGATGGCTTGACCTCTGTGACCTTAGGCGCTGTTAAGAGCATAATAGAATCTGCTGGATTAGGCTAATGGCCCAACTAGTCCAGCATCCTGTTCTCACAGGGGCCAGCCAGAGTCCCTAAAGGGAGGCCCACAAGCTCGAACCAAGCACATGAACATCTCACTTCCTGCAAATAGTATTCAGAAGCATAGAGCCTCCAATAGTGGAGGCAGAGGATAGCCATTGTGGCTAGTAGCCATTTAAAGTGTTATCCTCCATGAATCTGTCCAACCTGCTTTTAAGGCCTTCCAAATTGGTGGCTGTTCCTGCTGATGTTAGTTACTTATACATCACTGCCTCCTGCGGGTCTGAGTTTCATAATTTAATTGTGCCTTGCTTGAATAAGTCTGAATCTTTCAACATTGGATGTTCCTGAGTTCTAGCATTATGAGAGGGAGGAATAAAAATTTCTCCTATTCACTTTCTCCATGTTATGCATCATTGTATAAACTTCTATCATGTCCCCTCTTCCTTGCCTTTTTTTCCTTTTCTTTGCTAAACTAAAAAGTCCCCAATGCTGCAACTTTTCCTCCTAGGAGAGCCACTCTCCGCCCCCCGCCCCCGATTATTTTGGTTTTCCTTTTCTGAACCTTTCCCAACTCTGCAAGATGCTTTTGGAGTGAGGCAGGCAGAATACCCAGTATTCCAAATGCAGTTTTGCAGTTGTATACAGTGGTACCTTGGGTTAAGAACTTAATTCGTTCTGGAGGTCCATTCTTAACCTGAAACTGTTCTTAACCTGAGGTACCACTTTAGCTAATGGGGCCTCCTGCTGCCACTACGCCGCCACCACGCAATTTTTGTTCTCATCCTGAAGCAAAGTTCTTAACCTGAGGTACTATTTCTGGGTTAGCGGAGTCTGTAACCTGAAGCGTCTGTAACCCGAGGTACCACTGTATATCAACATTATGATATTGGCAGCTATATCTTCAAGTCCTCTTCTAACGGTGTCTAGCATGGAGTTTGCCTTTTTCACAGTTGCTGCACACTGGGCTAACAGTTTCATCAAGCTATTGACTACAATCCTAAGGTCTCGTTCCTGATCAGTTTGCCAGTTCAGCCTCCAATGTTTCTACATTCACTGGTGATCTGTGAAAGAGCTCCATACTGAGTATTTTCCTTATTTTTGGTTGTTCAAAACTGCTGGGGTTGTGTGTGTGTGTGTGTGTGTGTGTGTGTGTGGTGTACGATTTGTCATTTCAGCCAATCCCGGGCAGCTGACCTTACTGCACCTGGCAAAGCATTTTGCAAAATGCTGGGCCTGAGTCGTGCCAATCTCCTCCGCCATGGCAGCTCTCCCCACTGCCTCCACTCCTGCCGTAAAGTCCCTGCCGTGTGATTGACCTTGAATCTCATTCGCTCGCTGCCGGCATTTTTCATCCCCTGGAAGATGGCGTTTGGGGACCTTTCCATCATTAAGTGGATTTACAGCAATTTCCTTATGTGTTTTCTCCAAGGGATTGTGTTATGAGAGGCACATTAAATCTCCATTAATACCTCATTATCCCACAGATAAGATTACCATGATAATGAGGCAGAAATTCTAATTGTCTCACTTCTTATTGTGCCTTTCATTAAATCATATACCTGGAAGCGTGAACAGGAGGAGGGGTGTTCTTGAGCCAACAAGCCCCTGGGAAGGCCTACAAACACACATATGTACACACCGCTCCAGGTGTTTTGGGTGGATGGGGGTCTGCACAGAGGGGCATTCCCACAGAGCACTAGTGGATTCTCTGGGATCCATTCCTTAACGGTTTAAGAACCGTTACCTACGTAAACCACCTCTGTTTACGTATTCGAGGGCCAGGGCCAGCAAGACCATTGGGCCTAGGGAGGCAACTGCCTCAGGTGGCAGAAGTTGAGGGGGTAGCAGCAGCAGCTCCTTGACTGTTCCCTCTGTAGGAGGGCAGGAGCTGGAGTGCCCTGTGTCAGCAGCCCTTGTGTGGGCTGGGGGATTCTGCTATTGCTATCCTGATGCCAGCAATGAAGTTTGAGTCAGCTCTCAGTAGAGTCACCATCTGAAAATGGGAGAGGGAGAGGGTGGGCACCATATTGTCCTTTGCCTCAGGCCGCACAGTGTCTGGGACCAGCCAACATTCAAGTGTAATAAAAGTCATAAGAGCCCTTCCAGACATCCTTTTCATTGTGCATTCATGATGATTTGTGCTCGTAGGACGATCCCACTTTTGAAATTGCTCTTGGACTTGCCGGTCTGAAGGTTGGCAGTTTGAATCCTCGTGATGGAGTGAGCTCCCATTGCTCTGTCCCAGTTCCTGTCAGCCTAGCAGTTTGAAAGCACCCCAGTGCATGTAGATAAATAGGTACCGCTCCGGCGGGAAGGTAAACGGCGTTTCCATGTGCTCTGGATTCCGTCACGGTGTTCCGTTGTGTCAGAAGCAGTTTAGTCATGCTGGTCACATGACCCAGAAAGCTGTCTGTGAACAAACGCCGGCTCCTTTGGCCTGAAAGCGAGATGAGCACCGCAACCCCATAGTCGCCTTTGACTGGACTTAACCATCCAGGGGTCCTTTACCTTTTACCTTACAGTAACATTGGCAGAGCACTGCAGAACTACTGATAAAGTGGAATGATGCATTGATGGTCCAACATGAATCCACCATAAACGCACTATGTAGCAAAAACATCCCCAGTCTAAAGTGTCCATAAGTCTGTTGTGAAGTTTGGTTTCACGACACTTGAGATTTTGCCATGCTCCCTCCCCACAAGACCTGCTAGTTTTAGTCAGCCTCTGCCGACAAGCTTCCAGATTTATCTGTGTTGTGCCCACCCCAGCTTTCTCTCATCTGCTTCGCTCCACCTACCAGGTTTGTATCCACCTAACTTGTACTCAGACCCATTGAAATCAATGGACCTGCATTAGTCATCTCTATTCATTCCAATGGGTCTAGTCTAGTCTAGTTGGACTAATGTTGGATGCAGCCAATAGTATTTCTTTCAGGCTGGACATTCCACTCGTTCTCATTGATCTAAGAAGAGAGAGCAGTGGGGGTTCGGGCTTCAAGTTGCTTTGCCATTAGGACCCTGGGCCACAGGGTTGACAACCTGTTTTTTTAAAACAGGTCCTGCTCCTGTGCCTTGAAGTTTGCTGCCAAGGTCTTAGGCTGATTATGTTACTTTCTAGCTTGGAAATGATGCTGCGTGGCAGGGAATCTTGGCTGCTTACTTTTAAAAGTATTCTGTCTTTCTGATCATGGCAGAGGTGCTCCCCGCTCCATCCCAAAAAGGTGTTATTGACTAAGCACAGAAACGGAGCACAGAAAAGATGGTAGGCTTGAAGACAGGTAGAGTCCAAGCTCTTTGGAAATCTGCTGGCTGAGATAAAGCAAATGTGTTGCATGCAGGAGGTTCTGGGTTCAATCCAGGGCATCTCCAGGTAGGGCTAGGAAGGCTCCCTGCCTGAACCCCTGGAAAGCTGCTACCATGCAGTGCTAAGCTAAAGACACTGATGGTCTGGCCATGTATGAGGCAGTTTTCTACATTCTTACACACCCCACATGCCCCCTCTGGTAAAAAAAGAATCTTAAGAGTCCTTTGAAAAGAGTCATTTTCTGCCCAAAGCACCTCTGCCAGTCAGAGAATGCATTGCTGGGCTAGATGGGCCAATGGTCTGAAATCAACACAAAGCAAATTTGTTAAATATTCAACAAGAATCTCTATTCCCTGAAGTTTGCTTTGCTTGCTTTTCCCCCGCCCCCAAGATGGGGGAGCAGGGGGATAATTCCAGCTTCTCAAAGACAAAGTAAAATATAGGCGGCTTTATATGGCACTACTGTGTCTTCAAAAGCAGCAAACCAGGCTGGTATTCAACGGGTGCAGCCACTGCTTGCATTGAAGTGACATGATTGCAAGTTACTGCTTGATGTGCTTTTGACATTTGGTTATTTGTAAATTATTGTACGTATGTGTGTGTGTGAACATATCATATCTTATCATCATATCATAACATACTTTATTATAGATTTTGTTTCCGTTACGTTGCAAGCGACCAGTATGGCAGCCTAATTTTTTTCCTTTAAAAATACTCCCCCCCCCCCCATCATTTGTTCATTTCATCTAATTCCATTTATGGATCACTTCCTACAAAACATCTCGGAGCAATCTAACATTAAAAACACCAGCAATTATAGATATAGATTACATATTTAAAAACAAATCAATTTTGTCACTAAAAACCATTTAAAATCCAGTACAGATGCAGCCTGGGATTTATTATTAAAAATAAAATAAAATCCTGAACCTTGTTTATTAAATATTGTGACAAAGCTTCACTTGTTGAATTCCTGTCTGTTCCACCACCATGAACGGCCCGGGAGAGCTCCCTGGGAAGAAGGGTTGATTGTTAACCACTCTGGGAATTATAGCTTTGTGAGGAGAACAGGGGTCTCCTAACAACTCGCAGCAACCTTAACAAACCCCATTTCCCCTAATTCTTTGTGGGAAGCCATGACTGTTTAAAGTGGCATCATAGTGCTTTGAATGCATGGTGCGAATGTGGCCACAACATGCCAAATGGCCTTGGCGGATGATCAGCCTGACCGTTCCCCGTTCCTTGACAAAAGCTGTGCCGCCCCTGCCCTGCAGCCTTTGGCAGGTGCTGTGATTGACAGCGACAGCTCCAGAGCTGGCGGGAGGCAGCAACGGTGTCGAGGTCGGCCATTATTCACCGCCACCCTGCCGAAAGCTCCCCATTGGCCTAATAATGAGACCTGCCATTAACGGCTCGTCCCCCCATGGCTGAGGCAGCTACAATGGCGGAGCCCTTGCTGGGCCAATGACTAAACTCAGGGCAGGACAGCTTGACCCCAGGACAGCTTCCAGAGCCCTGGGGTTCAACAGGCTGCTAGGAATGTGGGCCCAGAGCCAAAACCAGGAGGGTGGAAATGGCTTTGAGGAAACAGACACGTTCAAAGTCCTCATCCCAAACCAGCCTATGTGCAAAATGTTTAGCGTGGCCCAACTTGTCAAAAGTCTTGGCATCCCAGGCTGAATGGCTCTGGTCTTGTTCAGACCAGGGCTTTGTTTCTTTGGAAGGGCAGAAAGTTTTCATTTTGAAATGCTTAAGAACACTGAGGGCTGGAGCTCAGGTCCAAATCCCATTTTATTTTAATTGCAAAAGCAGAAAAACAAAAACTCCAGTTTATTTTAGATGTTGATATATAAACCTTTGTATGTAATGAATCTCTTGCCCACCTAGCAGTTAGAAAGCACGTTTGTGGACAAACGTCGGCTCCCTTGGCCTATAGAGTGAGATGAGCGCGCAACCCCAGAGTTGTCCGCAACTGGACTTAACTGTCAGGGGTCCTTTACCTTTTTATGTTTCACTTTGCACATTGTTGCAAAAAGTACAATTTATTTATTTATTGCAGTTATAGCTCACATTTTTTCCTCCAAGGAGCTCAAGGTGGCAAACATAGAATGGCTGTCGCTCTCCTCAATTAACCTCAACAACAACAACCCTGTGAAGTAGATTAGCTTCAGCGGCAGTGACTGGCCCAAGTTCACACACAGTGAGCTTCATGGCTGAGTAGGGATTTGAACCCTGGTCTCCTCACCACTATACCACACTGGCTCTTTCAGGGAGTTTGGTGTTAAAAATGAGGACCACGACTCCCATCATCCCTGGCCATTGGCCATGCTGGCTGAGGTTGATGGGAGCTAGAGTCCAGTGTCAACAGACGGGAGGGCCAGGAAGCTTGACTTAAAAAGCTCTGAAGGTGCAGCAAAATGAGAAACTGCACATATTTCTGCCCCATTGTTTCATCAACCAGCCTTTTGACTAAAAAACTCCATGAAAATAAATGTTACCTTACTTTACCTCAGAGCATTCCAAACTGTTTCTTGCGACACGTTAGTGTGTTGGCTGCAGCGTGTAGGTGTGTCACCCAAACACTTGCCACCCTCCTCCTGGGACTGGAAAGGGGTTAGTTTAACCTCTGGTTTGCTAGTAAAAATGAATTACTGCGTCGCGAAAGGCTGCCTCTCTAAAAAGTGTGTCCCCAACATGGAAAGTCTGGAAAGCTCTGCTTTCACCCTTGTATCACTCATCTCATGCCCAGACCCTTTCAACAGGAGCCAAGTGATTAGATATTAAGGTCAGCCCAGGAAAGGGCTGACCCTGCATTGCAGGGGGTTGGACTAGATGATCCTCAGGGTCCCTTCCACCCCAACAATTCTACAATTCTATTATGCTAAGTTTTCTACACTGGCTGGCAGCAGCTCTCCAGGGTTTCAGGCAAGGTTCTCTCCCATCCCTATCTGGAGATACCATTGGGGTTTGAACCTGGGACCTTCTGCATGCAAAGCAGATGTTCTACCACTGAGCTATGGCGCCTTTCCCTAAAAATAAAATAATATAGTAGTCTGCATAGTTGTGAAATGTAGAGGACACAGAAAGCTGTCATACACTGACTTGGACCAATGTTAGTCCACCTAGCTCAGTATTGTCTACACTGACTGGCAGCGACTCTCTGGGGTTTTAGATAGAGCTTCTTATGCCAGTCCTTTCTGGAGATGCAGAGGATTAAACCTGAGACCTTCTGCATGCCAAGCAGGTGCTCTACCATTAAGCTCTTGCCTCTTCCCTGCATTCTAATTTGGTGGGGATCCAAACATCTTCCTGTCCTCAACTCCAGGTCTTTAAAACTGGGTCGTTCTCTCTCTCTCTTTTTTTTTAAAGGAAGAAGCTGTTTTTCAAAACAGATTTTCTCCAGTCCCAAAATGAGATCATGATTGTAAATTAAAGTGTAATTAGCCTTTATGCTTTTATATTCATTAACTCTTCTCTGTTAATGATGCAGAGGCTGGAGTGTGAAAGCTGGGCATTATGAAACCACATCCAGGAAATAAAATAGTGATTTAGATAATGGCCAGAATGTATTGCTACTTGCACATAATTAAACAAATGCTCCATTTAAACTTGGAAACATGAATGAATGTTGATTAACCCCAACCCAATGAATCTGCATGCGATTTGGTTAAGTGGCTGCGTGGCTGGCAGGGAAGAAGCAGAAGGGAGAAGGGAAGGATCTGTCAAGCTACACCTGCGTTGGACAGGTGCAGCCTTGGGTTTGGGTGCAGTTGTGGGGAAGGAGCATAAGAATGTTAAGAAGAGCCTGAGACCAATGGCCCATCTAGTCCAGCATCATATTCTCACAGTGGTCGATCAGATGCCCCAATGGGCAGCCCACAATTGACTGGGCACAAGAGCTCTCACCCCACCTGTAATATCCAGCAACTGGCATTCAGACGCAGTACTGCCTCTGACTATGGAGGCAGAGTATAGTCGCCGTGACTAGTAGCCATTGGTAGCCTTGTCCTCCATGAATTTGTTTAATCCAGGGGCTGGCCACCTAAGGCCTGTGGGCCGGATGCGGCCCAATCACCACCTCAATCCGGCCCACGGACAGTCCGGGAATCAGCGTGTTTTTACATGAGTAGAATGTGCGCTTTTATTTAAAATGCATCTCTGGGTTATTTGTGGGGCACAGGAATTCGTTCATTCCCTCCCCCCACAAAAAAATATAGTCCAGCCCCCCACAAGGTCTGAGGGATGGTGGACTGGCCCACAGCTGAAAAAGGTTGCAGACCCCTGGTTTAATCCTCTTTAAAGGCCATCCAAATTGATGAACATTGTGGGAGGGAGTTCCATAGCTTAACTAAGTACTTTGTGAAGAATTCCTCCCCCCCAACTCTGAGTCTTCCAATACCATCATTGGATGTCCCCAAGTTCTAGTGCATCGTCTTAGAAACTTGTGCCCCTCTTACTTGTCTTTTCCACGAGTTAAAAAGTCCCAAATGCTGTAACCTTTCCTTGCAGGGGAGCTGCTCCAACCCCTTGAACATTTGGGTTGCCTTATATTGAACATCTTCCAACTTTACAATATCCTCTCCAATGTGAGGTGAACAGAACTGTGTGCAGCATTCCAGACACTGTATCTGAAATCCAGCAGTGGGTCAGGGCGGTGATCTTCAAAGACTACAGGCTGGGCTCAACCAGCCCAGCATGTGCTCTGACTTCGGTCACAGTGTCCCGTTACGCCAGAAGTGGTATAGTCATGCTGGCCACATGACCCAGAAAAGCTGTCTGCGGACAAATGCTGGCTCCCTCGGCCTGAAAACAGAGACAAGCACTGCATCCCATAGTCAGATTCGACTGGACTTAACCGTCCAGGGATCCTTTTACCTTTTTTTTGCTAGTGGAAGACATTAGTTGGAAGTGTTGGTACTGACCTTTAAAGCCCTAAACAGCCTCGGTCCAGTATATCTGAAGGAGTGTCTCCTCCCCCATCGTTCTGCCTGGACACTGAGGTCCAGCACCGAGGGCCTTCTGGCGGTTCCCTCACTGCGAGAAGCCAAGTTACAGGGAACCAGGCAGAGGGCCTTCTCGGTAGTGGCGCCCGCCCTGTGGAACGCCCCCCCATCAGATGTCAAAGCGATAAACAACTACCTGACATTCAGAAGACATCTGAAGGCAGCCCTGTTCAGGGAAGTTTTTAATATGTGACATTTTAGTGTATTTTTCATCTTTGTTGGAAGCCGCCCAGAGTGGCTGGGGAGACCCAGCCAGATGGACGGGGTACAAATAATAAATTATTCTTATTCTTACTCTTATTATTATTATTATTGCAATGGCTCCTGCTAGCTCAGTGAGACTTTTCCCACTCCCCCAGAGATGCTCTACTACTGAGCTATGGTCCCGTCTGCTATAAATAAGAAAGATTCTAGTCCTCGTTGTTTTGAAAAAAAGAGTGGATTTAAACAGGATTCTGCTTTAAACAGAGTGAGGCTGTTGGTGCTTCCAGTTCAATATTGTTCAGGCTCTCCAGAGTTTCAGATGGATAGGACATTCCCAGTCCTAACCACAGTGGCCTGGGATTGAATATGGGACCTTCTGCATGCAAAGCTACATCTCTCATAACAGTTAGGAATTTTTACATTCATTACATAAAGGTAAAGGTAAAGGGACCCCTGACCATTTGGTCCAGTCGTGGCCGACTCTGGGGTTGCAGCGCTCATCTCGCTTTATTGGCCGAGGGAGCCGGCATGCAGCTTCCGGGTCATGTGGCCAGCATGGCGAACCAGAGCAGTGCACGGAAACGCCATTTACCTTCCCGCCAGAGCGGTACCTATTTATCTACTTGCACTTTTTTGGTGTGCTTTCAAACTGCTAGGTTGGCAGGAGCTGGGACCGAGCAACAGGAGCTCATCCCGTCATGGGGATTCGAACCACCGACATTCTGATCAGCAAGCCCATGAGGCTCAGTGGTTTAGACCACAGTGCCACCCGCGTCCCCGAAACATACCTCTTGCTTAAAATCCACACATTTATGAATTTTGCAGCGCAGATTTTCATCCAAATCACACTTACAAGAAATGTGTGTGAGGGGAGCGGAGGCATCATAATGCTTATCTTAGTGAAAATACTATACCTGCTCTGAGATGCTTCAGGGAGTTTTGAAGAAAGTAGACTTGATATGAGGCCTAGTTTACCCCTGGAGCAGGAAACAGGCTGTTATATGAAAATTTGGGGTTGGCCTTTACAGCCCAACTCCTCGAAGGGACAATGTATCCCCTAAGTCCATTATTGTTCAGAGAAGAATTGGGTGGAAGCAGGAACCTGTAGAAGAAAAGCAAGGAAGATCTTTATTTTCTGTTGTAACAGCGTCCCCCCACCCACTACTTGCAAGGAAGTGAGGACGAAGTTGTGTGATAGCTTTTAAAGGCTTTAAAAATTGCCCAACCCCATAGCCAAAGACCACCAAAAAATTTGAGAGTGTGGCTTGTCTCTTGTTTGCCTATACATGATAATGCTTGCTAATTGCCTTATCCTGGCCAAGTCTTTCAAAATGGGAAATACTCTGGTTCTTGAAGCCATTGTCCCAGACCTGTGAGCACAGAACCTTGAAGGATTTTGCAAGTGAAAAGAAGAACTATTGGGAAAGGTTTTTCCAATATACTTTCTTCTACTGCAGAGGAAATATTTGGGGTCATTAAGAGAGTCAAGATGGCTTCGGAATTGCCCTCTGTACTAAAACAAAATGTATTTTTTTCAGGGAATATTTCCTAATTTTGAAGAGTGGAATATTGGTTTTCTGTGGAACGTGGCCTGCTATGTGTACGCACGTTAAAATTATTATAACAATCCCTTCCTCTGGGGCTATAATTTTAACTAAAATTGTTGTCCCACTATACAACCTGGTATCCACTCTTCCCAGATGTTGCAGCTGGATGGTTTTATGTAAACCTGAAGAGGGACTTGCATGACAGGTCTCTCAAGACTATTTACAAGTGAAGCAGTACACATAGGCAGACATGGGAGTCTGTAGAAGAAGAAGAAGAAGAGTTTGGATTTGATATCCCGCTTTATCACTACCCGAAGGAGTCTCAAAGCGGCTAACAATCTCCTTTCCCTTCCTCCCCCACAACAAACACTCTGTGAGGTGAGTGGGGCTGAGAGACTTCAGAGAAGTGTGACTGGCCCAAGGTCACCTAGCAGCTGCATGTGGAGGAGCGGGGAAGCGAACCTGGTTCCCCAGATTATGAGACTACCGCTCTTAACCACTACACCACACTGGCTCTGTAACATACAAATATAATGCATACAGTAATGGAGACAAGAATGAATAAAATTCCTTTGAAAATTCCTTTGAACTATTCCATCAGGCTAAAGCAGAGTGAGAAACAAAACCACGGGGTCTCCACAGCCAACAGATCAGCCTCTTTTGTCTCCTCTTCCCGAACCCATTCCATACCATCTGACTGTTACAAAAACTCAAAGTTTTTAGTGACTGAGCTCCTTCCCCCACTCCTTCCTCACCCCCTTTTCCTTTTGTGTCATGTAATTTTTATTGCAAGCCTGAGGACAGGGTGATCCTATCACTGATATTTGCAAGCCACTCTTGGAAACTTTTTCGGCTTTAGCTTTATGCAATGCAATGCAATACTTTGCAGAAGCCCCCTTTGGTTTGGGGTGCAGGGCTTACCGTCTGGTGGTCTCCATGTTTTCCCCAATGTAAGTTGACTCAAAATAACATTAAAAGAGCCCTGAAGCTAGGTCAGGCCCCAAAGTCTAGGTCTAGCCCAGAAGCCTGCTTTCAGAGTGGTCCACTAGATGCCTCTGGGGAGCTCAAAAGCAGGAGCTGAGCGTAAGGGAACTCTCTCTGCTTGTGGTTCCCAGCAACTGGTATTTAGAACCCATGAATTTGTCTGTTCTGCTATTAAAGCAATCCAAGGCTGAGTCCCCTGCATATTTTAAAGCACATTACTCCATGCAAAGAATCCTGTGTACTTTGTTGTGGGTGCTAGGAATTCAGCTCTGTGCTGGGTAAGCTACAGGTTCCAGGATTCTTTGCATGAAGTAACGTGCTTTAAATGTTTTCTGGCCATCACTGCCTCTTTTGTGAGTGGATTCCATGGTTTAACTATGTTCTTGTGTGAGGAGGGTACCTTCTTGTGCCCACTAGCACTCTGTGGCCTCTAGATGGCACGAGCGAGCTATTTTTAATCCTACTTTGAAGACGATGATTTCGAAAGGGGAGTCTTCTGCAGGGCACCAACCATAGGAAAAGAAAGCAATTTAGGGTTGCTATATTTCAAAAAGTGAAAACCCAGAAGTGAAAAAGTTGCTGAGCTTTTTATATATATATATATATATATATATATATATATATATATATATATTGGCCAAAATCTAGACTTCTGACATGGGATACCAGACGTACATTTGCTGACTTGGGAGAAGTGTATGCTTGTTCTAGAGCTGTGCTAGCCAGCAAGAGGTGAGACACACATGAGCAGCAAAAAGCGTGAGATTCCAAAAATGTCAGGCTCACTGAAACTTACTGGGACAATGTACGTGAATCACGAGACTTAGTTCTAATCTAGGTTGGGCTTGCACACTGCAGTAAGAGTTATTGGTCTACCACAAATGGGCAGTTTGTTCCTGGTAGGCTCCTTCCTGCAAACTGAGTGAAAGCAATCATCAGGATCCTTGTAGTGTCAGAAGTGGCTGCACCTGCTTTGCAAGCCAAAGCTCCCAGGTTTAGTCTCTGGCATCTCCAGCTAGGGCTGGGGAAGACCTGCTTTCTGAAACCCTGGACCGCTGCTGCCAGTCAGTGTGGACAATACTGAGCTTGGTGAAGCATTGTCCTGACATGAGTCAGGCAACTTTCTATACTCCTATTTAAAACTAGCTCTGTATTCAGGACCATATGGACTAGAACCTTACTCGCACAGCCTTGAGGGCTGAACATCTGAACTAAGGAACAAAACAAAGCACTAGCCTGAGATTCTCAAGAACACTGCATTCTGTAGCATTGAGCACTTGTGTCAAGCAAATGCCGCTGCACTCAAAGATGCTGAAGGCCAGTGGCGTAGCGTGGGGGGTGCAGGGGGGCCGGCCGCACCGGGCGCAACATCTAGGGGTTAGGGTTAGGGGACGCAAATCCACGGGTTAGGGGGCGCATATTACTTGCCTTGCCCCGGGTGCTGACAACCCACGCTACGCCACTGCTGAAGGCTATTGTTATTGTGTGTGCTATTGCTATCACAATGTGGCTATGTATTTGTGGCTTTATTGCTTTCCCCCTTTATTTGTGCACCTTTCTGAGAGCCCTTTTAGTTGCAAAGTGGAGTAAGAATATTTTAAGTCACTTTAAGTCATGAAAGTAAGTATTTATGCCTGCTTTGGAGGAGGTTGGACTAGACAGCCCTCTGGGACACTTCCATCTCTACAATTCCATAATTCTGTAAGTTAAGGATGATGCCAGTGAGTTAAGGCACAAACATGCAAGGCTGTTTGCACTCTCTAGAGACTGCATATACAGTGGTACCTCTGGTTGTGAACGGGATCCATTCCGGAGACCCGTTCGCAACATGAAAAGCCCGCAAGCTGAAGTGCCCTATCTGCGCAGGTGCGCGGCGCGATTTGGCGCTTGTAGGCACACCACAATTTAGCGCTTCTGCACATGTGCAAGTGGCGAAAGCCGGAAGTAACCCTTTCCAGCACTTCCGGGTTGCTGCGGGACGCAACCTGAAGCAAACGCAACACGAAGTATGACTGTACACCATACAAATAAAGCACACACACACACCTCTAAAGTTTGTTAATGGGTGCTGGGAACTGTAGTTCTACGAGGAGTGAACTGCAGTTCACAGGATTCTTTTGGGGTGCAGGGAAATGTGCTTTAAATGTATTGTGTGTACAATGCCTCCCACCCTCTCTGTCTCTGGCAGGAGTGTGCGCGGCCTTCCACTTCCCACAGCCGATGGCTCGAAGTGGCCGGCCAGCCATCTGCCTAGGTTGAATTTCAAAAGCTCAGCATTTGCGCCGGCCTCCGGAGACTCCACCGAATACATTTCGCAAGCGTGTGTCTCCTCTTGACTAATGTGCTCAGTCCAGCGATGGAAGGCTGGCCTGCTCCCCAGGGGGATCGTTCCCCAAACTTCCTGAACGCTGAGACACACTTTTCTCTCTCTCATAAAACTGAAACAATGCAAAAGTTGGGGGAAAAATGGCATCTACAGTAGGAACATAGGCAGCTGCCTTATATGGAGTCAGACTATTGGTCCATTTAGCTCAGTATTGTTGACATTGACTGGCAGCAGCTTTCCAGGGCCTCAGGCAGGAGTCACTCAGTCACAACCCTATCAGAAGATGCCATTTGGTATTGAACTTAGGGCCTCTGCATACAAAGCAGAGGTAGTCATGTCTATTATTTCTGGTGGGCCTACTCTGAGTAGGACCAGCACTGGCTAAAACTCATAAATACCACCATCCAGTGCTTTTTTCCTTTTAAAAATGTTTACGGGTACTCTGTTTTGACTCAAGAAAATCACCATTTTGTAGTTCAAATAGGGAAAAATAAATACAGAAAATGGACAAAAGTACAAAGATTCACAAAATGTTTAGGGGTATGCGTCCCCCTGCGTCCCCCCAGAATGAGGATGAGGATGAGGCATGGCATCCAGTGGTAGAGCTATTCTGAGCAGACCCATTGGAAACACTGAACATGGCTAACTTAGATACATTCATTTCAAGCGGTCTACTCTGAGTAGAACTTGGCTGGAGAGAACCCATGATCATATATATACAGTGGTACCTCAGGTTATATATGCTTCAGGTTACAGACGCTTCAGGTTACAGACTCCACTAACCCAGAAATAGTACCTCGGGTTAAGAACTTTGCTTCAGGAGGAGAACAGAAATCGTGCTCCGGTGGCGCAGCGGCAGCGGGAGGCCCCATTAGCTAAAATGGTACCTCGGGTTAAGAACAGTTTCAGGTTAAGAACAGACCTCCGGAATGAATTAAGTACGTAACCCGAGGTACCATTGTATATGTGTGTCTATGAAAGAACAAGTACCTGAGTTGCTCTCATGTTCTCTGCTGTAGGATGATTGTAGCATCCAGCCAGGTGGGGCAGGAGAAGGTCCACTGATCTGTGTCTTTGACCACCTCTTTGTGCCTGTAAATTGTGGTACTTAACTAGCCAGCCAAGGCCATTATAAACTGGGCTGACCAGTTCAGCAGCCTTTTCTACTAGATTCATCTAAACCTCACTGGACTTGGACCCACAGGTATAATCTAGACTGCTCTCCACAATCCATAACAATATATTTTGGTAAGTTGTTTGTTCACCATGTGTTTGGATACTTCTTACGATATCGTTACCAAATTTTGCATGAAGGTTCCTGACGGAGTTTTTCTACCATGTTTGGACACGGTTTTGAATCAAAATGCCAGACTTAAGCTTTCAAAATTTCACGGTTCTTTAACTGCAGATTTCAAAACTGCAGCTTGATTAACTGATTGCAGTGATTTTTTGGGGTTTCTTTGAATTCCGGAGCAATGACAGGTATGAGGCAGCTAGTAACACATACATACATGCACACATACATGATACATGCATTCATAAGTGGTGCAGAAAATAAACTTTGCACATGTAGGGGACGCTTATTATTTGGATGGGTGCCTTGACCGTCTGAGCAGGTTCAGGTGCAAAGCTCTAGTGAACAGCACTGGCTCACAAATTTACACCTCAAGCACGTCCTCTTGAGTCCTGTGTTTTGCCCATGTCTCCATATTGATGTGTGAGAGGTTCTCCTCATCCCCTGGAAGAACCTCTAGACAGTTTGTCATCTGGCCTGTCACTCGGTGACGAGGCTGTGTCTCGCTAATGAACACATCAAGCCGCCTGAGTGTTTGTGCTGCCTAATTGAAAGAGCTCACAATTGGGAATTTTTAAAAAAATGTGGCTTAGATGACAACACTTGGGTCGAAGGGGGAGAGCGGTGCCCTCTGCAAGCGAGATAAATTATAAATAAAATGACCATGTGTAGCACTGTGACTTTTAATCAATTTGTTGATTAGATTCATGATTTAAAAACAAAACAAAGCAAAAACAAACCCTTTAATTGACTAAAAATATGTCTCCAATTAGATCAGACAGAACTGTAGTTGGTTACGGGTTCCAGATGTTGTTAGGAGACCTTTATTCCCCTCCCAGATCTACAGTTCCCAGGGTGCTTTAACTATAAATCCCTCTTCTCAGAGAACTCTGAGAATTGTAGCTCTGTGTGGGGAAATGATGGTTGTCTGACACCGCTCAGCACCCTTAACAAACTACAGTTCCCAGGATATTCTGGGGGAAGCCATGACTATTTAAAGTGGTATGATACTGCTTTAAATGTACTGTACAGCTAGGGCTCCAGTTTGCATTCTATAGGTTGCGGGGACCCCATGCTCATGGTTCTTTTGGAAATAATTTCCCTCCCACAAAAGCTGCTTCTAATGCACTTGGGAAGAAGGGGAGAGTATAAAAGAGCCTTGAGTTCAGCCAGTGCTGGCTGGGGCTGATGGGATTTCTAGTCCAAAATTTCTAGAAGGTGCTAGGTTGGTGAAGGCTGGTGAGGCATTTCAAATTGTGGCCTCCTTGGGAGTCCTTATCACTGGGCAAGTTTCCATAAGTCATTTCCTTGTTCCATGCACCATGTATGGAGAATACAAACCAGCCATGATTCTCCCTACAACCTCATGTGTGGCCTACCACGTCCCATATTGCAGTGGGATGTTTTAGGCCACAGCCACATTTAAAGCACCTATGATAGCACTTCAAACAGTCATGGAGAATTCTTGGAGAGTCGTTCATTAAGGGCAGTGAGCTGTTAGGAGATCCAGATTCCTGTCCCAGGGCTAAAAGTAATCCGCAGAGTTCCCTGGGAAGAGGGATCAATTGTTAAACCACTCTGGGAATGGGATCTGAGTGAGGTGAACAGGGGCCTCCAATCAACACTCAGTGCTTTAACAAACAGCAGCTCCCAGAATCCTTTGGCGGAAGCCATGACTGTTTAAAGTGGCACCGTAGTGCTTTAAATGTATGGAATGACTGTGGACTTAAACTCACTGCAGTTGATCCCCTGCTGGTTCTCCCCCTCTCCCTCACTCTCGCTCCACCCTCAAACGCCTCCCACCCCCATCTATGTGCTGGGCCAAGCTGAGGACAGCTTCAAAGACGTTAACCAGCTTTTCAATTTTTCATCACTGCTCATGGTAACCATACCTTCAACTTGCTGCCTCCCTCAGGCTAACCCACCCAGCCTGCTGTCCGTTCTTTGGAATATTAATAATTCCTGCGCCAGTCTGCTCAGCGCGGCCCCTTCCCATTGGCTGACACCGGGCAGAGCAGCCGTTGGGTTCATTAGAAGTCCTGATGATCACAAGCCAGGCAGAAAACCACCTGCACCGCCAGCCTGTCAGCAAGGAGAGTGAAGGCAACACAGACCAGCTGCTTGCGGAGCCTCGAGAAAGTAACATATTTTTGCTCCTTGTCCATCGGAACTACACACTGGGTCTATGACGCTGTGTCTTCTTCTTTAGTTTGTTGGCCAGGAATGTTAGTACTGTGTTACAGACTGCACACATACACCATACATTTAAAACACAAGCTCCACTTCCCAAGATTCCTGGAAACTGTAGTTTTTAAGGGTGCTGGAAAACTACAGTTCCCAGTATTTTTTTGGGGGTGTGATAATGTGCTTTAAATGTATGATGAGTTCGCAAGCGCAGCAGGGCTGCGTTAATCATGGCAGACTGCCTGATTTCCATTGGAGCGATCAATGTGAGGTTGGTTAGACTGAGAGACAGTAACTGTCCCAGAGTCACACCCAGCATAGTTTCATGGTGGGGTGAGCATTTGAATCCCGGTCTCCCAAATCACAGCGCAGCACTCTAACCACTACAACACACTGGCTCCCGACTTTACAATATCTTTTTTTTTAAAGATGAGGGTGACCAGACCTGCATGCGGTATTCCAAGTGTGGTTGCTCATCAGATTTACTAACAGGTGTTTCAATATTGGCATTTATATTTTTGATCCTTCTCCTAACGATCCTTAGTGTGGAATTTACTTCCCCCCTGCACAGCCGTCATGCAAACTGTGTCAACATCTTTCAACTTTTTTCTATGGGAGAAATCAAGGGATGAAACTCTCAGGCCATAAAAATTGGCAGAATTACAATTTTCCTTTAATTTGTGTGTGCTTCCGCATGCCTTCCCCCCCCCCCCGCCCCGGTTCTTCTTTTCCATCCTCATATTTGCTAACTTCATTGTGCAGTTATTCAGGGAAGACTGCCTCACCACGATGTTCTGCATATTGTGATTGTAAGCTGGATTGATTCCTTACTGCCTATGTAAAAATTTCTCTGTAGTGTTACGATCTTCCTGAGAGGGCTATAAAATATAATGCGGAAAAAAATGTTTAATAAAATGTAGAGCATCAAAAAAAACAGTGCCTGAATTATGCAAGGAGAGGTTGAAGGGATTCCCATAGCTAACAGGGGTAAACAGAGTCACGCTCACTCCCTGTGCTGCCTGAGGCTGGGCTTCTGTTTGGGACAAGTGCCAACTGGGCAAGGTGTTGGGGAGGACCTCTAAGAAGAAGCTGGTGGCAGGTGCCCAGTGGAACTTGTAAGGCAGAAAACAGGGACCACCACAATAGTGGGAGCCAGAGCCAATAACAGGTGGAGCTGGATGTAGGTAAGCCACACTGCTGAGTCAGTGCAGCATAGTGGTTAGAGCATGGGTAGGCAAACTAAGGCCCGGGGGCCAGATCCGGCCCAATCGCCTTCTAAATCTGGCTTGTGGATGATCCAGGAATCAGTGTGTTTTTACATGAGTAGAATGTGTGCTTTTATTTAAAATGCACCTCTCGCTTATTTGTGGGGCATAGGAATTCGTTCATCCCCCCCCACCAATATAGTCCGGCCCCCCACAAGGTCTGAGTGGACCGGCCCCCTGCTGAAGAAGTTTGCTGACCCCTGGGTTAGAGCATTGGTCTAAGATCTGGGAGGACAGGGTTCAAATTCCCTCTCAGCCATGAAGCCTACTGGCCGTTTCTGAGCCAGTGCCTCTCTGTCTGACCGCAGGGTTGTTTGGGGCATTAAACGAGAGGAGAAGAATCATGTATGCTGCTTCAAGCTCCTTGGAGAAAAAGGTGGGGTTTAAATGTAATTAATCAATAAGAGTATGAATAAAAGAAGGCAGGCAGGTCAGGGTCTGGAGGAAGGCAGGCCGAGGTTTGTGGGGCAGTGCCCCATTTGCCCTAGCAGATCACAGGCTGCTCACAGGCTTACAGAGGCACCCAAAACAGGCCATTGTTGCCTAGCCTCAGAGCTATCACTCAAATCCTAACGCCGGGCTAGGGGATGTGTTGCTGAACTCCAAGTCCCATCATTCCTGACCACTAGCCCTGCTGGCTGGAGCTGATGGGAGTTGGAATCCTACTCCAGTAGATGCCAAGAAGACAACAGAGGCTGTGCCAGTCTAATATTTAAGGAGAAGGCATTGCAAGGGGCAGACACCACAACACTAAAATCCAATATTGTGTCAAATGGACTTCCTGGTAAGAAGTGCAGGAGCTGAGACAACCTTTCAGGCATGCTGGTCCCAAGCTGTATAGGGTTTTCTCTACTAGAACTAGCATCTTGAACTCAGCCTATTAGCTAACTGGCAGCCAGAGAGAAACCATTTCTCATTGAAATGCAAGCAAAACCCAATGTTTCCCTGAATCCCTTCCATCCTCCCCGCTCCCAGCCCCCAGCTTTGTACTGTACGCATCCTCTTTGACCTGGAAAAGACCAGCCTGACTCCAGCAACGGTGGCAGCGAAAGGGAGCAAGCCGGCAAATAGGACATGACAGCATATCACAGGCCGATATGGTAACCAGCTGTCTCAAGTTCATGGGCCAGTCGGAGCACTTGGGAAGGAGAGAGGAGCACCCACCTGAGGCCAGGCGTCTGCAGGGGAAGGGGATGGTGAGAGAGAGAGAGAGAGAGAGAGAGAGAGAGAGAGAGAGAGAGAGGATGTTACTGACATGTGGGTCCTACCTCCCCCTTTCCGTGAATCCCTGGACGTCATGTATTGCTTGGACATGCTGCAAAACTTGCAAGCTAGGAACATAGAAAGCTGCCTTATACTGAGTCACTTCATTGGTCTATTTAGCTCAGTATTGTTTGCACTGACTGGCAGCAGCTCTCCAGCATTTCAGACAGGAGTGCCTCCTGGCTCTACCCTGGCAATCCCCAGCTGGGATAAGACTCCTTGTCTGCAACCCTGGAGAACCACTGCCAGTCTGTGTCTCAGTGTGAGGCAGCTTCCTATGTCACTATTTCAACCAGCCCTTGATTTAGAAACATAAGGACTACAGCCTTACTTTGTTTTTACAGGAAATGCCACAACTCAGTGGTAGAACACCTGCTGTGAACATAGAAGGGTCCAGGTTCAATCCCCAGCATTTCTTATGTTCTAATTTTGAATCAGCCCTTTATTTAGAATCATGAGGACTGGAAACTTACTTTGTTTTTGTGGGAAATGCCATAGCTCAGCAGAAGAGCTCCTGTGTTGCATGTAGAAGGTCCCAGCCTCAGTCCCTGGCATCTCCACATAGGGCTGGGCAAGGCTCCCTGTCTGAAACCCTAGAGAGCTGCTGCCAGCCTGTGTGGACAACACTGAAGTAGATGGAGCAAGGGTGTGACTCTGGATAAGCTTCCCAGATTCCTATTTAAAACCAGCTCTTTATTCAGGGCAGTGAGGACTAAAATCTTACTTTATCTCTAGGGGAACAGCCATAGCTGACTGGCTCAGCACATGCTCTTCATGAGGAAGGCCCCAGCCTCAACCCCCAGCATCCCCACGTAGGGCTCAGAATGTCTCCTTCCTGAAACCCTGGAGAGCCAATCAGGTTAGACGGTACTGAACCAGATGGACCAATGGTCTGGCTTGGTATAAGGCAGTGTTAGAAGCATGAGGACTGGAATCTTACTTTATTCTAAACAAGGAATACTCAGTGACAGCGCTCCTATGCTCTAAGTTCCTGTGCTCTTGCATCTTGCAAGAGGCACACATGCAACAACCAAAGGACCTATCTGCAGGCATCAGGACGATGCCAGCCCTCTCTTGCATAACTACCCTTGGCTCCCGTCCATCGCTTCCAGGCCAGCAGCCTGAGCCAGCCGAAAACGGACTCTAACGAAGCCACGTCTGTTTCTTGCACAAAGCGCCGTCCCCGGCAGACACATCGCCATAAAAACCCAGCCGTGCCGGCTTGTTCAACCTGCTCGTGTCCCCGGCTCTGAGGCAATCACCAAGCTGCTTAGCTGCCCTGTAAATGGTACCGTACAAGCCATAACACCGGCTGTCGGTTCTCAGCAATGGCCTGGACCCATCTAGAGAGCACTTGCCTCTTAAACTCTTGGCCTTGTAATGGCATTGGAAATTTGCATCCTGAGCTAGCTGGGGGGAAGAGGCAGGGCTGGAGATGAGGGGAAGACATTGACAGTGAAATTATTATTATTATTATTATTATTATTATTATTATTATTTTATTATACTTCAAATCACGCAATAATGAGAAAAGCGATATATACAACAGATGGAGGAAAGAGTACAAATTTTACCCCAAGATGGAAGGGCGTGAGGTCGAGATCTTACCAAGGGCATCCCCAGGGAGAGGTGGGAGAGAACCTTGCCAGAATCCCTGGATTTAGTGTAGACAGGGCTGAGCTAGATGGACTCATGGGCTGACTCTGCATAAGGCAGCTTCCTAAGCTCCAAAAAGAGAAAGTCTGCCTGCAATGAAACAAAGAAAAAGACAAGCCTTGCGGCACCCAGATATTCTGTTTCTGACATGTAGGACTGCACGTCCAAAATATATTAATGTATTTTGTGCATATGAAATAAAGTTCCACCAAAAAGCCCTGAATGACTGTGGTTTCTTGTTCCCTATTTGACAAAAACTGCAGAGCAAAGACTTCAGCTTCTTTGGGCCACAGAACAGAAGAGGGTAGGAACACAGGGAACAGCCTTCTACTAAATCAGTCCATTGGTCCAGCTAGTTCTGTAATGTTTACACTGACTGGTAGCAGCTCTCCAGGGTATTAAGCAGATTTTTCAGCCATGCTCACAGGTGATGTTGTGCTCACCAGTCCCACATTATGTCTTAAGCCATACTCAGGCTGTTTGTAAGTTGCGCATTATGCAAATGCTCAAGTCTCCCACTTTTTCAGATCCAGGACTCTTATACTAATCTCATCCCAAAGCATGGAAACTACATAAAATAAAATAAAAATTAACCACATGTAAACATAAGAAGAGCACTGCTGGATCAGGCCAATGTCCCATCTAGTCCAGCATCCCGTTCTCACTGTGACCAACCAATGCCTGTAGGATAGCCCTTTCCTCTGTAAATCTGTCTAATCCTCTTTTAACACCATCTAGGTTGGCCACCACTGCCTCTTACTGACTAATCCAGCATTCAGGTTTATCTCTCTCAAATAACCCTTGGTACTGGAGAGGGTTAAGGATGCTGAGAACTGCAGCTCAGCACGGGGTAAATTGCAGTGCCCAAGATTCTTTGGGGGTGGGTGGGGAGAGGAGTGATTTAAATTTGCTTTAAGTGAATGCTATGCGGGTGGCGCTGTGGTCTAAACCACAGAGCCTAGGACTTCCCGATCAGAAGGTTGGCGGTTCAAATCCCCGCAATGGGGTGAGCTCCCATTGCTCGGTCCCTGCTCCTGCCAACCTAGCAGTTCGAAAGCACGTCAAAGTGCAAGTAGATAAACAGGTACCACTCCGGCGGGAAGGTAATCGGCGTTTCCGTGCGCTGCTTTGGTTCGCCAGAAGCGGCTTTGTCATGCTGGCCACATGACCCGAAGGCTGTACGCTGGCTCCCTCAGCCAGTAAAGCGAGATGAGCGCCGCAACCTCAGAGTCGGCCGCAACTGGACCTAACGGTCAGGGGTCCCTTTACCTTTCCTTACATAAGCAGTTTGAGAGAGTAGTCTTCACAAGACCTGCTTCCAGATGCCAGGGGCTGGACCTGGGACACTCTGCATGCTAAGCACCACTGAACTATGTTCCTTTGGGTATGCCAGACTTGCTGACTCACTGTAAAGTTTCACAATGTTACTGTCACATCAAAATTATTTCTCAATCTTTCTCTCTCTCTCTCTCTCTCTCTCTCTCTCTCTCTCTCTCTCTCTCTCACACACACACACACACACACACACACACACAATTTTCCCAGCACAAACCGGAATGACAGAGGCCATCCAGGTTTCCTATTTGATCCCAGAATGTCCTGTTTTGGTGCTCTAGTGCTGCTGCTGCCAAGCCCAGAGAGGAGGGGAGGAGCTGATGTTTGCAGCCAGAGTTACAGCCAGTGCTTGCACTTACAGTGGAACCCTCATGAAGCAGGACCCTTGTGCGCAGGGGAGGCAGTTCCCCCTGGAGCAGAGGTGGCAGATGCACACAACACTCTTGCCAGCCCCTCTCTGCTGCCGCCAAAGCCGTCGCTGCTGTGATGGCAGCATGTGGTGCCGCACAGGTGGAGGCAGTGAGGGGAGGACATAAGGGAGAGAGTAGCTGCTGGGCTGGGGCAGCAGGGGAGGCAGCCAGCTGACTTACGTGGCAGCGCACACCTAAAGACACGCGTCCTCATTTTCAGCCGAAGAATGTTGGAGGGTATGTTCTTTTTGCAAACTCCCAAATTTTCCTTTCTAAGAGATGCACAATTTGGCGGATGCAATTCCCGCATCATCTACATAAACGCCTGGGGCTGTTTTTTACATCTTTATGCATTAGCTCGACATGAATATACAAGAAGTATTTCAACTCTAATTCTGTTTGAAAATGCTAGAATAGTGTCTGTATACAGTCTCCAGGAAAAGTAGGTCCCTTGAGTTCTGAAGCGTGTGTGTGCATGTGCGTGTGTGTGTGCATGTATTTACATATTTCCATGTAAATCTGGGTTTAGAATCTAATGTTCCCTTTTAAATAGGCATTAAAACGTCAAGCACTTCCCTTAAACACTTGCTATAGATCAGCAGATTAGTCTGCATGTACTGGGAAAAGAAAGAGATCTGGCATAGGTGAGCGTGTTGTGGGGCAGGTCAGAGGTCTTTCATTGTTTATTTTATATATTTTTACATTAGTACTCCAGCTTTCCTCCAAGGAGCTCCAGGTGGCGTACAATGTTCTCTCTTCCTCCCCAGATTTATCCTCACAATAACCCTGTGAGGTAGGCTAAGGTGAGAGTGAGTGACTAGCTTGAGGTTACCCAGTAAGCTTCGAGGCTGAGTTGGGATTTGAACTCTTGTCTCCCAGGTCTTACTTAGTGTTATGTACTGAGTTGAATAGGATCCAAAAGGCAGCAGTCTGATTGGTCCTAGAACAATAGGATTCAGAGTGCAGCAGTCTGATTGGTCCTAGAACAATAGGATTCAGAATGCAGCAGTCTGATTGGTCCACAGGAGCCACCCAATCCAGCTCCAGGTGGAAGTGAATCCGCAACCTGATTGGCCTACTGGATTAGCCAATCACATGGGGCCCATTGTGTAAATAATGTATATAAAGCAGACATTCTGGGGGAGCTTTCATTCCTCCTCACCACCAAGAGCTGAATAAAGAGAATGAAATCCACTCTCGACTGAGTATATTTTACTTAGTCCAACACTCTAACCACTGTACCACACTCTAACCCTCCAGAGGCTGTGAAGTGTCATTACTTTACTCCTGGGCTTGGGGAAGGACAACAAAACTAAATGCTATAGGCCACCCTGCCTTTTGCTAGGATTTCATCAACTTTTTCCAACTTGCTGCCCTCCAGCTTATTTGGACTCCAACTTCTATCAGCTGCTGGCCAGGGTTGATGGGAGTTGTAGTCCAAAGCAGCAAGAGGGCACCAGGCTAGAGAAGGCTCGCTGACACTCTGGGTGCTTAAGACTTGTATAATTGCTGTCTCCTTTTCAGAGATGGGCTCTGGCCACGAACTGGTATATTTTGCTGCTGCCATGTGGAACAGTCAGAGCTAAGACGTCAAGGGAAGCTTGGAGTCAATAGTAGAGGGCCAGGCAGCCTAAACGGAAATACGTTAAGGCAGGGAGAGGGAGCTTCAGGCACAGGGGCCAAATATGGCCCTCCAGGTCTCCCTGTCTGGCCCTCGGAACTCTCTCCAGGCCACACACCCTCTCCCTAGGCTACGCCCCTCACTAGGCCTGCTTTGCACCTTCCTTCAGTGTTGTCAGGGAATCAGGAGCAGGAGCACTGGGGAGAGAGGATTGGGAGAGCGAAGGGGAAGAATCCGAGGGCAGCGTAGGGGAGTATGACAGTGGCCCGAGAGATTCCATGAGCTTCTCCAGCGAATCAGAAGATTCCCAGAAGGGGGCGCCGATGGTCAGGGCAAGGGGGGTCCCAGGGGGGACGCACCAGAAACAAGGAGCCAGAGGGGAACCCCAAAGCAGCAGTGGAGGATCGGGACCAGTTTCCCCACCAGAGCGTAGTGGGGGGGAAGAGTCACATGTGTCAGGGGCAGTGCCTCCTCCAGAGAGGGAGTCAGGGCTGACCACGCCTCCAACGGAGGGGAGGTCAGTTGCAGCTAGCCCCCCCGAAGGGGGAAGCAGTGACAGCAGCAGTGGAACGGTCAGGAGGAAAGCTGCTGGCTGGGCGCGCGCGCCAAGTTCAAATGTGCAGGCGCGCGGAACAGCAGGAGACCCGGATGGGGAACCAGCTCCTAAAGCCCGCCGGAGGGAGGGAGAAGGCTCAGGGGAATCAGCGGGAGAAGAGGCTAGAAAGGGCGGAACCCCGGCGGGCAGGCGGACCCAGAGGAGGAAGGAGCAGCGGAGAAGGTGGAGCAAGGCTAGAATCTTAAATTGGTGTCAAGGGGGAGGAGACTCAGACGGAGCATCAGTGGTCTGACACTTGAGACGTGGAGCTGCGCGCTGCGGCTCTGGAAGTGAATCTGAACTTCAATAAAGACTTTTATACTTAACAACGAAGCAGCGTTGGTCCTTTGTGAGCTGGGACCTAGGGTAGCTCTGACAAGTGTATTTACCTGGCTGGAATGTGTCCTTGAGCTCTGATAATGCCTCTTGTTTGTCTGGATGGAGATGGGTGTGTCAGTATCTATAAAGTAGCCCATGGTAAAAAAAGTGAACTTCACAGGTTCACACGCACACATCTATACACTCCAATTCTGCTCCTTGAGGTCTTTCAAATCCTGTAGCTGTTGTCTTGCAAAGGGCTTCAATCTGGCAACTCAAGTCCTGAAAACTCTCCTTGAATTGTCATAGAGAGCTGGAGGGAGGTTCACATGCCACCAACCAGATCTAAGGCAAAGACAGAAGTCAGAGCAGGAGAAATTACTGCCATGCATTTTTAAAATAAAAAAATTGATCAGTCGTTCCTGGATGAAACACATTAAACACACACACACACACACACACACACACACACACAAAATGGAAGGTAGCCTTCCGTGCTTGACACGCTGACAGTTTCCCTCCCTGCTCTTCTGGTTGTGAAACATTATTATCTGCCAGTAAAAGTTAAATCTCTCAATTGAAATGGGCTCCTTCCCTGCTGGGTAGCAGAAGGCAACTCCTGCCCTTCCTGATTAGCACTATGTAGCCCCCCAGGTTTGGTTTAAAAACAAACCCCCCAACAACTACTCCCTCCAAAAGGGACAAACTAATAAAGATCTAATCCAATTACGGCTCTGAACAGCATGGGGAGCTTTGTTTGTGTTTGTGCGTGTGGTTGTAATAGTACTCTTTAAGTATTGCCCCTTATCCCACTCTCTCTTTCCTTTCCTCCTGCTGCTTTCTCCAGGAGCGGCTAGAGTCAAAAAGCAGGCTGTTAGGTTGTGTGAGGATTTAAGAACCAGGCAAAACAGTCACTTCACCCTGGTCCAGCCCGTTTAGAATTTTGAAGGCTCTCTGCCAAATAAGAAAAATGGGAGCCTGTAAGAAGCAGAAGTTCTTCTTCTGTTGTTGTTAGCCTCCAGTTCTCTCCAGTAACGCAGAGCAGGGTCCTAGGGAGAGAAATGTTGGCAATCCTACCCACCATTGCACTCACCTTGGAAGAGCATTTGGAGATGCAGGGAGAGTGTGTTTTGACTCTATGTGATTCTGGATATGCACTACCCCCAGAATGTAAACCTTGCATAAGTTGAGAGTTGATTGGATTCCTGAATGCTTAGCTTTGGAGGAGACAGAACAACTCCTTGGTGTTCTTCCTGAACACCTTCTCCAGAGTGACGCTAGGAGCCAATCCTCTGTGGCTGACTCACCTCCTTTTGCTCTGATTGGTTCCAATCAGCACAAAGGGTGAGAAGACTTCTCATTGGCTCACTGGAGGTGAACAAAAGAATCTAAGGACATAGTAAGAGCCCAGCTCAATCAGGCCAGTGGTCCATCTTGTGGTCCATCACAGGCGGCAGTCAGATGTGTATGAGAAGCCCATAAGCAAGACCTGGACACAGCAGCACTCTCCCCACTTGAGGTTCCCAGCAACTGAAATTCAGAGGCATACTGCCTCCACCCATGGAGGAACAGCATAGCCATGAATCTAATAGATGGTCAATG
Source organism: Podarcis filfolensis (assembly GCF_964270895.1). Taxonomy (NCBI): domain Eukaryota; kingdom Metazoa; phylum Chordata; class Lepidosauria; order Squamata; family Lacertidae; genus Podarcis; species Podarcis filfolensis. The sequence continues at coordinate 38,265,121 of NC_139617.1, forward strand.
GTTACTAGCCAAAATGGCTGCACTTTGCCACCACAGTTGGAAGCAGTAAAATGGGTGTAGCCAGGAGTTTTGTTGGGGGTGTGTGTTAGGCCTTTTGTTAGGGGTCCATAACCTCAGTTTGCTATGTATTTTTATTGATTTTTATTGATGGGGGGCAGCTGCCCCTTCCTGCCCCCAATTAGCTATGCCCGTGGGCCGTAATGCTTCTGAATAACAGTTATTTGAAGCTACAGGAGGGGAGAGTTACTCTTGTGCTCAGATCCTGTTTGCAGGCTTCCCGCAGGCATTTGGTTGGCCACTGTGAGAATAGGATGCTGTACTAGATGGGCCATCGGCCTGATCCAGCAGGCTCTAATTATGTTATTAATGGTTGAACTGTGGAACTCACTCCCAAAAGGTATAGTGATGGATGGCTCAGATGGCTTTAAAAGAGGATTAGGAAGAACATAGCCTGACATACAAAAGTAATTATCACATTCATTTCTTTGTCCACTTTTGCCTCTGGCTGGCCCCACCTACCACTGGCATGTGACCTCCAGATGACTGGAGAGAATGCAGCCCTCGGGCTGAAAAAGCTCCCCCCCACCCTATTTCATGTTTTTCCCCATAACCAGGAAAGCTCCTTTTCCAATTGGGACAAGTGAGTGTCTTGTTTCACACTGTGAAGACCCTTCTACCTCCAAGTTCTGTATATTTACTGGCTTATACGAGGGAGACAGATGCTGCCGTCTTAAGAGAGTTTCGGCAGCCCTTCCAACAGATCTTGCTCTTTCCCTTTCCATCTGCAACCAGGTCACCCTATAGCCCGAGGGACCCAACATCTGATGTCCACAGTTGGTATGGAAAACAGCTGCTACTCACCCTGAGTTGTGGAGAGAAAAAGGTCTGTTGTTCCAGCTGACAGTCCACGCAAGACAGGTCATGGTTGGGAGCAAGGCCATCCAAGAAGAGACGGGCTGGTTGCAAGAGAAGTGGGAAGACTTACTTAATTGGGCTGGTGAGGAGGAGGAAGATCAGGATCTCTTGCTCAACCTCTGAGTAGCTTTCAGTAGATCAGCAAGAGTTTCTGTGCCTCTTTATATAATTTTCATTCATTTTGTATTATCTAAATGCATAGCAAAACAAATAACAGATAATAATTCAGAGAATAGCATATACCCAAATCTCTCTGCAAGCATTTCTGACTCCCTACAATCGATGGACAAATTGGTCAGTTTCACTTCTCTACATTTTTATTTTTCCATTCTTAAATGTTCTCCATATATTTACAGCAATTTGAGGTGTGTTGCTGTTTTTTTAAAAAATCCTCAGGAAAATTTGTCAGAATTTAAGTGTGAATGTTTCCTATTAGACACATTTTTGTATGCAATTTTGCCTAAGGTACACATTTTATGCAAATAATTTCCCCCTAATATAATGCATTTGTTATTTTCACTAATAACGCATTCGTATGCATACTTTACATTAGGATCTGCCTATTTATACCCATGACTTGATTGGAGAACTGCACTGCAAAATCTGGAGAACTGCCACTTTTAAAGGGTCGTTGTATTCCCATTTATGAAAACACATTTTTGAAGCTGCAACTTAAGGAGTTTGGTCTTTAAATGCAAAGTGAATTTATCCCCCATCCTTGGGGTAAAGGGCAATAAGTGCCCAAGTCAATCCTCCGATTCTAAAAAACGTCAACTCCACAGGGCTCCACAGAAGGTGGGTGGATTTCTGGCTGCTTTTTCCTCCCACGACCTCGAGGTGGCGAGCTAAGTATGGAAAGCAGAGTCCCTCTCTGGCCCGTTTTCAGAACAAAGGCATATTAGCCCAGCAGCTCGGGCAAATCGGCTTCTCCCTCCAAGAACGCCGAACCCTTTTCAAAACTTGCATCTGTAGGGCAGAAACTCAAACCAAACAAAAGGACATTTAGGGGATGATCTAAGCAAACTTTACCTAGAATTACTATGCTTATGTATGCATGTACGTACTATGTAACTGTGAAGCCTTTTTTCATCTGCATTGTAGACACAGGAGGTCCTAGCTTCAAATCTCAACAGCTGGGAATGTCCGCTGCCTGAAACCCTGGAGAGATGCTGCTGATCTGTGTGGACAGTATTTATTTCTTTATTGTATTTAATAAAATTTATATACTGCTTGATTGTAAAAAACAAAACAACACAAAACAACCTAACAACTTCAAAGTGGTTTGCAATAACAATAAAACAGCAAACTTGTCGGGGGGGGGGGGGAGAGAACCCTGTTAAAAACACATATTTAAAACACACCTAAAATCAGTGATAAGTAAAAGAACAGATCAAAACATAGGTCAACATTCTACATATCCTGATTGATTTGCCTAAACAGAAATGTTTATAGCAGGTGCCAAAAAGAGAACAGTGAAGGCACCTGCCTGGTGTCAACAGGCAGAGAGTTCAAAGGTTTCCACCTATGAATCACCTATGAACATCACAAAGCTCAATATGGAACTAGACTGCTTGGTAGTTTGTGAGGTGGGACTCAAATTCTGGCAAATTCAAGTTGCAGAATTCAAGTTGTGTGGGACAACAATTGCTCGTTGTGGCATCGTATTACCTTCCAGCAAATATATCAGAGCAAATACTCAATAGACAATGGCTGTTGTATAACTGCCTCACAAGCTCTGTGTGTACAAAAATCAGGATGAATGCCCAAGAAACAAGTTGACTTGGTTGCTACCCTAGATGGATCAGTGGTCTGACTCTCTATAAGGCAGATTCCTATTTTCTGCAAGAGGTGTGGAGATTCGAGGTTGAACGGTGGTTACTTGGGTCAAAGAAAAGAAGGCTGCGGAAATCCTGGTGCGTTTGCTCCACAAAGGCCCTCATCTCTTGCAAAGGGAAGTTGAAAACAATTTCTCTGGAGCTGACAGAAAACAGAGAGGCATACTTTTAGGAGATGCTATAGCTTCTCTCTAGCTCCATCTCTCCTCTCTACCCCCCCACCCTGTTCCCCCCTTTGCTGTCAGGGAGACAATCTGTTCCTCCTTTGCTGAGGAGGAACTTTACAATATGGTGACGAGATGTCAGGAATCATTAAACAAAACAAAGAAAGATGGAGCAGGGACGTTCAGGAGAAACATCTTTTCAGCATGAGGGGTAGAGGAGTGTTGAGCACCCAGCTGAAGAGGCTTCTTAAAGCTTGGCAGGGAGGCAAGGCCTCTGTTGTTTATAATTTTGATCCACCTTGATCTCCCTCAGATGCCTCCCATTCTTAGCATACACAGGGGATTTGCAGTGGGTAGGATTTAGATGTGGATATGGGGAATCCCACTTTCAGCTTACCACCCACCAGGAGATTGTGACAAGGCCTGAGACTCAGGCTGATGGAACCAGATCAAGGGGAGGATGTGCCCAAATCTAAGCCCAGGATATGTGTGCTCCAGAGTCTCTGGTTCTGGAGCAGAAATAAGAACCCCCAAGTAGGTCTTATTCCAGGAAAATCCAAGGTGATGTTGTTTGACTACATTTCCCATCAGTCCCAGCCAACATGGGATTGGATGATGGGAGTTGTAGTCAAACAACAGCTGGAAGGCACCATGTTTATATCAAGCTGGGCCAGTTCCAAGCCTTGATACTGCCTGCCAATCACAGTGGCTGATGTTGCAAACCTGCTGTTCCTTCTGTGTCTGCAGAAGGCTCTGCGGCAGCTGAGCAGGCATGATCCTGGGGAGTTTGTTGGGGTAGGTGCCTCTCAACCTCAGCTTCTTAAAATCCATAGCATGCTCTGATCTACCTTGCAAAAATATGAAAGATGGGCAGGATATATATGGAAACAGTTATAACTACTTGCTCTCCCTATGCAGATCTGAACAAGGAAAGCATGCTGTAAATTTTCCTGAGTGTCGTCCATTGACCACAATCGTCACTGTTCTGAAGACTGGGTGTAAGCAATTATGAAAGGTTGTGAGGCTCCCCCAGCACCTATTTCAATTTGGACAGTAACTTGCTTTAAGACAGGGGACCGCCCGCCCCCCGTCTCAGTTTAGATTGTAAGTTCCCTTGGGCAAGTGATTAAATAGCAATCAGAATGAGCACAGGACTGTTCATGCTGATGTGTAAAGCTCAATGTACACCAGTGGTACCCTAACAAATAATAAAACAAAATAAAGTGTGCCTAGCATAGCATGTAGTTTGACCCTTACACTGTAAGTTCCTAGAAGGCAGAGATCATCCCTTGTCTGAATTTAGCCTGTAAGTTCAATTTCAGTGTAGATTCAACAGGGACAGTTGTGACCACATAGCAAAGACTCTTAACAACAACAACAGCAATATAATGACTATTATTTGTAGTAGTTCCAGTAGTAGCGGTAGATGTATCCCACCCTTCCCCACAAAGGAGCCCAGGGTGGCAAACAAATAAACAATAAAACAATTTAAACACGTGAAAACATCTAAAAACAATTCCAGTGCAGATATGCAGATGCTATTGCGTCAAGGGCAAATGCACACCAGTGGCACTATAGTAAATAAGATAAAAGATAAACAACCACACCAGTAATACTTAATCTCCCTCCTCTTCTTCCTCTGGAGATAATTCTTCCAGCTACAGTCAAACAGATGTACCTGTTTGCAACTGTCAGATGTTGGTAGGGGACCCCTCAATCCTTCATGCCCCCCCTCCTTTTAAAGATTTAAGGCTGACAAGTGTCGCTAACAGAGGATGGCTTCTCACTCCTTGCCTGCAAATGTTGGAATATCCCCCTCTGCCCCCCCTCCCCGTTCCTGCTTCTCCCTCATCATCTGGGCTCTGTCACATCTTCTGCCATCAAGTCACGGCACTCCAAACATGACAACATTGATGCGATGTGTCACAGCCTGTGTTCCATGGCAGCAGCTATCACAAAAAGGCCAAAGTTTGCTCCTGGACATGTTTCTGTTCGTGCCAAGAGGCCCAGGGGTGGAGGGCCATGGAAAAAGAACAAAATTTAAACTTTGTGAGTGGCAGCAATGAAGGCTGAGATACAGTTGTGCTCTCTCTCTCTCTCTCTCTCTCTGTGTGTGTGTGTGTGTGTTAGATTGGGGCCTGTGTGTTTTCCCAGCTGTTGACAAATAAAACCCAGGGTGTGTGATTTTCAAGAAACTTGGGGCTAGAGCAGAGGTAGGCAACCTAAGGTCCATGGAACAGATGCGGCCCAATCGCCTTCTGAATCCGGCCTGTGGATGGTCTGGGAATCAGCGTGTTTTTACATGAGCAGAACGTGTGCTTTTATTTAAAATGCATCTCTGGGTTATTTGTGGGGCACAGGAATTCGTTCATATTTTTTAACAAAATATAGTCCGGCCCACCACACGGTCTGAGGGACAGTGGACCGGCCCATGGCTGAAAAAGGTTGCTGACCCCTGGGATAGAGTATTTAGCACCATAGTGAATATCTTAATTATCACAATGGTGAATAGTTTGCTCAAACAGCAGATCATGTTGTAAAGCAAAAAGGGGGGGGACTTCAAAAAGTGGTCCTTCAGGTCCCACTCCCTGACCCTCATTACTCTCTGCAGGCCACACACCCTTCTCCCCAGGCCATAATCCTCACAGCCCCTGCTTTGAACCCCCCCTCAGTGCAATGCATCCTTGAACTCCGAACCACCTTCTTGCTTTTCTGTAGGGAGGATGGTGAAGGTTGTGTGTAGAAACCAGGCTAATGTGAAAAGCTGGAATTTACATAACTTGCACTGCCCGCTTTTGTCTCTTCCCCGCCCCCCACATGTGGCCCCAGGAATGTTGCCAAGGAGGTGGTGAGGCTTCTCCCCACCTGCACTTTAAAGCAAGGTGTGTATTTTAAAAGAGAATCATAGAATTGGAAGGGACCCCAAGGATCATCTAGTCTAGTTCCAGTCTGGAAGAAAAATGTATACGAATGCAAGAAGAAGCCTTTTGTATCAGAGAAGAGACCTGCATATTCTTATTCCAGCAGCTCCCAAACTCCCCCCACCCTCAGACCACATGAAATTTGCTGAGCGTCTTGGTGGCCCACCGAACGATTTTTCCTGCCTTCTGTTGTAGCAGTTGTAATTCCATAGAATTCAAACTGCAATACCATAAAAGCAATAAAAAGAAGCAATAAGAATACAATTAAAAATCAGTACAAATGTTTAATTTGATGGATGTGCCATCTTCTGACTCTGACCACAAATCCACAGGTCTAATGTGGGCCCCTGGTGGTCCACAGATCGTATTTTGGGAACCCTGGCCTATCCTGTTTTCACAATGGCTGACCAGACACTTTAGGGAAACCCATAAAGGGAATGGGAGCCCCGCAGCGTTCCCCTGCTTGAATGCTCCAGTAATCAAACACAGAGTACCACTGATACTGAACGTAATATTGCTATTGTGGCTAATAGCCTTATCCTCTGTGAATTTGTCTCACTCCATTTTAAAGCTGTTTAAGTTTATTTCTACTCCACTTTTCCTTTCCTTTTGGAAAGGAGATGTACTTGGGTCCCCATATTGTTTCAGGAGCTGGTTGATAGATAAACCCATTTCTCCCCCATCTCAGGTTGACATCACGACGCAACCAAATGAAAATGCACACACATCCTGCTTCTTCCAGGCTCTTAAGTCCCCCCCCCCAAGTAGATCCATCAACCCTCCCCCCCAGTGCTTCATTTAATCATAATAATGAAAGGTGTGAGCCACTATTAATTTGAAGGCATTCGCATTAGCCCTGCACTCAGCTACCAGGAAGCCATGGCCATTTTCCAAATGAATGTGCCGAGGCCATAAATTGGAAAGTAGAGATCTGACCGACAGCAGCTCTTCATGTCTGTACATCCCCCTCCTTCTGAGAGGCACTTTACACACACACTTTCTCTCTGTACGGCAAAAAAGCCTCCTTAATTAAGTGAAAGTGGCAGCAAAAGAGCAGGCCTAAGTGTGGAAAGAGGCAGCTTAAAAACATATTTGATTCATTATAAATAATAATAACTGGAAGGTGGGAGAAGGGTGGTGTCAGAACAGAAGCAGGGGAGAACAGCTTGCAAAAAATAGAACAGGAACACTGGAAGCTTCCTTGCAGAAGGTCAGGCTGTTTTGTCCACCTAGGCCAGCATTCTTAGCAGCAGTAAAAAAAGAACAAAGAGTTCTGGGGCACCTTCGGGAGGCAAATGCAGCATGGCAGGGGCTCCCAGCCTGGCATCTATAAATCTTTCATTATTGCCCCTTGGAAGGGTCCCCCAGCTTTCTTTTGAAAAAGGAAGTCAATCTCTAGCCCTCCTAGAAAGAAAGTTATGGAACAAAATGTGCAGGCACCTTCTAAGCGGTTTCTGTGAAATGAGAGTAAGTGTGATGTGGTCTATTTTTCCTGATATTGAGGAATACTGCCTCTTGCTGTTAGACAGCAACACCATCACTGTATGTGCATCTCCACTTGGGACCAGGAGAATCCACTCTCTGAAACCCTGGAATGATGCTGCTAGTCAGTGCAGACATTATGGAGCCAGATGGAGTCAGGGTTTGATTGGGTATAAGGTATACCCCCCCCCAAACAAATCAGGAATAGAAGCCCAGAATGATAGAATTGTAGAGTTGGAAGGAACCTCGGAATCTAGTCCAACCCACTATAGTGCAGGAATCTCAACTAAAGCATCCATGACAGATGGTCACCCAACCTCTGCTTAAGCACCTCCAGTGGAATAGAATCTACCTTCTCCTGAATAATAATAATAATAATAATAATAATAATTATTATTATTATTATAATTTATTATTTCTACCCCGCCCATCTGGCTGGTTTCCCCAGCCATTCTGGGCGGCTTCCAATAGAAGGTTAAAAATGAGGAAGTCTGTTCTACTGTCAAACAGCTCTTACCATCAGAAAGTTCTTCCCATTGTTTAGTCAGAATCTACTTTCTTGTTCCTTGAAGCCATTAGTTTGGGTCCTACCCTCCACAAGGGACCACAAAAGATGGAAGTGACCCATGTCTCTCTGGATCTCCAAGAGGCTCTGCTGACGGGAGCTGGAGTCCAGTAACATCTGGAGGGTCATAAGTTCCCCACCTCTTATATAGAGAAGTGATGATGAATCCTCATATGCAGACTGAGTATACCTTTAAGGGTGGATGGAGGGGATGAGGTGAGTGTAAGTAATCTTCATGAATTCCTACTGGACTTTAGAGAAGCAGAATTATGGAGTTGATCCTTAATGTCCTTTTTATACATTCTATCCAAAGTCAACCTGTGGCCATCTGGAACACAAGAACACAGCTCCCTCATAGTGAGTCAGACCACTATCTATCTAGTTAAGTAATGCCAACACTGGCAGCAAATCTCTAGGATTTCAGTCATGGTGTCTCTCTCAGCCCTACTTGGAGATGCTGTTTGGGACTGAGCCTGGGACTTGCATGCAAAGATCCCTCTTAAGATCCAGCTCCTAGGGGCCGAGGTCCCTTTGGTTCAACCAATAAACTATTTGAGGGGGCTGCCTCCCCGAAGTTGATGGGTATTGCCATTCAAATTATGTTTGTGTGCTGTGTCATGTGATCAATTATGTGGGCGGGGCTTACCTGCCCCCCCAATAATGTATCCAAGTTGGCACCCCTCCTACCATTGAATTATTGTCTTTCATCTAAAAACAAAGTAAGACTCAATTCCCCATGGTTCTGAACAGGAGATGTTGAGGGTTGAACCTGAGACCTTCTGCATGCAAAGCAGATGTTCTACTGCTGAATTCCTTCATCTAAAAATAACAAGACTCCAGTCCTCATGGTTCTGATTAGGAGATGCTGGGAATTGAATTGGGGGTCTTCTTCATGCAAAGCAGATGCTCTGCCACTGAGTTATGGCCCTTCCCCAACACCCCATCACCTTTAGCAACTAACCAGTGATCATTAAGTTCTCCCCACCATGCCAGTAGCAGCATGTTCCTGCGGTCCCCACATGGCAGTGGGCGCACCCTCGCTCAGTTGCAGCTGCTGGTCCGTTTATAAATCACTGCATCACTCTGCCTGCATTTTAGCATTTAACGTGCCTTCGTCTGTGATCCTTAAAAGCTGAAATTAATGACAACCTTGCCGCCACTCATTAATAATTGCTTCATTACTGTATACGACTGCAGCCTCTTGACAATAACGGAGTTTGCTCGGGTATTTCTAATTATCTGGCATTTCAGCTTCCTAATGGAGGCCCCCCCCCAATTCCTCTCTGTGGAAGCAGCACAGGTTTGGGCCGAACGACACGGCACAGAAAGGACCCCAAACATCCTGTAGCCCTGGCATTTATTAATCATTCCAGGACAGAGGGGGGAAAAACAGGTCATGGACTGCAGGGGACCAGTGGACCTCCAACTGTGTAGTCTTCTACACATCAACTTAGAAGGAGGGAAGGGAGATGAATTCAATTCACATTTGAAGGGGCACCCACCTCATTCACATTCTCCAAAGCAATGTTGCCGAACTGATACACAGAAATCCTTTTGCGCTTCTCTGAATTTTGCAATGTAGTTCTGCAGCCAAGTAATGTGTACAATAATACATACACAAGAGTGAAGCCTATGCACTGAGATGCACTGAAATTTGTGGAGGGGATGTAGCTCAGAAGTAGAGCACCTGCTTTGCATGCAGAAGGTCCCAAGTTCAATCCCCGGCTTCACCAGGGCCTGGAGAGCTGCTGCCAGTCAGAATAGACAATACTGAGCTAGCTGCACCAATGGACTGGTTTGGGTATAGGTCAGTATACAAATAATAATAATAATAATAATAATAATAATAATAATAATAATAATAATAATTGTTATGTACTGAGTTGAATAGGATCCAAACTGCAGCAGTCTGATTGGTCCTAGAACAATAGGATCCAAAAGGCAGCAGTCTGATTGGTCCTAGAACAATAGGATTCAGAATGCAGCAGTCTGATTGGTCCTAGAACAATGCAGCAGTATGATTGGTTGGCAGGAACCACCCAATCATGCTCCAGATAAAAGTGAATCCACAACCTGATTGGCTTACAGTAGAATTCTGGAATTAGCCAATCATGTGCAGCCCATTGTGTAAATAATGTATATAAAGCAGATACTTTGAGGGGACATTCATTCATTCCTCCTCACCACTATGAGCTGAATAAAGAGCATGAAATCACTTTGTGACTCTAAGTATATTTCAATAATAATAATAATAATAATAATAATAATAATAATGCGACTCTGAGTATATTTCAATAATAATAATAATGATGATGATGATGATGATGATGTAGTGTCCAATGTTCACTAAAAGCCTGATGAATTTTCATGAGCACTTTTTTTTTTAAATGCAACAAACCAATGTGGAAATGTGGAGAGCTGTACAGGTTGCGACTGTTTAAGGCATGACTATTTGTTGCACAACTGTACACACACATATCACACTGACCCTGGAACTGGTTGGAAGAGGGTGGGGGGAAAAGGGTGGGCAGGCCTACACATTCTCCTGCAATGCATGGGGGGATGCACAGGAATGCAACCCCTGTGCAAAACAGCTGTTGTCTGTATTTATGATTGGAAAAAGCACCTGAACCATCTTCAAAGGCAGCCCCATGTTTAACACAAGGCAATAATCCAGCCAGGTGCTAACCAGAGCACTGGATCACCGTGCCCAGGTTAATTCAAGAATTCAAGACTTTTTTGTGGAAAATTGTATTTAATTTGGGCTCACCAACTCCTAAAAAATCTACAGCTTTTTACACTATGCAGCCAAACACTACACTGGCCCTCTGTTCAGAACACCAGCATGAATGATACACTGACTGCGAGCTGAACAGCTTGTGTGACTCTAGGCCTCATTTTCCTGGGATTCCCCATCCCCAACTCCCGAGAGGAGTTTTCAGACATTACAATGCTGACACCTCAATGGACAAACGTCTGCAAAGGGCATTTGCTGAGAATCTGCTGAGCATTGCAATCAAATTTGCCGAATCTCTCTAGGAAGTGGGAAAGACTGAGAGGTGGGGAGAAAGGAAGGGAAAAAGCAAAAACTGCCTGCAAAAGGATGGTTGGTTCCTCATCCCGTTTGGGGTGACCAGCTCAGCTATTGTGACGCAGAGCACCCCTCACCTACTCAAGAGGCTTGGCAGGTGCTTTTGCAAGGTAGCAGGGAAGGCTTTTGCTGTGCTACGTTGAAATTCCAGCTGCCCTCCTGTCTCGGGGTGGGGTGTGTAGAGAGAGATGAGGAGTGTGTGTGTGTAGCTAGAATTACAACCTACTCAGGTAATTAGCAAAATTCGGAGCAGACAGATTTCCGCTTGCACCGCTGGAACTTGTCACAGGGGACCTGCTAATTAAGCTGGCTTTGGAACTGGTTGCAACCGCTGCCACAGCAGAACAGAAAAGCCATATGCAGCTCCTTGGGGGTGGAGGCCTTGCTACCTTGTCTTGTCTGAAAGGTGCCATTCTGGTGGTCACAGACGCCAAGTGAACTGCTACCTCTCGTTACCAGAACAGCAGCCATGGGCAGCCCCCCCCCACGATGCTCGCAACAGAAAGGTGCTTTCTGTGTCCAGAAGACCACCTGTGTTTATTGTTCCCTGACAATCACCCCCTGGGGAAAGGTGTCCATAGCACTGTATTCTTTTTCCTATGTTCACCATGTGTACAAGGGCCGCTGCCCAGACCTGCATTAAAACAGATCCTCAGATTAGAAAATGAGAGTTAATTCCCCCTTAGGGATGGGGGGAGGCATCTGATTCAGCTGGCGTTTAAAGACAGACCTACCTAATTCACACATTCTGAAACAATTTGCAAACTGAAGCACAGTTCTCCAGCCAAGTAATGTGTACGGAAATGCACATACTTGGGCAAAGTGTGCAGATAAAGGCATGTGTTAGTGAAAATAATACAGAACACTACATTGTATTAGGGATAAATTGTTTTGCAAGAATATATATCTTAGCCAGGATTATATTCAAAAATGTGTAAATGAGGATAAATTTGCACTGAGACGCATATTCATGAGGAATATGAATGAGACTGATGTGGAAATGTGCAGGAGTTAAAGATTGGAAAAACAATAAACTGCCTGTCCCTAATTCTCCAAGATTCGGAGATTCTCAGCAGGGAATACTCTTCTCTCAGACGTTCACAGTCTGAATATAATCTTTAAGAAGTGAGTAGCTCAAATGCTGTTTGGGACTGCAACCCCCAACATCTGTGGCCAGTGGTCATGCTGGATGCGGCTGATGAGAGTTTGAGTCCAATAACATATTGAGGGCACCATGTTGGCGATTCCTGCTTTAAGTGACTGCTCATTTCTTTTTCTGTGGTCCTCAGCTTCCCCCTTCTGTGTCCACCCTCTTGGGCAAAGCAATGGCATCTAATAGCTGACAATGTCCATTGTGGCTCAGGCCATGCTGAAGAAGTATCCGCAAGGCAAGCCCGGCTTGAACCCTTCAGTCTGCCCCAGGGACAAACCCTATTTTGTAGGAGGTGTTAGGTGTGGTGCACCAGGAAAGGCTTTGCTCCCCACAACAAAAAGTCCTGAAATGATTTAGAAGAAGCATAAAATACAGGAAGAAAAATACACAAATGCATTAAAAACACAGCCAGAATATAATATCCAATTGTTTGTGCTGCGCAAAAAGTCTGATGCTCTAATGATGACAATGTTGGAGCCAGCTGGGCCTTACTGAGGAGAGAAGAGGTGCTGCAGAATAGTCCTCTCATTGCCAGACTAAGGACCACCCTCAGAGGTGTGCAGGGTGCTGGACTAGATGACCCTTGGGGTCCCTTCCAACTCTACAGTTCTATGATTTGATTAAACTATGTATGGAAGAACCAGACTGAAATACTCCTGAACAAACAGGAAAATAATACCTGGGATATAGCAATGTCTGAGCATCTCACCAGACACAGGAGAGCAATTAAAGGCATAGCGAATAGAGACACCTTCCAAGGAACAGGGACCCCTTTCTTTAACTATGTTAATGACCAAAATCAAGTCCTTATTATACCACCTGCTCCATCTTCACAGCGGAGAGGTCAAGTAATAGGTTTGAACTCTGAATGTGTGAATTTATGTCTGAAGTCAATGGGCAGAACAAACACTATTAGATGTACTGCTGGATGTTCAATGGTTATTGTTATTGTATTTGTTTAGAAAACCAATAAAAATTGTTTTAAAAACCCACTATGTATGGCATACAGAAAACAGATAGAGAGACCTTTCTTCCCACCCTCTGCCATGATACTGTTGGGGAAATCTTCTTCTTCTTCTTTGGCGATCACTTGTAGCCGAGTAAGAGTGTCTTCCATAAACACGGTTTGAACAATGAGTCCATAAGTGACTGTGGAGGCCAGTTCTGGATCCACACTTCCTTCCACAGTGGGGACATTGGTTTCCGGGTGGGAGCTGATCACGGTGTGGATTTGCCAAGCGTGCCTTCCTCCTAGCACGTTTCTCCCTTGCGTCTTGAGTTTGAGTGTCTTCAAAGCCCATGACACCTTTGGTAAAGGCTGGTCTCCAACTGGAGCGCTCGCAGGCCAGTGTTTCCCAGTTGTTGGTGTTTATATGACTTATTTTAGATTTGCCTTGAGACTGTCTTTAAACTCTTTTGTTGAGCACCAGTATTACGCTTTCCATTTTTAAGTTTGGAATAGAGTAATTGCTTTGGGGTTCCAGCTGCCCGGAACAGCCCACTGAAGGCAGACACCAATTGTCAGCAAAACAGGACATTTATTTAGGCATTGCAAGACTGGTGCGACATAGCCTAAACCAGCAAGTAGTTGGGGGGCAGCACACTAAATATGAAAAAGAGCATAAGCATTCCTGTGCAAAGGGAAGCAAAGGGCAGTTGTGTCCATATTTGGCAATACTTCCTTCTACTAGCTTCCATTGGGGTAAGGCATACCAACTTCTTATATTTCCCTCCTCCCTTTGTCCTTAACAGTTATAGCAGCTGGTCCTGCTCACATGTCCTTCTGTCCTTATCTCAAGGTTCTCTTGCAAACAAAACCTTCACATTTCAACCTTCACTTCCTCAGCCCTTCTCATACACATTTCAATTTTATTTAATTCGTTAATTCCTTTATAATTTTATTCTTCTTCCACAGTGTCAACAAAACTATCAGGACAAGTAAAAGGAAAGGTTTGTTCATATTTGCATGAACTACTACATATTTTGGAAAGCTTCGTTCACTATGCATTCGGACGCCTCTTAAGATATCGTAACCCAATTCAGCATAATGGTTCCTGAGATCTAAGAGTAATATTTCATCTATGTTTGGCTACAGTCAGAGGGTTTTTTGAATCAAGATGGCAGACTGAACCTTTGAAAGCTGCAATGATTTTAACCACTGACTAAAAAACAGCACTGAGTTTTTCTTCTTACTTACAATTCCCAACCAATGCCAGATATGAGGCTCCTACTTCACTTATACTTCTGCTGCCCCAATATGTGGTCAAATAGCTTAAAGGGGGAATTAGATTAATCTAGGGTTGCCATAGGTCCTGATTTTCCCAGACATTTTCCCGATTTCTGCCCAGACACTGCGGCTGACTGCAGTATTCTGGATATGTTTGGGAAAATCTGGTTTGCTGAGCTGATGGGTTATGAAACATGATAGCTAAAGAGAACCTCCATGTGCAAAGGCAACCTACCTCTGAGTTCTATATGCTGAGGATGAACAATTGAAGAAAGGCTGCTGTGCTCATGTCCTGCTTGTCAGCTTCCCAGAAGTATCTGGTTGGCCACAATGGAAAAGAGAATGTTAGACTGAGTCTCTCTTGGATCTGATCAAGTGCAGCTCTTTTTAAGACCTTATGAAAAAGGAGTTAGGCACACCCATGGAGTGAACTTACCAACAGCTGTTAGCCATGACAGTTAATGGAGTTTCTAGGTTCAGGTCAGGACCCAGGGTATCTCAGAATGCCAGTTGCTGAGGAATAACAGTAGGAAAGAGCTATTGCCTTCTCAGCCTTACCTTTGGGCTTTCTATAGTCATTTGGAGAAGGAGGTGCTGGACTTGATAGGGCTTTTGTCCTGATCCTAAAGGGCTCTAACTTTGGTTAGACATACATCTATTTTGACAAAATGGCAAGAGACCAGTGCAATTCAGTACTGGCAGCTAAATAAAGCAACAATGGGCAAACCAGGGGTGGAATAATTCTTAATTCCTTGCCAAGCTGCTTGGAGAAATGCTGGCAGTAGCCAGAGGTGGAATCAGCCACACCTTCCCCAGATGTGATCACTCATGCTGGTTGTTCCTAAACACCTTTCTGGAGGAGACATTAACTTTGTTGGGGTGATGCTCTTGGGCCCCTCTCCCCTCGGCACACCTGAGAGAGGCCCTCCTCATTTGCTGTTAAAAAAAATCTATTGTGACTTGTCAGAAAAAGTGAATAAACGAGGGCATTATTTTTTCATTCTGGAGCTGAGCGTCTGTTTGCCTAATCAAGAGAGAGAGCCAGGAGAGTCAACCACGGTTGACGCACACATTTTATTTAACTTTTCCTCTGTCAAAAGGAGTTTAAATGTGTAATGAACAGGCCAGGGCGATTTGAAATATAATCCCATTACTCTGATGAGATTACCAAGGCTGGGAGAGTTCACAAATCATGCTTAGGGCTTTTTATAGCCAACATCACCCTGTTGAGATTTTTACATTTAAAGCAAGAGGTGTGCAGCAAGAATAAAACGTGACAAGGAGACCTGCTTTAACCATTCACTCGCCCGATCTGCAGGCAACTGACTCTCTGCCCATCTCCAAAGGAGGAGCCAGTCTGGGAAGAGCAGTCTCTGTGCTAATTCTAAAGGGTGGCCTATATATGCATCAGACTGAGGTGGTAGAGCCCTGAGGTAGCTGAAGGGATTATACCACTTTGTCCTTCCAGCTGGGGCTTTTTTGGATTTCCCCCCAGACACTGCTCACATCTTCAGATCTGTCTGTGGCTATACGGTCTAGGAAGTTGGAAAAGAAAGCAATCATTCTGTTCCTTTTTTAATGCTAGATCGAAGTCTAGCCGTCACCTTTCAACTCTTGACATTGTAGTGCATTTGGGTGAGAGGCAAGTCTCCTGCTTGAAATCTTTATCTTCCCCTGGCACGTGATGACATGTGGGTGTGCCATACATTTTTGGATGCTGCCTCAGTCCACAGCGACCATTGGCAAGTCCCAGTGTTCCTGGCCCCGAATGCATTGTTGAACTGAACGTGCTCCAGTGGAGATTCCCAGAATCTTCTGCAGTGAGCCAAGGAGGAGGGGCAAAGGTTCCATAGCAGAGGCATTAAGGATTCTTAGCAAACAAAGCCGATGTATATGTGTGTATGGGGGTGCAGAAGGGATCTCTAATGGCAGGAAGTTTTGAGCGCCACTGCTTTATAGCCTCCCTCCAGAGAGTCCCTCCTCCTCCTCTTTTGGTGCATCGTAAAAACCTTTTGCCTGGCTCCCAGTTGCGGCAGAGGCCATGAAGAAGGCCATTTGGCACTCGAGCTGATGATTTAAGCAGCATTAATTTCAGCCGAAGCTCTCTCCTGAAATGTAGCAACAACTCTGGGAGGCAGATTCCTCTGGAAATTCATGGTTCCATTACAGACATGTCTCTGTGAATAACTGCCCCCATTAATCTTGGCTGGGCTGCACCCAAGCATTGCCTTAATGAGGTTCCTTCCTTCTGGTTTCTCCCAGAGGGTGGGCTCGAGAGCCTGGGCATCTCACTCCTTGGGGAGAAAGTGCTCTGAACTCTCTCCAGGCCTCCCAAGAAGGTGCATGGCAGGGAAAGGAGTTCCTGCCACACAATATACCAGGAAGTGGGTGGCCCAAAGGCCAAATCCAGTTCACAACCAAGAAACAGCCTGCCTTGTAATTTGGTGCCTCTGGAAAGAAATAAATGGCTTCCCAGGGATTAGATGGGTTCCCACTGCAGTGGAGCTACAACCTCTATAGGGCTGTCCTGGGTTATGCCATGACAGCTCAGTTGGTTGTCTACCAGCCTTTAAAGCAGCAGGTTAGTTAAAGGTAGTCAAAAATCCCATGAGAAGTCACCACAGTGCCAACTTATTCACCATGAAGCAGAACTTTGGTGCCTGCACATGCAGCTTGGAATTCTCCCTCTAAACCTGAACTGCCAGTCTGCTGAGCATACCATAAATAAATGGGAAAGTCTCAGAAGCCAGAAGAGGGATGAGTTGGATTTCTAGCAATCGGGAAATGGGATTGCAGTGTCATACTTGCCATTCCTAGCAGAGCTGGTTAGGTGTGAGTTGGGAGATCCACAAATGAAATCATACCTTATTACTTGGCTTGAGCCATGAACTTAGTAGGTCACAAATAGCCTCTCAGCCTCAGCTCCTTCATTGCAATGTTTTCATGTTAATAAACCAGAACTACCTTATAGGGCTGTTGCATGGAGGATCAGTGAAAACCTGTAGGAGGACAGGCGTGGAATGAGGTGGTAGAATGGGCCAAACCACTTCAGATTGTAGGTGGAGAGATTTCTCTTTTTAATACTTTCCCCCACCCCACAAAACTCCCTGCAAAATGGCATTTGGGCACCTGCAACAAACAGGTTCTATCACCACCTTTTGCTAACTGAGCTAGCTTCAGCACTCTCATCAGCTCATTCTGTTGCAGGTAAGATCCAGAAAGGACAACAGGCTTCCCCCCTGAGACAGTCTATACACCTGATAGATGCAGGGGTGCAGTGGAAGTGATCTGAAGTGCTACAAAAAAGCTCTCCCTATCTCTTGAAGGACAAAGAGTCTAATCCAGTGCATAGTTTAACTATGGAACTCGCTCCCACAGGAGGCAGTGATGGCCAACAACCTAGATAACTTTTTTTAAAAGTTACACAAATTAAGAGAGGAGTGGGCTTGTAATGCCTATTAGCTGTGATGGCTGTGTTCTGCCTCTACGTCCCAAGGCAGCAATGCATCTGAAAAGAAGCTGCTGTAAACCACAGAAGAGGAGACAGGAGTCGTCTAATCCTGCTTGCTGCCTCCCCACTGGAACATCTGGTTGGCCACTGTGAGAATGTGATGCTGGACTAGATGGGCCACTCTTCTAGTCCAGCAAACTCTTCTTATGTTCTTACATATGGCTTGACAACCATATGTCAGGAGTGCTCTGATGGTGTTTCCTGCTTGGCAGGGGGCTGGACTCGATGGCCCTTGTGGTCTCTTCCAACTCTATGATTCTATGATTCTCTGAATCTGGCCCATCAGAGATACGTGCTTTATCCTACACCCCTCCCTCCCTGCTGACCACATCCCTGGCCCTGCTCTAAGGACGAATTGACCAACCTATTTTGGCTCTCTCCATTTTTCATTTTTCCAATCTTAAATTCAGTTAGTTCTCCACATTTCTGCAAGCGATTTGCAATTTTCTTACTAAAATCTGGACGGACATTCGTCCACATTTTAGTGCAAATTTCTGCCAATAATTTCTGTATGCAGCTTTGTCTAATATACACATTTTTTGGGAGTAGTTTCACTTAATACAATGCATTTCTGTATGCTATTTTCCCCTATTTTTAACACACACCTTCCTCTCATACATGCATTTCTGTACACACTGGTTGGTTGGAGAGCTGCATCTGATTTTCAAAGGATAGTAGTGTTTTAGGTTCATGTATTAGTTTGAGAAAATGCCAATTAGGCAGGCTTTTACAAAATAAATAAAAATGCATGCAACAACTGAATTTCTCCTCTGTTGTCATGAAAAGTCCAGAGCAATGGATGATTTGAGACATGTATGTGTGTATGTTTCAGAGTAAAGAAAAACAGTACATGGTTCACAGCAGAAGACAACGAATTTGGGATAACAAGACCAGCCGACTTTCCCATCTTTGACCACACCACTGAAAGAACCAATCACTAAAATTAAGACATTGAAAAAGAGTACAATTTGTTTATTAGTAACAAAAATGGATACATTTGTCCTGTTTGTTGGTTTTTAGGAAATTTGATCATGTCAGCAGCGATACGTTTGTCTTTGTGGGTTTGTCTGTGAGCTGTGCGCTCCTGTGTGTGTGTGTAGGCTACAAACAAGGGCCATTCGGTTTTCACCTCTGGACTTTATTTTTTTGCGATCCTATGGCACTTTCCTTGCAACTGTACCTTGGAGATTTCTACAAAAACAAACAGACAAACAGACAAACAGACAAACAAACAAACAAACAAACAAACAGGAAGTCAAGCCTATAGAGGCCTCTATTGGCCCCAGCGGGAGACATTGAAAGCCCAACTATGTCCTCTTTGGGGCTGATATGGCTCTTTTTTCTTTTCCTATGAAAGGGCAAAGCCCATTGCCAAAAGCGGCTGTGTAAAATATGTCATGTCGACCTGTAAAATAATAATACCTGTAAAATAATTACTATGCTGGCTGGCCACTAGCCACCAGAATTCATGAGTCCCTCTTGTCCCAGAGGGAGCGTTTCCTACTTATTCCCAAGCAGGGCAGCTGGACTCCAGACAAGTCTAGACTTCACTGCTGCCCTGATTTCTTTTCCTTTTGGAAGCTGAAGCTGGTCCTTCGACTCAGTTTTCTTTGCTTTTGAGCCAAGTAATCTGCTCGTGTTGTACTGGCACGGGATTCCAGGATATAGTTCACCTATTGGGGGAAAAACACAGAGGAAGAGCTGTTTACTTTTAAGGCAGCAGCATGAGAAAGTCCTGCTCCTGAGCAGGCTTACTTGGAAAACAAGCCCCACTGATTTCAAACAGGGCTTGCTTCACAGTAGGCAGGATTATCCTAGAAGGGATTTAAAAAAAAATAATTTAATCTCGGCCTCCCATGGTTTTTTGCATGCTTGTGGCTTGCTATAAGAAAATGCCAACCCTGACTGAGAGCTGTTTCAAGTAGCAGAGTCTTAACACACATTTCAGCTCTTAAAAAACATCACCCACTTACCCCTGGGAAGGTATCCATCCTTCCAAGAAGTGACTTTTGACATTTGCTCATCCCACAAAAAAACAGAAGCCGAGTATTGGCTGGGGCTAGTAAGAGTTGTAGTCAAAAACAGCTGGAGGGCAGCAGGCTGTTGAAGGCTGTTCAGTGCCCTTCTCCCACCACCCCATCTCAATCCAAAACCAGAAGCCTAGCCGATTATAGCATTCTGTCCCCTACAGGGCCATCTTAGAGAGACAATTCTTGTTTACAGGCTTCTTTCCCTAATGTTAACATCCTTAGGGGAAAGGGCACAGAGCTCAGTGGTAGAGCATTTGCTTTGCATGCGAAAGTCCCAGGTTCAATTCCTGGAATCCACAGGTAGAGAGTGCCCAAAATCCCAGAGAACCCCTGCCAGTCAGTGTAGACAAGAGTGAGCTAGATGGACCAAGGGCCTGACTTGGTATAAGGCAGCTACCTATGTTTCTATCCAGAAAACTGGCACTGATCACTCTTTGACTGATAAACACTGTTACTCAGGTTTGCATCCAGTGTAAGTCCTAATCAGAATACTCACTGAAATTGGCTGGCATAGCTAATTTAGGTGCATTTATTTCAATGGGTCCCGTCTGAGTAGAACTGACTTGGACACATTCCTCAGCAAGGTGCTGCTGTACTGAGCATGAGCCATTAAATAGTCTGCAATAAAGGCCACTTTATTCTACCAGGCCACTTCTTTCCTTACGAAGTTTGTGGTCTTGGTTGTTTTTTATGTGCCTAGGATGTTTTGGCACATGTTACTTGATGGAGGCATTTTTAAATGATATTTAGCAAGCCAGCTCTTCCTTAAAATTTATTATCTCCCAGTGCTTGGGCGATAATCACATAGATAATTTTAATGGAAGGTTAATGCAAAAATCAAAAGATAAAAACGCCCTTTGCTCCGCCATTAGCTGGTTAATATGCTGTGGCATGAAATCTCACCCAATTTTATGCACCGCAGGGTGTTTCTCTTCTGTTGCAGATGAAGCTGTGGGGGCTAGGGGTGGATTGGAAGAATATATCTAAATAGATATATATCTATATGCCCATGTATATGTATGTATGGAGGTTTCGTGGTAAGTGGAGTCTCAGGTCTTTTATTTCTTGATCATGCAAAGGATCTAACTGGAGAAGTACGAGCCAAGCTCCATCCCTTCCTCTACAGAAATAAATGGATTAATCAGCGAATTCATGAACCAACCAACCCCAAACAAAATCATCACCACGACCCAGGTTGCACTTTGTGTATGTTGCATGTGACTTAGCTCACTTGGATGAGTTGCCTGCCAACCAGAAAGTAATTTCATTTGATTTTAATTTAGTATATTTCACATTTTATTTCACCATTTTGCCATGAAGCATGGTGCAGTATGTACAGTGGTACCTCGGGTTAAGTACTTAATTTGTTCCGGAGGTCCGTTCTTAACCTGAAACTGTTCTTAACCTGAAGCACCACTTTAGCTAATGGGGCCTCCTGCTGCCGCCGCGCCACCGGAGCCCAATTTCTGTTCTTATCCTGAAGCAAAGTTCTTAACCTGAGGCACTATTTCTGGGTTAGCGGAGTCTGTAACCTGAAGCGTATGTAACCTGAAGCATATGTAACCCGAGGTACCACTGTATGGCTCTTCCTCCTCTCCTTATAGCAACCCTGAGGTGACCAAGACGAGAGAAAGCCCAATTGGCCCAAGGTGACTCAGCAAGCTTCATGGCTGAGTGAGGATTTGAACCTGTGTCTCCTGGGTCCCAGTTTGAGACTCTTACAATTATACCATTAAACTCAATGCTATCTCTGTGCCCCAACCATCTTACTGACAAAGTTCATTTCCCCCCTCTGGATTAGAAAAGGGGAGGGGGGGAGAGAAAGTGATAAACAATTAGGTATAAAGTTGAATCGTTCTCAGAAGAATCTGCTCTGCTGTGTTGCTGTGTAAGTCAATCCCTTGGGTGTGCACTGGAAGGAGACAAGCTCAGAGCAGTGACTCAGACAGAGAGACAACCGGCAGCTTCTACCTAGGGCAGTCAGTTCTACTGTGCCTTAGCAATGGGAATGTATGAACAACTTAATCATGCCTGACTCCATAGAGAAATGGCCAAATTACCCATACCTCTTAAGGAAGGATGACTGGAAGTAGGCAAGGCTCAAGAAGTCCTTGGGGGAAGGGGTGTAGCTCAGTGGCAGAACATCTGCTTTGCATGCAGAAGGTCCTAGGTTCAAGCATCTCCAAGGAAGACCAGGAGATCCCTGTCTGAAGCCCCAGAGAGCTGCTGTCAGTTAGGGTAGACAGTTCTAAGCTGCATAGGAAATGGCCTGACTCTTAGGTAGGGCAACTTCCTGTGCTCCTAATTACTTCCTAATTAGTGTGCTTCTGTTAGATTACTGCAACATGTTATACATGGGGCTGCCTCTGAAGATGGTTTGGAAATTTCAGATGCTGAAGAATTCAATGGCCAGTTGTTCACTGGAGCGAGTCGGCTTGAGCATATATCACATTGACCCTGGCCCGTCTGCACTGGATGCCAATTTAGTTTCTGGTCCCAATTCAAAGTCCTGGTTTTGACCAATAAAGCCTTAAATAGCTCATGGTCACAATACCTCAAGGACTGCCTCTCCCCATATGAACTGACCCAGATCATCATCTGAGGCCCTTCTTCATGTGCTTCTTCTGCAAGAGGCCTGGAGGGTGGCAACACAAGAACGGGCCTTTTCTGCAGTGGCTCCCTGTTTGTGGAATGCTCTCCCCAGGGAAGCTCACCAGGCACCTTCATTACATATATTCAGGTGCTAGGTAAAAACATTTCTCTTTTCCCAGGCCTTTGGCTAATTAAATAATTTATGGCCTTTTGAACTATGTGGGTGGGGCGGGTATTGTTTCTGCTTGTAACTATGTGATGCATTTTTGTGTTTTTATATGGTAAACCTCCCTGTGTTCCTTGGATGACGGGCTGTAGAAAAATTCAATAAACAACAGCAATAACAACAATAAGAAAATAAATTCTGAGGACAGCCTGGCAGCCTTGAGGACCAAGATCATTCCTCCACCTTCACACAAAAACTGGGGTTATCAAATCCATGCCCAGTTATGGTTGCATGTAGTTGCCAATGCTATTGTGGGAGTACAAGAAGCAGGGGCCATTGATCTTAACTCCTTTTTTAAAATACGCAAAAACCAAGGAAGGACAACAGTAGTTAAAGGGTTTAGTTGGGTCAGGCTAAAGACCCATCTAGTCCAGCAACCTATTCGCAGAGTAGTTAACCAGGTGTCCTTATGGGAAACTTGCAAGCAGAACTTGATTGCAGAAGTGCTCTCCCCACTTGCGATTCCTAGCAACTGATATTCAGAATCATACTGCCTCCACCGGTGGAGCGGGAACAGCTAGTAACCATTGATAGCCTTACACCCTCCATCATCTCCTACCTCTCTTCCTCCAAACCTACCAATATTTTTAGAGTTCCAAAAAAAGCAATGCCAAAAACTCTCCTAGGGATGCTGTAAAAATGTGAATGGTGAAGGCAACGATAAAGGAGGGAGAGTGGGTGCCTGGTGATGGGAGTTTGCACCGAGCCCTTTCTTTTTGCTTGGGTAGTGGGCGAGAACCAAGATTCCTTAGCATACGTCAGTTACTGAACACTGCCATAAGCTTTACATGGGAGGGAAAAAATGTTAAGGACTGGAAATGGCACATAAAGCTTATCACTAGAAAATTTTAAATTGCCATAAAAATAATAGATGGCAGCAAGTTCCGTTTAACCTTCCAACAGCATTAAGTGCCTTCGTTTCAGAAAGTAAATCAGCCAGGGTGTGCAGGCAAGCTGTATTTCCTTAAATTAAAGAAATGAAAGTAAACCGTAGCAATAAAAAAGGGAGAAAGATTTCCCTTCAAAACAAACAAACAAACAAACAAACAAACAAACAAACAAACAATCAGCCTGAATGGAAAAGACGGTGCCAGGGATTGGAGACCTGCGAAAGGGTCTTTGTAAAGGGAGGAATGAAACTCACTCACTTGATTGCACCCCACCCCCACAATCCAGGAGCTAGAATCAGAAAACCGGTACTCAAATGTTTTTCAGATGTCAAGAGCAGACTCATGCTTTTAATGGAACACTCCTGAAATCTTTTGAGTAAGACGAACAGCGGCAATAAAGCCCAAGCACGAGTGCAGTGGGATGCATGCTTAAATATTCCACACTATGCTCAAAGAACACTCCCATTTGTTAAATCCTTCAAAAGGGCCGTCGCTTAGCCAAGGCCACCCGTATGCAAGGAGGACGTCTGCTTGGGTCGTGGGTGTTTGGGAGCTTGGCTGAAGCTAAAAGCATGTGATAGCGGAGGAAGGAGGGGAAACTTGTTTCCAATGAAATGGGAGGATCAGGCACCAGGTCCATGCTGAATCCACTTTTGGCTGCTTCCTCCAAGGTCAAGATCATGCCTGACCCTGTGACATAAAGTCTGAATACTCAGCAGAGTGCATCAGATAAATATTGGTCCTTTGCCAACTTGTCAGGTAGCAGGGGCCACCTGTTTCTGGTCCAAGTGTGCCAGCTGCTCACCCCTTCCCCCACATTTTCTTTTGAAAGAACCAGATGTAGTTTAACCAATAGCCTATCCATACCTAATGAAGTTCCCAGGTACTTGCAGTAGCTATCAGTGCCAACAACTACAACAAGCACACTGGACTACTAGGGTGCCGGTTTGCAGCCTTATCCTTACCTTGATTTTGGGGAAAGGAAAAAGCTGCTGACAAACCATTCAGACTCTGACAGCAGCTTGTAGTGTAGGGCAAGAGGGGGCTGGACGATGCTTTCTGCAGCTAGATGCTACAGCCTTTCAGAGGCTTTTGCATGCGGGGACAGGCTCTTACAGGAACCAGGTTTCAGTAAAGGAGTTTTGCAAGTTCTTGGCCTCAAAATGATTGGTATTTAAGGTCAGAGAACGAGAGAGAGAGAGAGAGAGAGAGAGAGAGAGAGAGAGAGAGAGAGAGAAAGAAAGAAAGAGAGAATGCATTCTTCAAATCAAGCTGGCTAAACCCTCTGGGTATATTTATGCTTTCCCTTGTAGCCTGTACCTTGACTTGCTTGTGTGTGCTGGAACTTCAGTAAGCATATTTCCATAGTAGGCCTGCCCTTGGCTTGTGGCACATGATGGCTGAAACTCCCCAGTGCTAGACTACGAGTACTCCATGACTACACAGCCTGAGTGCAAAACCATGGCCCTTGGCAACAAAGTGAGTCTTTGACCTTCCTATTGCTTTGCTTATGAAACAAGCACATTTCCAGCTTTTAACCCAGCAAAAGTGAGAGCAATGCTTGGATTCTCAGAAGCAAGAAAAGGAAGGTTGTGTGTAAGTGTGGTACTGAGAACCAGATGCTTGCCCGTTTGTTGAGGATGCTTCTTGCAAGTATTTATTCACCTGGGTCATAGCAAACTAGAACCTCCCAGAAAATGGACCCCTGACCCAACAACTAATTCTTTGGAAGCCACATACCTTCAGCACAATCTCGTTGACAGTAGCAGCATCAGACTCAAAGTAGAGATGTTTGTAGTCATGATTGCTTAGATATGCGAGTTTAAATATTGCATGGCCTGTTAAAGGAATTAGAGGGAGAAAGAAAAGAGAAAGGATTGACATGACAAAATGCAGTGTTCACAAAAGCCCATTCTGGAATAAATAAAACAGAATAAGTGTTTAACCTATTCCCCATCGCTACCTCCCTTGAATTAAAATTGGGGACACAATGAGAAAGGTGTTTCACTCATCACTGAAATGGAAGAAATTTAAAAGGGCATCATTTTGGCTGGCTTGTGCCCTGAACTGCTCAGAAGAATAAGAACTAGCTACCTTCTGAGGAGACTTCCCACTGTATCTCTGTCTGAATCCTTGTGTTCTTGGGTCGAAGAAGGCAAGTCAAGAAAAGCTGCACAGAGAGGCAGCAGGGAGCCTCCTTTGCAAGGCATAGAATTCTGCTGAGCATGACCAAATGATCCCACTGCACCTTACGTGTTTCTGACACCTGGTGGAGGCTGACTGGAAGGAGGCGAGGCTTGGGACTCAGGCAGTGACTCAGGAACCAGACTCTTCTGTGGGTAATCTTCTTTGGATTGGATTGGGAGCCTTTCGCTATTTAATTCATTTTCTTCTCTCGAGAAAACTGGCCCTTCTCTCCTGAGGCACACTTTGCGTGCTCCCCAGCAGCAGACAGTTTGGGAATGATTGTTCTGAAAACTTTCAGCAAAAGCTCGTGGGCATGACAGGAAGTGGAGAGGGAAGAGCACACAGATGGCGATCTTAGCATACCATCGGCAGAACAGACGGCAGGAGGGAGCCTGACAGCCTTCCCATGTCATTTCAATTTAAGGCGAGGGGTGGCTCACCAGAGAGGCTGAACTCCTATCAAGGAAAGTTCACTCCCTCCCCCTCTTCTCTCCCCCCCCCCCCCGTAGCTTCCCCTCCGGAGGGAAAAATGCAAATATCTGCCACATGGCTAGTTGGGTGCCAGCCGGTCCCTGGACTGGATTCCTGCTTAAGCACCCTAGTTAGGGAGAAAAAGGATATTGCAAATTGTTCCCAATGTATAATTGCCATTGCCTGTGGAGGAGAGGTGGGGGACTTAAAAGTAAAATAAAAACAAAAGGTTGATTTACTAAGGAATGATTGAAGGTGCAACAAAACAAAAGCAGCACCTCAATATATAAGCTCAGCTGCCATCAAAGGCTACTAGCTATGAGGCTTGGAGGTGATATTGCTTATGAATATCAGTTGCTGGAAACTGCAGATGGAGCAGGTGCTGCTAAGCTCAGGTCCTGCTTGTGGGTTTAAAAGGATGTATAAAGGTTCAATAAAGCAACTTGCCGATCAGAAGGTCAGCAGTTCGAATCCCTGCAACGGGGTGTGCTCCCGTTGTTCGGTCCCTGCTCCTGCCAACCTAGCAGTTTGAAAGCACGTCAAAGTGCAAGTAGATAAATAGGTACCGCTCCGGCGGGAAGGTAAACGGCGTTTCTGTGCGCTGCTCTGGTTCGCCAGAAGCGGCTTAGTCATGCTGGCCACATGACCCGGAAGCTGTACGTCGGCTCCCTCAGCCAGTAAAGCGAGATGAGCGCCGCAACCCCAGAGTCGTCCGCGACTGGAGCTAATGGTCAGGGGTACCTTTAATATTTAACAAGGAAAAATACGGCTTCTGTAACATATTTACTCCCCCCAACCCCAGATCTCAATCAGTAAAGTGCTCTGAATGCAATGCTGTTTGAAAAGGAAGAGGGAATCATGGAGGGCACCCTATCCCCTCCCCTTCCTCCTTTAGCCATGCCCCTTTGAGGAAATGAAACTTCAAAGTGTATTATTACTCTGGCTGCATCATGCCCTGAGAACAGCCTTCCCTGACCAGATGAGCTCCAAGATGGGTGCAGCCAGGACTTATGTTGGGAGGGGGACTTATGTTGGGAGGGGGGTAGGCCACTGGGTTTTTTTTTTGGGGGGAGAACCACAGTTAGCTATGTATTTTTATTGATTGGGGGGGGCAGCAGCCTCTCCCTGCTCCCCCGGCTATGCCCAGGCCCTCCAGAGGAGTTGGACTACAAGTCCCATCCGTGTTAGCCATTGAGAAGCAGCTGAATGATTCTTCCTTGATTAAGCACCTCAGGTGGCTAATCTTATGACTTTGCCTTCCAAAAATTGTGGGGGGGGGGGAGTGGCTTCGGTGATTCTGGCACAAGCAGTGCCCCACCCCCTGCAGCAGCAGCTGGTCTGTCATCGGGGCTAAGATACCCAATCTATGAACCAGGAACCTCTGCTATCAGCTTAGCTCACGTCTTTAGGGGAGTCGCTCTACAGAGCGCTCAGCCTGCCCTCCCCACCCAGGAAACCCAATCACAGTTGTACTGTGTTATTTTACATGTTGTTTTATGTTGGTGCTAGTAGGATGCTAAGTTATTAATCTAGGTTTTACTTCAGTTTCTAACACCGTCCACCTCACTCCCAAGTGGACTACAAAAACATTGTAATAAAACTCAGCAATATCTAGTTCAAATATAATACTGCATGAAATAAAGCTAGATGTGTTCTGTGCTAGCTTAAGTTTGGCTATGAACTCCCACCAAAAAGAAGATCCAAATGAATATGCTGAGGATCAGACTCTAGGGAGTTTCTAGGGAAAGGAAGTTTGCTTTAATATTCTCAGACAGTGTTTCCCAAAGTGGTACACATACCCATGGAGATATACAAAAGGGTTTAAAGGGGTACATGGAGAATATATGTGTGTGTGTGTGTGTGTGTGTGTGTGATGCATACAGCTATCTACCTATCTATTCATAAATAAAATTAGGGTTGCCATATTTCAAAAAGTGAAAATCCAGACACAAAAGTTGTTGAGCTTTCTTCTGTAAGGTTGTTGAAGTTTCTGAGCTAATTTTTAAAGGAAATTCGCCAAAGAATCAACACTTCCAACATGGGTTGCCACTTTTACTGGACATTTTTTTACTGATTTCCGGAAATTTTTGGACGCTGTTTTTGACAGATGAATCCTGGATATGTCTGGGAGATGCTGGACGTGTGGATAAAATAGTATTACTAAAGCTACCCCAAACATTAAGGGGTATGCCAGCAGTAATATTAAACTCTCAAAATGTGATTATTTTAAGTTTGGAAACACTGTGCCTGATAGCTGGTGGACTCCTCAAGCAGTGGCAGATGGGAGTGTGCAGTGAGTGGAGTGTGCAGTGAAAAGCTTATGCTCTGCTATTTTGGTGGGCACCGATTACACAAGAAGCTGCCTTGCACAGACTGTTGGTCCATCTAGCTCAGTATTGTCTACATTGTCAGCAACCTTTTTCAGCCATGGGCCGGTCCACCGTCCCTCAGACCATGTGATGGGCTGGACTATATTTTGGAAAAAAATATGAACAAATTCCTATGCCCTACAAATAACTCAGAGATGCATTTTAAATAAATGGACACATTCTACTCATGTAAAAATATGCTGATTCCCGGACCGTCCGTGGGCCAGATTGAGAAAGCAATTGGGCCGCATCCGGCCCCTGGGCCTTAGGTTGCCTATCCATGGTCTACATGCACTGTCAATGGCTCTTCAGGGATTCAGGCAGAAGTCTCTCCCAGCTCTACAAGGGAATGCCAAGGATTGTATTTGGGGCCTTCTGTGTGCAAAGCAGATGCTCTACCACCAAGCTACCATGGAAAAGGCTCTCCATCTCTGTTGTTGGGTAATCTCTAAGTATACTTTGCTCTGTTCCCTACATGGCTGCTCTGGATACACCTTACACAGATGTTCCACAGTCAGGCCCTACACAGGGTACTTGGTGCCCTTCATTCATATGAAAATTCATGCATTGGCAATTAAGATTTAATGTATTAGAGGTTGTTCTCTCCATTTTCATTTTAATGTGTTCAGTCCGAAGGTCCAACTTTAACTCGGATCTACAAAAATAACAGCATCATTTTAATGGAGATTTATCCACTTTTCCCGGAGGGGATCGGATTTGAAACCTTTTTTACTGTAGCTTAATTCTCCAGATCTCCCCAAATAAACTGATATATGGCCAGCAAACTGGAGACCTTCGTATTTCATCACAACACGTTAATTAAACACTGTTATTGCATGCTAATCAGGAATTATGAATTCTCCACTGGAAAAAAACACACCTGGTGGACGATCCAAAACCAAACTTTAAATCACAGAAGCAAAAGAGCAATCACATTGCATGAGAAGAGGCAGATATTTCTAAACTGGGAGTCTATAGGTGTGTGGTTATTTCTGTTGCTCCTTGTTGCAAGAAAACCAGTATTTGGCACTGTTGCTTGCTACTGGTGTGGGCAAAATGCACTAAGGGCAAGAGACCAAGACCTTCCAAAAGCAAGAGGTCTAAGAGGTACAGTCACCTATCCTCTCACACACAAACCTGCTCACCAAGTGAGATCAGATCCAGAGGCCCTTTTCCCAATGCTCCCTGCCTTCTGGGAATAAGATGAGGAACCTCAGCCCTGGGGGACAAATATAGTTCTGGACCTCAGAGAATAGAAGGGGAAGGGTGCTGCCGCCATGCACTGAGGAGGGACAAGAGGAACAGAGGCAGGCTGGAGAAGGGCCCTCTGCTGAGGGTGCTCCAGTGAAGCTCCTGCCTGGCTCCCTTGGCCCAAAAGTGCATGGGAGGGGGAAGCTGCCCTTCGTGGCCTTTGTGCTCAGGAACAGAGGTCAAGGGAGCCCAGGGACCCAGATGGGCGCAAGGGCAGCTCCGAGCTGCCACCCCAGCCCTGAAGGCCTTGCCTTGATGAGGGAGCCTGTCGTGCGCCCTCTTGGAAATATGCTCCCGGGGCCATGGCCACCTGGCGCTCCCCATTCTACACCTCGGCCTCCCCCCCCCCCCATTCAGCATGCAGACAGTACTGAGCTTTAAAGCCCTATACGGCCTAGAATCCTCGTACCTACGGGACCGCCTCTCCTGGTATGTCCCACAGAGGAACTTACGGTCTTCAAATAAAAACATCTTGAAGGTCCCAGGCCACAGAGAGGTTAGGCTGGCCTCAACCAGAGCCAGGGCTTTTACGGCTGTGGCTCCGACCTGGTGGAACACTCTGTCACAAGAGACTAGGGCGCTGCGGGACTTGACATCTTTCCGCAGGGCCTGCAAGACAGAGCTGTTCCACCAGGCCTTTGGCCAGGGCACAGCCTGACTCCCTCCTTTGGCAATCTTCACAGAATCTCTAGCCCAATGGTTGCCATCAACTTGATTTGAATTAATTTTATAATGAATGATTTTAGAATGTTGTACTATTTTATTGTTGTTAGCCGCCCTGAGCCCGGCTTCGGCTGGGGAGGGCGGGATATAAATAAAATTTATTATTATTATTATTATTATTATTATTAGATGGACCCTCAGTCTGGCTTGTTATAAGGCAGTTTCTTTTCCTATGTACCCCATATATACCCAGGTAAGAAGTCACAGCTCAGTGGTAGAGCATCTGTTTTGCTTGGGGAAGGTCTCAGGCTGAATCTCCAATGGCATTCAAGGTAGGTCTGAGAGAGACATCTGCCTGAAGCCCTGGATAGCCAGTCACGGTACTCAATGATGAGCTAGATGGACCTGTGTTCCGACTCCATACAAGGCTGCTTTCTGTGTTCCTATGTCTTAAGGGAGGGCTGTAGCTCAGTGGTAGAGCATCCATTTTGCATGCAGAAGACCCCAGGTTCAATACCCAATGACATCTCCAGGTACGCCCCAAACCTTGGAAAGCACCTGCCAATCAGTGTAGAGAACACTGAGCTAGATGGGCCAATGGTCTGACTCCATATAAAGCAGCTTCCTATGTTCCTAACTGGCACTTCCCAAAACAATCTAAAAACTGAAATGCTGCTATCCCTTGAAACCTGCACTTCTTCAAATTTTGCTATGTGGTTTCTCCAACCCCAGACAGTGCATAGTTTTTTCTTTTTCATCTAAGATAATTTATATACAGTGGTACCTCGGGTTAAGAACTTCATTCTGGAGGTTCGTTCTTAACCTGAAACTGTTCTTAACCTGAAGCACCACTTTAGCTAATGGGGCCTCCTGATGCTACCGCTCCACTGGAGCACGATTTCTGTTCTCATCCTGAAGCAAAGTTCTTAACCCGAGGTACTATTTCTGGGTTAGTGGAGCCTGTAACCTGAAGCATCTGTAACCCGAGGTACCATTGTACTGTTTACTTGACAGAAAGCATCTAGGCAGCTCACAGAGAACAAACTAAAATATTAATTTAAATGCCCATAAAATCCAATAAACAAACAAATAAACAAATTGGGTGTAAAATGTGTATATTAGTGTAAATAACATAGGGGGGGGGGAATTACATTAGGAAAAATGGCATACCAAAATGCAAAATGAAATCTAATCTGCAAAATTGTATATAGATACATGTACTGAAATGCTAACAATTTTTCCATGAAAACCTTTTCATCCAGACAAAATTCACAAGCTGATGCAGAAACACGGGAAACTGATTGGAAAAATAAAATGAGAAAGGGAGAGAAGCTGTGACTGACAAATATCCTCCCTCCCTAATGCCTGGTCTGTTCTCTTTGGCTCATTTAGAACTGCCTCCCCACCTCCAAAGTGAAAAGAGAGCTCAAATGACATTTTCCCCAACCTTGGAAGGTTTCACGGGGAAGGGGACAATTGGGTGCCAGATCCACCAGAGGATGCAGAGTGAAGGGAAGGCACCTGCAACCTAGGTCTACATCCATACTTTGTCCACCGTCTCCCTGCACTGTCTAAGGCAGTAATGCTTCTGAATAGGTGGCTGGAAACCACAGGAGGGGGGAGCTGCTGTTGTGCTCAGGTCTGCTTGAGGGCTTCCTATTAGGGCATCTGGTTGGCCACTGTGAGAGCAGGATGCTGGACTAGATGGGCCACTGGCCTGCTAACAGGCTCTTCCTATAGCCGTTACCATTCGGATGCCACCTCCCATCCCCAAATTATATGGACTACAGCTAATAAAAGTTGTAGTTTTAAACAGATGGAGGGAACCCATTTGGTGGAGGCTGGAACAAACAAACAAACAACAAAACAAACGAAACAAAACAAAACAAAACAAACAAACGAACAAACAAACACTAATAGTACATACTCAGGGTCAAACTAGATGTGATGCAAAACACGTTGCTTGTTGTGCCTCCTCCATCCTTCCTTTCTTCCCTCTTCCTTTCGTTCGTTCTGGGTGGAAACCGCAGTGAGGAAGCATCACCCATTGCGGCTGTTATTAAGGATGACAAAGCAACCACCACCAAGGGCCATATTTAGCATCATGCCTGTTAAGTTCAGCCCATGGACTGTGAGGGGTGCTGCAGGAACCCGCTGCGCCGCACTCCCTTGCGTGTTACAGGGGGAAATATCAGCCAAGCTGTCGCTGAAGGAACGCCTGTCTATCATTCTTGACCCTCCTGTCAAGAAACTCCCGAGGAGCTTCTGAAGAACCCTAGGGCTCCCCGCGGAAGGCAGTCTGGCTCTCCATCTGTGTGGTGGGAATAATTAAGACTCACCTCCCAGGAGGAAGAGGTGGCACAAAAATACAGGGTTTGAGAGACACAGTGCTTACCAAGGAACAGCAGCAACAGGCCTGGGAAGACCACATTTTGGGCTGAACGACAAGGCTCACATCCGCTTCACAGGCTCTGGCATTCCCTCCTTTTATTTAAAGAGATGCAAACTAGTTTTGCCAGTAGGGCAGTTTCGAGTGCTGCAGAGGTCAAGGAGGAAGGGGTGGTGGGGTGGCAGCAGCGATCCACGGGCCTGATTTGGCTCAGAGGGCTGGCAGTTGCTGACCCTTTGCATTACAGGCTTACTGTTTAGCACAGAGCCCCTGCAAGGCCTCTCACTGCTGGCCTCTCTCGCTTTTAAATCTGGTGATTTATCTCGTCTCTTCCGCTCTGGTATTTCACAGCTGACAGAAGCAGAACGCGGAACTTTATTTCAAATTCTTATTTTAGCTTTTTAAAGAGTCAGCCCTTTTCGGGGGCCATTACAGAGTCAGAGATGTCAATAATGCTTATGGCGGGGAGAGTAACAGGAGGCAGGGGTTTCAATCCATCATGGAAGATGCATCTTACTGGTGTGTGTGTGTGTGTGTGTGTGTGTACGCATGCACGCACACACAACCTTTTGTAGTAAGAGAGAGAACTATATTCCACAGCCAGGAACTTTGCTTTCCAAAATGGGATAAAAACTTTCCGTGGGCTGGGAGATACAGTTAGATTAGGAATCTCCAACCTGCGCATGCCGCATATTACTTGAGATAGTTGCTGAAGTCACTGCAAAGCTGGGACAGGGAAACCTTTTCAGCCTGAGGGCCACATTCCCCTCTGGGGGCCACATGGCAAGCAGGGCTAGAGCCAAAAATGGGCAGAGCAATAAATATACAGTTATACCTCGGGTTGTGAACGCTTCAGGTTGCGCATTTTCGTGTTACGGACCATGCCAAACCCGAAGTACTGGAATGGGTTACTTCTGGGTTTCGGTGCTCGCGCATGCGCAGAAACACTAAATCGCACTTTGTGCATAAGTGCCGAATCACGTCACACGCATGCGCGTGCTGCAGGTTGCAAACGTGCCTCCCACAGGGATCACGTTCACAGCACGAGGTATGACTGTAAATCTTACCTTTGTACAAGAGATTATTTCTATATAGAGCCACACAACCCTCTCTATCCTCTGCCCAGACAAGCAGAAGGCATTATCGGTCATCTTATTTTGAACCTATGGGCACTCTCCTTGTCCAATTAGATAAAACAAAATAAAATAAAAAATTCTTTCCAGTAGCACCTTAGAGACCAACTAAGTTTGTTATTGGTATGAGCTTTTGTGTTATTAGTATAAGTTTTCGTTTTTATTTTGTTTCGACTACAGCAGACCAACACGGCTACCTACCTGTAACTGTCCAATTAGATGGCACTGATGTTTTCTTTTTTGGGGAGGTGTTAAATTTTCTGCATGTTAATTTCAGTGAATGCTTCCTACTTCAGTTAAATTGTGGACTAGAAAACTGGAAGATCATTATTAGTTCTGATCATTGTCAAAATTATCTTGTCGCAACCCTGCTCCCCCCGCCCCCAAACCGACGGCTTATCAAAATATCCCCCTTGCTTTGAAAAAAGGGAGGAGACGGGCTGTGCTTCAGATTTATATGCCCCCCCAAATGATTTAGGAAACAAAAAGCCAGGGAGACTCGGGTGAGGGTTTTATGTCCCTCCATGCCCAAATTGTACACTGTTAACGGCGTGAAATATTTGTTCAGCAAAACGATCAAAGCGGCACTTTGCTCTGCTGCTAGTTGGGACAGATGCGAGTTTCTGGGTTGCGAGGGGCAAATTGATTTCCATTTCCAGGAGTGCTTAGAGAACGTGATATACGGCTCTGGAGCCACCTTCCAATAGAATGTCACCGTGGGTAATACAGAGATCGATGTGGATTTCAATTTATTTATTTTTTGCTCCCTGTGTGTAAGAATGAGATTATGGGGACTGCCAACAGCAAGGGTGTAGTGCTAACCACAGGAAGCAATATATACTAAGGAGAAGGGCCCATAGCTCAGGGGTAGAGAACCTGCTTTGCATGCAGAAGGTCCCAGGTTTCATCTCTGACATCTTTAGGTAGGGTCGGGAAAGACTCCTACCAATCAGCACAGAAGACGATACTGAACTAGACAGACCAATGGTCTGACTCTGTATAAGCCATTTTTCATATGCTCCTCTCTTTTCTTTTGAGAATGGACAATAGCTCAGTGGTCAGTCAGAGGATTTGCACGCAGAAGGTTGTAGGTTCAATCCCAACATCTCCAGGTGGGGCTGGGAATGACTCTAGTTCAAAACTCTGCAGAGCCACCGGTAGATGCATCATTGGTTTGACTCTGTATAAGGCAGTTCTTGCTGTCCTTTCAAACTCATTCACTCCTAACATGGCAGACACGGGTACCTTGCTGCCTTGGATGGGAAAGACAGGAATGCTCTACCTGGAGATGCTGGGGATTGAACCTGGGACCTTCTGCATGCAAGGTAGATGCTTTGTCACTGAGCTGTGGCCCTTACCTGGTGAAAAGGATTGACAGGGGGTTCAGCCCTGAGAGGAGGAGGGTTCTTCACATAATCCCACATGATTCAAAGTGGAATTCAATACCCACAGGATGTGACTCCATGGGGAGTCGGTTTTAACAAGAACTATTATGAATGATGATAATAATAATAATAACAACAACAACAACAACAACAACAACCACCACCACAACAACAACTGAATCATACAATTATAGAATTGTAGCGTTGGAAGGGATCCCGAGAGTCATCTAGTCCAAACCCCTGCAATGAAGAAATCTCAACTAAAGCATCCATGACAGATGGCTGTCCAACCTCTGCTTAGAAACCTCCAAGGAAGGAGAGTCCACCACCTTCCAAGGGAGACGTTCCACTGACAGCTCTTACTATCAGAAAGTTCTTCTTGATATTTAGTCGGAATCTTCTTTCTCGTAACTCAGTTTGGGTTCTACCCTCCAGAGCAGGAGAAAACAAGGTTGCTCAATCTTCCATGTGACAGCCCTTTAGATAGTTGAAGATGCCTATCCTATTTCCTCTCAGTCTCCTCTTATCCAGGCCAAATACAGTGGTACCTTGGGCTAAGTACTTAATTCGTTCTGGAGGTCCGTTCTTAACCTGAAACTGTTCTTAACCTGAAGCCCCACTTTCTTAACCTGAAGCACCAAGCCTCCTGCTGCCGCTGCGCAGCAGCTGCACAATTTCTGTTCTCATCCTGAAGCAAAGTTCTTAACCCGAGGTACTATTTATGGGTCAGCGGAGTCTGTAACCTGAAGCATATATAACCTGAAGCGTATGTAACCCGAGGTACCACTGTATACCCAACTCCCTCAATGGCTCCTCATAAGACTTGGTTTCCAGACTCTGGATAATCTTGGTCATTCTCCTTTGCACAAGTTCCAGATTGTCAATATCCTTTTTAAATTGTGCCCAGAACTAGACACAGTATTCCAGGTGGGGTCTGACCAAGGCAGAATAGAGTGGTACTATTACTTCCCTTGATCTGGACACTTTACTTCTGTTGATGCAGCCTAGAATAATATTAGATTTTTTTTTGTTTTTTTTTGCTGATGCATCACACTGTTGACTCATGTTAAACTCGTGGTTTGTGAAGACCCCTGGATCATTTTCACATGTTCTACTAGCAAGCACTAGTAGTCCGGAGTAGTTTGTCTTCCTTTGGTCGCCACCCTGCACTCAGCTCTCGCCTGTGGCTCCTAGCGGTCAGCATGCAACAGCAGCAACACCCTGGGAAATGGGTCTCAAACCTCTGGTGTGTTAGAGACTCCCCTGGCATGCGATGACAGGCTCAAGAGGATGGAGCAGTTGAGTGGGCCCAACAATAAAGAAGGTGGTTACTGCTTGTGCTGCAGAGGGAAATGAGGGGCAGATGGGCATGTCAACCCCAGAAAGTAGCCTATCTAGTAGAAGAAAAACTGATCCTAAACCTTCACTGCCTTTCAGCTATATTCATTTGTGAGAAAGTCTATGGAGGAAACTGTGGCAAGTTTTCGGACAGGATGAGTGACTTAAAGTGAGGAACCTCTATCATGCCCAAACACCACATAATAGTCCTGAAGGTTAGTCCTCAGGACATTGAGTCAGCTAACCCTCCCTTATTTTAATTACTTTTGAGATTGGGATGAATTACGACTGAGGTGATCTGTACTCCCAAAAAGTTGATATTTTTGTTGTGCTTTGGCATTCAGCTTTTTACACAGATACCACTCAGTATTTGGCTCTTTAACAGCTAAATTCTGTGATTTTAATAGCTGTTGTTCACCCCAATTCACCCCACCCCTGAAAGCCTTCGAAGACCACATCCTCACCAATAAATCTAAAGCACTCTTATACCACTTTAACAGTCATGGCTTCCTCCCCAAAGAATTATGGGATCTGTAGTTTGTTAAGGGTGCTGACCCCACAGGCCTAGAATTCTCAGCACCCCTAACAAATTGCAGCTCTCAGGATTCTCCAAGACCTTTAAAAAGGTATAAGAGTGCTTTACATGCATGGTGTGGATGTGACCTAAGTCAGGAGTCAACCTAAGACAAAAAAATGTATGCCTGCTTTTCATCCAGTGATATGAGATCAGAACCCAAGACTTCTCGCATCCAGGTGGCAAATAGTGCCCTCAAACAAGGAGGCCGGATCCTGCCTCTGCTACTCCTGACATCTGAAACGAGAAGCTTTTTGAGTTGTTGAGGCAGAGTCCTCTAGTGCCCAAACACCATTGGTTCTCATCCCTTTTAAGCTTACTCTCTGCAAGAAGGCCCCCCCCCCGCCCCCTTGTTTTGGAAGAGATGATAAATAAATCAAATTGCACTAAGCAGCCTTTCCACAGTTGCGATCGGGCTCCTTTGCCACGTCTGCACCTCATCAATCACGCCATTGTCTGCTTGAGAGCCGAGCCTTGTAAATGTCATATCCACTCAAGCCCAAGGAGAAGCGAATCCAAATGCAGCAAAGGAGTTTTAATTGGATAGTGTAATTAAACTGGGGAGGGGGAAGAAAGAAAGAGAGGGAGAAAGACCCAGCAGGCTGCCTTTGACAGGATAGATGAAGCCCCCCTTTTAATAGGGCTACAAACATATTTGTTAAAGAGGATGAGGCAATGAATGGTCTCTTCCTGATGGTGCTCTGGAGCACTCTGTGTGCATACACACACACACACAGAGAGAGAGAGAGAGAGAGAGAGAGAGAGAGAGAGAGAGAGAGAGGTCATTGCTGAATGGATGTGTCTAATAAGCTGGAGTCCTTCTGGGGTGTGTGAGAAGCTGACGGGCTCAAAAGCAATGGGGAAAGCCCATCTTTAGGAATGGAGAAAGTTGCTTCATACTAAATTGGGTCCTTAGTCCAACTAGCTCAGTACCGTTTGCACTTACTGACAACAGGTCTTTAAAATGGACTCATCAAAGAAAAGCCCTGGAATGGGTGACGGGAGACAAGAGTTTTGCCATGAAGCTCCTGCAGCATATGATGGCACCATGCCAAGGGATACCAGCAAACGTAGGAAGCTGCCTTCTACTGGATCAGACGACTGGGTCCATCTAGCTCAGCACTATCTACACTGACTGGCAGTGGCACTCCTGGTTTTCAGGCAGGGGGCACTCCCAGCCCTACCTGGAGATGCCGGGAATGAATGGTGGATCTTCTGCATGCAAAGCAGATGCTCTGCCACTGAGTTGCAGCCCGTCCCAACTTTGCCTGCATACCTCATCCACCATGCCAGTGTTGGCCTTGCTCTCAAGAGTAGTCAGTGGTGGAAGCTGGCCTTTCCCTGGGTCTAGACGGAGAAAGTGTTTTAAACAGAGGAAGGGGTGAATCAAAGGAAGACATGAAAGAGAAAAATTAAGAGCCTCTTGGGACTTAATTTTGCAGCCTCCATGCCAGTGCAATTTCAGAGTCTGGTTCTGGCCCAGAAGGAAGAGAGGGCTTTTGAACATCTCCACACCACGATTCAATAGCCACAGCTCACACATCTCTAGAACCACCAGTGTGTGTGGCTGGCATTCCACATGGAAGTAGAGTACTGTCAAGACACAGAATGTGCTTTCCTGACCCCATTTCAGTAACATTTTATCAGGAACCACACAATAGCTGCCATGCTGTGTCTATGACCATGCACTGATCACGCTTCTGTTGTGGTTGGTCCCCATCAACGCTATTAGGGTGGAAGGAGGGGAGCCCAACAGCAGATGGCGCCAGAGCCAATTACTTCTAATTTTGTTGACATCCTCCTCCAGGTTTGAGTTATAAAAAGGCATCACTGAGACCTTGACACTGCAATCCTATCCTCCACAGAAAGACATAATGGCAGCACACACGACTTCCCCGTTTTATCCTCACAACAAGCCTATGAGGTGGGTTAGGCTGAGAGATCGCAACTGGTGTAATGCTACTTGGTGAACTTTCTGGCTGAGCAGGGATTTGAATCTAGGTCTCCCCACTTCTATGCTAACACTATAAACACAGAGCCATGTCCTAGAGGGACATGAGCAACCACTTTGCTGAAGTTAAGCAGGCCCAAGTCTGGTCAGTTTCTGGATGGGAGACCACTTGGGAACCCCATTTGCTTATTTACTGATTTTTATTTCTGAATTTATAAACTGATCTGTGTTCAGAGGAAAACCCTAACAGAGTACAGAAACAGAACTTAAAATTAATGATATTGAAACAAGAATTAAAAACTGCTGGAATGAAACAGACTTAATTTGAGAAGGATTGGGGCAAAAGGAAGTTTTCAACAAATGTTGAAAATGCTTCTGTTCTTAGGGATGCAAATGTAGCAAAGCTTCCTATCACTGATACTCAAAGGTGGCTGAATGGAAATCCAATGAAGACACAACAAAAGCAATAAATGCAAAATGGCATCATTAAAATGTAATCTAAGAACCCAACCATCCTAATCAGGAACATAAAGCATTTAAGGAAGTCTAAAAAGGCCCCATTGACACAGACATCAAGTCTT
Source organism: Podarcis filfolensis (assembly GCF_964270895.1). Classification (NCBI taxonomy): domain Eukaryota; kingdom Metazoa; phylum Chordata; class Lepidosauria; order Squamata; family Lacertidae; genus Podarcis; species Podarcis filfolensis. The sequence goes on from NC_139617.1 coordinate 38,305,015, forward strand.
AGGTACCTGATGAAAGGTGAGCAGAGAGGGAGCCAGATGGATGTCTCATGGGACCAACCATTCTCTGAATCAGGCTCCCCCAAGCTGGTGCCTTCCAGATGTTTTTGACTACCATGCCCATGCTGGATAGGGCTGATGGTGATTCAAAACATCTGGTGGACACTGGCTTGAGGAAAGCTCTTCAACATTCTGTGTCACAGGAGAAAAGGTCCTGTCTCTGGTGCTGACAACAGCAGAATTCTGATTAGGACCTCAGACATGGATCTCAAGACTCAGGCAACTTTATAAGCGAAGAGGCAGTGGCTGCGATGATGAGAAATTATCCATTTTTCTACTCTGTGCTTCCTCCCAAAGGAGCCCAGGGCGAATACATCAATTTCATTAAAAAGCATTCTAGAAACAATTAAAAACATTTTAAAAACAATTGAAAGCAATCACATTCTCTAAGCCAATGATTTAATGGTTGCCAGGAGCAGCATTTTTCAAAAGCCTGGACAAACAGGAATGTTTTTAAAATCTTCCTGAAAGCTGATAATGAGGGAAGCAGACAAACCTCACCATGGGAGGGGGCATTCCACAAATGGGGACCCACCATTGAGAAGGCTCGTTACAGGCCAGCATCACATGGGCAGCCCCTTGTGGTGGCACAACCAACATGGCCTTAACTGCTGACCTCAGGGTTCAAAATGTTGGGGAAGGTGCTCTTTTAGGTCCTTTGGTTCCAAACCATTTAAACTTTGTATGCTAGGACTAAAACCTTGAATTGGGCCCAGCAGTTCACTTGCAAGTCAGTGCAGCACTTTCAGGACCAGTGAAAACTTAAATAAATAAACAGATGCGCTCAGCAAACAAAACATCCTGTTGATTTCTGGGTCTGTGTCCTAACATAACCCCATTTGTAAACTCACAGGGGTGATGCTACTACACCCAATGTGTTCAGCCCAGGAAACGAAGACACCTTTGGCTGCAAATGCTTACCGCATCTCAAAAACAAAGGCTAAAACAAAACAACAGCATTTGGGGGCCTGTTAATTTGGCTATCACTTACAAGCCAGCCCGGATTGTGCTGGAGAAAGCTATTTTCGTGGAGATGCCAAATTCGACGGGAAAAAGGACTGACTCGTGTAGCAACATCAATCAAAACGTCGGCCCTCTTGGCAGCCCTCGACAGTGAGGAGGGTTCAAAGGTTGTGGGATAAAGGAAAAGGGAGGAGGGGGGGTGGCAGCATAGGAGGAAGCTGTGCTCTGGTTCAGCTCTAATATGCCCTAGCTGGAAGTATTGTGCAGAGGTACCTACCACCCCTCTGCTGTATTAGGCAGCTTTCATTAATCTTCTCGCCATCTTCCTTAACTAGCCATGCAGAACCGCTCGATAGCAAGACACATAATGGGAAGGCCCCTGTGCCTATTACCAGGTTAACATTCTGTTAAGCCCCAGCACAACAATGGAACAGGAATCGAAAGGGAATCTTAAAACCGTGAGCCACAATCCAGGCAATTAAATTACAACTTGGGAGCCACCAGTGTACATGTGTGGGGCCCACAGAGGGGTGTGTGTGTGTGTGTGTGTGTGTGTGTGTGTGTGTGGAGTAGGGCCGCTGGGGAGAACGGAAAGTATTGCTGCCAGAGAATGACGAAATTCCATTTAGATAGAAATTATTCTATTAATGGGGATGGGGCCGTAGCTCAGTGGCAGAGCATTGTATGCAGAAGGTCCCAAGTTCAATCCCCAAAGGCACCTCCAAGTAGAGCTGGGAGAGGCTCCCTGCTTGAAACCCAGGCAAGCTGTCAATCAGTGCCAATGCAGAACTAGATGGATCAATGGGTTTGACTCAGTACAATGCAGTACTTGTACTGTTTAATTCAGCCCCTGTATTCAGAACCAGAAGGGCCGAAGTATTCCTTTCTTTTCAAGTGAACAGCAACAGCAGTGCATTTGCTTTCCATGGGGACGGTCTCGGGTTCAAGCCCTGGCACCTCCAGGTTGGGCTGAGAAAGGCCTGCTGCCTGAGACTCTGGAGAGCTGCTGCTACGTCAGCATAGACAGTGCTTGGCTAGAAGGATCAATGGGTGTGACTCAGTAGAAAGAAGTTTCCTATGCTCCTAATAAGTGAATTTAGTAAAACAATGGGGAGGAAAATGGTTGACATGGATTGGGTTTTTAATGCTCTTGCCACCAAGCTCAATGCTTGGCAACCACACCACTGGCTTCTGAGGTTGGTGGGTGGCACTACCGTGTGGTTGCCACATGTTAGAAGGCTGGGAGAAGCTAATGCAGGAGAATTATCTTTATTGTGTATCATTCTCAAATGCCTAAAATGTTTTAAGTGCTATACAGAAGATAAATAGACAATCCCTGCCTGCAGGCTTGCAGCCCTTCCAGATAACCTGTTTATGGAGCCTTCATCCTGTTTTGTTTGCATAAAGCTTATACAGAGGTTAGATTACACCCGGTCTTTACTGAGCATTCATCCTGATTTGCCTTCAGGATGTTTACATGTCTTCCCATTCACCCCACATTTTCCAAAACTAAAAAAAGTCTGGTATTTTTGCGCTAAGGTGCAAAAGTGGAGGGCTTTAATCCATTTTAAATGCACAAATCTAAAGTTCTGGTATGCAAGCTGTCACTCCAGAAAAGTACCAATTGTCTGCAATCTCAGAGACATGACACACACAAAAAAGGGACGTGGAGGAATGAGGTAAACAATCTTGAGCATTAATCCTTAAAGTAATATAGTTGTTCTCAGAATTCTCAGCAGGGGTGCCAACTTGAATAAAATATTGGGGTGGGGTTCCAGGTAAGCCCCACCCCATCACACCCCATTTGAATGATAGTGCCCATCAACTTTGGGAGGGCAGCCCCCTCAAACATTTTAGGGGGTGGGGAGCTAAGGGACCTTGGCCCCGGGAGTTGGCTTCTATGATTCCCAGCTTGAATGGAAACAGCTTGAGGAGGGGCCAAATGGTAGCTGGTCTCTCAGCTTAGCCAATGGGAGAGGGCCTTGCTCTCCTGCTTCTACCTCTGCTGCAGCTGAATGATATAGGAGGGCCCTCATCCCTGGGAGTTGTAGCCCAATAGCACCTGGAGGCTCTGCCTCCATTCTGGCTGGGTGCTTGGCCCAATGTAGTAAGGCTCTTGTGGTGCTCCAGGTTTGAAAGGAAACAGATCTGGAGGCCAAACCCTCATGAATGAGTCAACAAAGCAAGTCACTCATTTGAACACTTGGTCAAAATGGCTGCCCTGCAGAAACTCTGCTAATCTGGTTGCCTCAATTTTTCAGCAGCACAACATGGCTATAAGCCACAAGGACTATGTTCTCCCTTCACAGTCAGAGGCAGTATCCCTCTATATACCAACTGCTGAACATCACAGGGAGGAAGGGTGTTGTGGGATTGGACTCTGATTGGCCACTGCAAGAACAAGATTACAGACTAGATGGGCTGATCCATCAGGGAACTTCTGATGTTCTTAAGTTAACATCCACACAGCCTTCATTGGTCATGTTCCACCCACAAGAGGTTTTTTTTGTGGAGCAGGCAATGGCTTGAGGAACTGACTCCCGACCTGTCTTCTCCTCAAACAATGTAAAGAGACATTAAGAGAATCAGATTTCCTTTAAATTACACTATTGCCAAAGGACATAATTGTATTAAGCTTATTACGTTGCTTCCTTTAGACTTTATATTATGTACGCTTAATTGAGATACAGGGCTCTTTTTTGGCAATAAAAATGGTAGCTCCTTTATTAAGACTTAAATCTTCCTCGTTAACGACAGGACGCTTCCCCTCAAGATTCAAAACCTGCAAAATCTTTTGTGATAATCAGATGGTGGTTGATTTAAACAAGCACTTTATAGATATGGTGTTTTGCAAGATTCTAATGGGCTTGGGGTTTTACAAGCACCTCTCCCAGTGTTTGAGTTCAAGCAGCTGGATTTATATGGCAAATAAAGATTCAGAACCTTGAGCCAGCCTAGCATAAGAGGCAGAAATATTCCCAAAGGCCAATTAGGAGCAGAAACAACTCTGACACAGCCCTGTGCATCAGGCCATCTTTAAGGTGCCAAATTATTCCAGCAGGCAACAATCCTATCCTGGGTCCCATGGAAATCTGAGGGCTGACTGCATCAGGAGAAGCTTGGAGCGTTGGAGCTGGAAAACCAAAGGGAACATCCTAGACGGATGGGGAGGTGCAGTTGGAATCCCAAGAAGTGTGTGATTCTGGGGAGGGGTTCTACTCTGAGTAGGGCTGAGTGTTGGATACAGCCCTATGTCCACAGACACCCACATTTAAGAGATGTTTCTGAAGGGTATTCTCTGGTGATCAGGGTAGAGGGAGGAAAGAGGTTTATGTTATTGAAATCAGAAGTTGACGCCTTTGGAGAGGGAGTCTCTTTATAACAAAAGAGCAAAGGCGTCTTTGTACAGTGGAAGTGCAGGACCATCCGTTTGTGACACGTTCCAGTGCACCTCGGAAAGAGTAGATGGAGGATGGCTGTGTTACAAGAGATAAAAACATGGAAACAAAATATATTGCAGAACTCAAAAACCGTTATCTCCCCCTCAGCCTCGCTCCCTCTGCCATAATTCATTTCAAGGAAGCCCCAGGAATAATTTTTGATGTAAACTCTGCAACAAACATATATCACATTGCTGATAGGATCACAGGCAAACCTAGGGCTATGAAGAAAGCATCATTCCTTCATCCACCCAAATAAGTGTTATAAGTGTTACTTCCCCTCTTTAAAGGTTCAAAAGGGACTCATTGAAGAAAAAGCCCCAGAATGGGTGACAAAGAACCTGTTTTGCTGTGAACCTCCTGCAAGGCATGATGAGACAATGCCAGGGAATGTCAGCAAACAGATGACTTCCAATGGGTCAGACAATTGGGTCCACCTAGTTCAGCAGTGTCTACACTGACTGGCAGCAGCTCTCCAGGATTTCAGGGAAAGGGCACTCCCAGACCCACTGGAGAAGCTAGGGATTGGACCTGGGACCTTCAGCATGGAAAACAGAGTATCTGGTAATCTACTGAGTTACAACTCTTTGCAGGAACACAATAAGTTGCCTTATACTGAAGCAAATCATCACTCCATCAAAGACAATATAGTGGTACCTCGGGTTAAGTACTTAATTTGTTCCGGAGGTCCGTTCTTAACCTGAAACTGTTCTTAACCTGAAGCACCACTTTAGCTAACAGGGCCTCCTGCTGCCGCTGCGCCACCGGAGCACGATTTCTGTTCTCATCCTGAAGCAAAGTTCTTAACCTGAGGTACTATTTCTGGGTTAGTAGAGTCTGTAACCTGAAGCGTATGTAACCTGAAGCGTATGTAACCCGAGGTACCACTGTATTGTCTACACTGTATGGCAGAGTTTCCCCAGGATTTCTGACAGCGGTTTTGCCCTGGACATTAAACCAGGGATGTTCCACATGGTAAGCACGTGCTCCATCACTGAACTCATCCTTTCCTCATGCAAAAAGTTTTTAAAATCTTTTTTCATTATTTTAAAACCATAAATATCTATTTTTGATACATTACTTGTAGTTAATTTTTTAAAAGTTATACAAAATTTAAAAACTACAGTGCTATCAAACAGTATACATAAACCATGTGCAGTTATAGATCACTGTTGAATGAAAGCATAAATATATTTTGAGGTGTACCTAAAGAGAAATTAAAACTGAATGGATTCACCTCCAGGCTGAATTTCCTAAGGCGCAAAATGCATCTTTCCTCAACTCAAGCTGCTATTCTTCTGGGCAAGGATTCTCGACTTAAATTGCTCCAGGAGTTTGAAAAGGACGCTCTTTTCCCATCTGTGTGGGGAACGATGTACAGTGCAGTTAAGACCAAAGTTCCTTTCAAGCCATGTGCAACCTCCATATGCCGCTTAAAGGTCCCCAGAGATCCTTCTGACATTACAAAAAGGCGAATGAGCCAAAGTGGTCTAGCTAGGGACCGGGTCCTGGACCCCAAGGATGCAGGATTGGCTAGATCCTGAATAATTATGTTGCACAAAAGTTTGATTGTGGAGGGTGACCTGGTTGTTGCTTAGAAAAGAGCCTCAAGATTGTAGGGAAGACAACATGGGTGGGATTCAAATAGCTGCAAGCTTCACTCCCGTTCCCTGAGAGCTTTAGGCACAGGAAACCAGGAAAGTGGAATTTAGGGGTCTGTGCACTGTAATGCTTGGGAGCGTGAGGGGGGGCCTTCTGGATCTTGACTCAGTCACTTTCTCTCATTATTTATGTATTGCAGCTTCACTTAGGGAACAATCCCCAGTAACTATTAAATTTTTTTTTGTTTATTTAGGGCATTTGTACCCTGCTCTTCAGGCAAAAAGGTTCCTAGAAAGATGTATAGTCAAAAGAAGACAGTCCCTACCCATAGGTTTACAATCTAAAGAAGGGAAAAAAGTCTAACGCATGTCAAAATGGAACAATGTATGTCAAAATAACTATTTAAACTGTGAACTATAACAAAAAAAATCACATGTTCAAATCCTGTGTGTGTTTATGTGTGTGATTATCCCACTTCCCCCAATAATAATCAAATCAAATCATGAGAAAATAACTGTTTGGTCATGCACATTTCATACAAAGTTGTATTTGTATTTATCCCTCAAGCTTCTATTCCAGGGGCACAGGTGCTCCATAAAAAAATAGAAAAAGCCCTGCTGAAAGAGATGCAAAGGTCCACCCAGCCCAGCATCCCAGCTCCCAGCTCCCAGCCAGTCAAATGTTTCCAGTCAGGCCACCCTCTGCTTTTTAAAAAGCCGTCTAAATCTGGGACTGTGTGGTCCCATTTTATAGGACTGAATTCCATAGCGCAATTCTGTATTCTATGAAGAAGTACTTTCTCCCTGTTGGATCTAGGATTTATCTAATTAAGAAAGGAGGCATAAAATCCCATCCTGTTTCACTGGATGAGACCTTGATCTATTTCATATTATTGACGGGGAGATAATAATTTACTGGTCCACTTTCTCTGCCCTATGCATGTTACTATAGACCTCTATTCTCTCCCCATTTAGTGATCCTTTTTTCCTAAACCGTGGGTTACTTAACTTTTTGAGCTAGTGGGCACACTGGAATTTTGAGGAAGTGCTATAGGCACCAGTTGCAAAATGGCTGCTGTGTGTGTGTGTGAGAGAGGGGTGGTGGTGGGGAGAGACGTAACACAAAATGGCTGCCATTGGGGCACATAGAAGAGGCTGAGCCAGAGTGAACAGGAACAGAGCAGAAAGAGCGAACAACATCTCACTGTGAATATCTGCTGGGATTTTTACTGAGACTTTTTGTGGGTGCCACAAGAGGCAGTAGCTGCACACTGGTGCCCACGGGTACTGTGTTGGCAATACCTGTCTAAATTAACTTGACTGGGCACACTGGGGTTGGGATTTTTTAGGTTAGTATCTTCTGCCTTCAACTGCACAATAACATAAGGGTGCTGGCACAGAACAGCAACTGAGTCCACTGGAGAAATGAATTCTTACCCTGCCTGCCTGCACAAACCAACTGTAAGGGCAGGAATCAGTTTGTTGGCATCGTGAGACACCTGCCATCATCCATACTCTGCTGATCGTTAAGGTCTTTGGCCCTGCTGCCATTGCTGCCTGCTTACCCACTCTAACCATCTGACCCAAAGGGAGAAGGCTTGTAGGTATCAGGCCCTCAACTTAGTGGTCTAATGCCACAGGGGCAGGAATGCTTCTGAATACCAGTTACTGAAAACCACAGGAGGGGAGTGTATTCTTGTGCTTAGGTCCTGTTTGTGGGCTTCCCCTTGAGGAATCTAGCTGGACAGATCCTGGACTGGAAGGGCCATTGATCTGATCCAGCAACCAGGCTCTGCTTATGTTCTTATACCCAAGCTGTATTGTTTCAGTTGTGAAACATACAATTAACATTTGCCATCACCATCATCATCATCATATCCTGAACATGTCCAGTTTCACATTTTGAATTCACTTTAAATCAGAACACATGATTACAGAAATGAAATGAGTTTTGCTTCTGCTGCTAAATGCAGTGTTCCTTTGCAGCTGCATATTTACCGTATTTTTCGCTCTATAAGATGCACCAGACCACAAGACGCACCTAGTTTTTGGAGGAGGAAAACAAGAAAAAAAAAATTCTGAATCTCAGAAGCCAGAACAGCAAGAGGGATCACTGCGCAGTGAAAGCAGCAATCCCTCTTGCTGTTCTGGCTTCTGGGATAGCTGCGCAGCCTGCATTCGCTCCATAAGACGCACACACATTTCCCCTTACTTTTTAGGAGGGAAAAAGTGAGTCTTATAGACCAAAAAAACCGGTACATGCCTTGTGGTTGATGCCGTATACAACACCAGGTGTGAGATGGGGACATAGGTTGTGGGGGTGGGGTGGGTGGAATCTGTGCTGGACATAATTAGGTCCATAGGCCAGAGGTTCCCCACCAGTACACTAAAGGATGAGCCTGCACAGATCACCAGATCGCACAGCACTGCATTTATATCCCATCTTTTCTTCAAGGAGCTAAAGGGGTGTGCAGGTTTCTCCTCGTTCTCATTTAATCCCCACAACAACCCTGCAAGGTAGGTGAGGCTGAGAGGCAGTGATTGGCACAAGGTCACCCAGGGAGCTTCATGGCTGAGGGAGGATTTGAATCCTGGTCTCCCAGGTTGAAGTACAGCACTGTAACTGCTATATGACATGGACTACACTGGAATTTGGCTGGCAGGGTTTGGCTGGAGCGGGGAAGCCTTTGAGGGGAGGATATTTGACTGCTGGTTTGATTTGATTTATTGTATTTCTATGCCACTTTTCATTCAAATGAATCTGAAACGAGCTTACAAACAATAAATAACAATAATAGAACATCACAAATACAGCATAAGTCCTATACAATAATTAACAAATCATTAATAAAACAGTTGCAATCTATAAAATACTGCACTATTAACAAAACAGCGACTAAAAATGAGCTAAACATCACAATTAAAACAAAAGGCATATTATATGACTGAGAAATCAATGTGGCATTTATAATCTATAAAACAATAGGTTGGATGGGCAGGGGTGGATGGAAGGGAAGTGAGAAGGGGCTAGGAGGAAACAGGGAAGATAGGCAGAATACTCACTTGGGCTCTTTTCTTCTGCAAGGTCACAAGTGCAGAGGAGCTCACAATCGATGGAGATGGGCTTCTGCTTAATCCAGAACTTAGTGCTGGCTTTCTGATTTGTTACAGGATCCACCTCCACCTTGTCTCCCGAAATGCCTGAGTGCCCAGAGACAAAAACAAGCAAGCAGGTTTTTGAGCGAGCAGGTTTAACATTCCCTGCCCCCATGTTTGTGTGTGGCCTTCCTGGTGTTTGCTGGTTTCAATCTGCCTTACGCTAACTCAGACCACTGGTGTACCTAGCTCAGTATTGTCTGCACTGACTGGCAGCAACTCTCCAGGGTGCCTGGCAGGGGACATTCCCAGTCCTACCTGGAGGCAACAGGGGCTGAAGCTGGGGCTCTCTGCATGCAAAGCAGCAGCTCTACCACCAAGCTATGACCTTTCCCTATGTATGTTCAGGTGCACTGTTATTTGTGTGTTGGCTTTTGTTTTGCTCTTTATCCACTGTGCTGCATATTTGCTTTCACATGTTGGGTTAATCTACCATTCTCGCCAGTTTGGTTATTGTTGAAACTGGAGTTCCGATGTTATGAATTATTGATCTGGACTTTTTATTTCTGCACTTCACCCAGAGAGAGGAGGACATCTTGGAAGGAAGCCTGAAACTCTTAACTATATATCTACAATATAATATAATATAATATAATATAATATAATATAATATAATATAATATAATATAATATAATAATATAAATATGCTGCCTCCTGAACAAAGTCTCCAGTCTGGCATATTGAGTAGTAACACAGTCACTGTATTTTCACCCCTTTGAATTTCACTGGTGAATGAACAAAGAAAGAAAGAAAGAAAGAAAGAAAGAAAGAAAGAAAAGGAAGCAAATCTTAACAGTCACTGCTTCCTCCAAGATGCCAAAGGAGCTAACTAAGAAGTTAATCTACCCTGGGAGAGGCTTGGTAATTTATAACAGATTCTATTATGGGTTTCCCCATCCCTCCTCTCCTCGAAAGCAACAACCTTGCTGTGCGGAGCAAGAATGGACAGCATCTCATTGCTTAACTTACAATTACAAGGTTTCTCCTCTGACATGAGTGACCAAACCTCTCTATATACTTTTTCATAGTGGCAGCTGTGCGGGGAAGACTTAAAAGTAATTACATTTTTAGGTCATGAGTTATAGGTCAAGGTCACGCTGAAATAGGCAAAAGGAATAAAGAGTATTTAAAAACAACATGCAGGGGAAGCTGTTTCTTTGTCTAAAGGGGGCGGGGGAGTGAAAAAGCAGAAAGGTTCTTTCCCCAGCTCTCTCTCAGATTTTTTAAAAAAATTATATGAGATTATTCTGAGATCATTTTTAAAGGAAGGAAGGGAGAAGAAAGGGAGGTCTAAGAAATACAAATACTCTTCTTCTGCCCCCTCCCAAATCACAATCTCTGGAAAATATAACCCAAAAACAGCACAAAAGATATAGCAAAATTATCAAGAGGCTTGAGGCAAAACTAATGTGTTTTGCTGCAAGAGCCTAACCTGGCTCTTCATATGAAAACACACAGCCGTTTCCTAGCCCTGATCCATAGCTTCTTCATGCACACAGAGAACTCTTGGTAAGCAAGGACGTGTCCCCATTGCATCTATAAACAAAACTAAAGATGGAGGATAGGGTGAACGTCAAAACCCCTCAACGCGATTCCACAGTTCACTAATGCACTAGAAAGAAAAGCATTCATTCCATCAACTTCTAGTATTTTACATGTCTACTTAAGAAGCAAGCACCGTTAAGTTCAATTAAGACTTTGACAAACCTTTCTAAATTTGCACTTTCCAAAACAATGCACAAACCCAAAGACAGAAGTCCTTGAAATTTACACTTCTCTGAATTTCGCAGTGTAGTTCGCTGGCCAAATAATATATACGAAAGAGCATGTGCTTCAGGAAGGTGTGCATATAAATGCATTATATCAAGGGAAATTGTTTTGCAAAAGAGTTTGCATTACATGCAAATGTGTGCATTGCTAGGGGGAATTCACATTAAAATGCTGACCCCAGTGAGTTTTATTTTTTACTGTTGAGAAGGAGTGCATAACAGAAGCGTTCACCATTGGTCAACAGCATTAAATTTATGGCCATGATTGGTAAGTTGCATTCACATTTGTTGACACCAAATCTTGTGTAATCAGTTCAGTAACACTGCCAGCATTTTAGTTTCATTTCAGTGCTCATTTGTATGAGCTTTTAACATGGAGACAATAGGAAACTGTCTTAGACAATTGGTCCATCTAACTCACTATTGCTAACAGTGATTCTCAGAGGCTTTCAAGGGTTTCAGGCACAGACCCCCTCCCAGACCCACCTGGAATGCTGGGGATTGAACCTGGGACATTCTGCATGGAAAGTAGGTGCTCTACCACAGAGCATTTCCTGTAAAAATTAAAGTAAGTTTCTAGCACTCATGATTCTAAATAAAGGGCTGATTAAAATAAGAACATAGGAAGCTGTTGTAGAATAAGCCAGACCACTGGTCCATGTAGCTCAGTACTGGCTACACTGACTGGCAGTGGCTCTTCAGGCAGGGGTCTTTCCCAGCCCTACCTGGAGATGATGGGGATTGAACCTGGGCCTTCTGCAAGCAAGGCAGATGTTTTACCACTGAGTCCCAGCACTTCCTCATAGGAGTTGCGGGAGCGAGTGCATCAGGGCCCTCAAAGCTCCTTCTTCCTAGTGCCCTTCTGGCTCCTATTTCATCCTCTCACCGTAAGCAGACAGGAACCTGTGCAGTGACTTTCTGAAGTCTGCTGTGCAAGCCCTGGCATGGCAATGGGACTGGGTACATGGCACACACAGTTGTTATCAGGTGCCTGGGGGGAATCCAACCTCTAAGTTAGGTTATTGCAATGTGTGGGGCTGCCTATGAAGACAGTTTAGAACTTCAGGTGGTGCACAATTGGGTGGCCAGGTTGCTCACTGGGGCAAGACGGTTTGAGCATATTACCCCAGTCCTGACCTGACTGCACTGGTTGCTGATTAGTTTCTGGGCCCAATTCAAAGTGCTGGTTTTGACCTATAAAGCCTTAAATGGCTCAGGACTGCGATACCTCAAGGACTGCCTCTCCCCATATGAACTGACCCAGATCATCATCTGAGGCCCTTCTTCATGTGCCTCTTCTGCAAGAGGCCTGGAGGGTGGCAACACAAGAACAGGCCTTTTCTGCAGTGGCTCCCTGTTTGTGGAATGCTCTCCCAGGGTGGCCTGCCTGGTGTCTTTGTTACATGTATTTAGGTAGCAGGTGAAAACATTTCTCTATAACCAGGCCTTTTTCTGATTAAACGTTCTATGGGCTTTTAAATGTGTTTGTGGGAGCAGCATAATTGGTTTATTTTTGTTTTATTATGTATTTTGTGTTCTCATTTTGTATTGATTTTTATGTTGTGAACTGCCCCATGATATTCAGATGAAAGGCAGCTTACAAATTTAATAGATAATAATGATAATGATAATAATAATAATAATTTGCTGCCTCTCTTTTTCTCCTACAGTTTCACCCTCCTAACACTGAATAATGTGTGATTTCCTGAGCGTGCATTCATGGTGAGTTTCGGTACCTCTTTTTCTAGAAAAATAGCACTGCTTAAGAATGAGTTCTATGGGATGTGGGTGGCGCTGTTGTCTAAACCACAGAGCCTAGGACTTGCCGATCAGAAGGTTGGCGGTTCGAATCCCCGCCACGGGGTGAGCTCCCGTTGCTCGATCCCTGCTCCTGCCAACCTAGCAGTTCGAAAGCACATCAAATGCAAGTAGATAAATTGGTACCGCTCCGGTGGGAAGGTAAACAGTGTTTCCGTGCGCTGCTCTGGTATCGACAGAAGCGGCTTAGTCACGCTGGCCACATGACCTGGAAAAACTGTCTGCAGACAAACGCTGGCTCCCTCGGCCAGTAAGGTGAGGTGAGCGCCGCAACCCCAGATTCGTTCGCGACTGGACTTAACTGTCAGGGGTCCTTTACCTTTTTAAAATAACGAATTCTAGATGTGCAAACTCTCTCCTGGTGTCAGTTCCCATGAAAAAAAAAAGGAGTACGTATTTAGGATCCACAGACAATCTGTTCTTTGGGTATGACAACTTCCTCCAGAGATTTTCAAAAGACACCTTCACTCAGCCCTTTGAAGTCTTCCAGCATTAGGAATACTGATGTTATCTACTCTTAATGGCTGCCTTGCAGAGGAGCTCACCCCAGGACAAGGCAGCTTTGTTGTCTCAGCACCATGGAGAGTTCCTAGTGAGCAATTTGCCCTGGCAAGGTTGGAAGTGTACCGGGGCCCTTGGAGCCTCTCTCACCAGTCCACTTTTCCTTGGCTCCTCCCCCTTTGCTGTAGACTCTGTGACTTCTTGGTCACAGACTGATCTGGTGTTTTCATAAAGTTGTGGCTGGTTGTCTGATGCATGCAAAGTTATCTGCTAAGTACGGCAAAGGTTCCTTTTAACTGTACAACTGTGAATTTACAAGCATGTCCTGCTATTTAAATGCTTGTTGTGGGAATATTCACATATCCAAACACAAGGAATTAGTACCCAAGCTTGCTATGAACACCACAGATTCGAATATTCAGGCAGCCAGACCTGTTTGTAATACTGTAAGCAAATAAGCAATTTTAAACTGGGGGAAAACGCTAGACCTGGAAGTGACCCAAAAAGTCACAAAAAGAGATGGTTCAGAGCGAGGGCAGAACTGGGTGTTTGCAGGCTTTGTCAGTGATGTTTCAAATCTACCGTATTTTTCTGTGTATAAGATGCCCCCATGTATAAGACGCCCCCTACTTTTGGGGACCCCAAATTTAGAAAATGGGCATATACACTATGTATAAGACACCCCCAGATTGTTAACCTTGTTTTAAAGTAAAAAAACCTAGTCTTATACACGGAAAAGTACGGTACGTGATTTCACTTAAACACGCGGTGCCTTGGAATGTAACTCACAGCATAAATTGGGATTTGCCTGCACCAAAAAAGATGCACCAGCAGATTCCATGTGTCTTAAGGGTCCATTGGCAGATTCTAAATATCTATGGTTTGTATCCAAAGCTAGGATTGGTCTGTGACTGGCAGGTGTACAGGTATCCATCAGAGATGAGGATAGGATTTTTTTAAAAAATAAAAAGCCCACAGAGGCTTAGCCTTGGGGGCCAGGATTCTTATTTTTTTCTCTATCAAATGCTGAGGTCACCAGAACAACACCAGGTTTACACCCAGTGAAATTAATGGACTTGAGTAACTCTGCTCTGAGTATAAACAAATAGGAGACAGCTAAACATCCCAAGGCAGACTTTCTCTGCTCTTGGTTTGTGGAGGGAGGGAGCATTCCTTCAACCTGTCTGCAAATAGACCCTGCTGCCCTGTACCACAAATGGGTTTTGCAATCTACTCACCAGGTGGGCGCCACTACAGGGATGGAGCAAGGTGGCAGCCACCATTGCCTTTTAGCCGCTCCCTCTGCTGCACCTACCCAGCTCATGACAAGCTGGCATGAAAGAGAAACCGGAGGCAGGAGGAACAGGTGACCTCCACGCGTGTTGTGTTAACCTTAGCTCCTGCGGGCGGCCAAATGTAGCGTAACCCTCATTTGGAACCTGACCACTGCAGCCGAGCTGGGAGCAGCCCCGCCAGCAAAGGCACTGCGCATTTCAATTAATCAAGTGGTGCAATTTGTCACCCGAGCACCCACCCCTCCCATCCCAGATCCCATATTTCAATTACGCACGGTGTCAAAAGCCCAAAAGGACGGCGGTAGTGTGTGAACTAATAAGGGGGAGAAAGAGGAGACGCTGGATTCTCTATCAGGAGAGAAGCTTCCTTATTAGAGCGTTTCACTCTTGGCAGACTGAGCATCAGTTGTCCAATAAATAAATAAACAAATAAACAAATCTACATATCTCCCCTGTGGAAATATTACTAGCAGCTGTTGGCTTGACGTTAAAAACTTCTTCCTATTTTTTGCCCAGCTGTGGCGCAGAATGAAAAGGCACAGCTACTTTATAATGGAAACAAACCACAATACTTTTTCTCTCATACATCCTCTTTCTTCAATAGATTAAAAAACAAATACAAATAGTCCCTGTGGGCCTTCTCTTCCCTTTATTAAAAACAACATAAAAGGCAAACAGCAAAAAAACACAAAAAAACATTTCATTCAGTGCCACTCCAAGAATTCGCACAGAGTGGAGTCAATACTGTTAATGCACCCATGTTAATTTGATAGGATTTGTCAGGTAACTCCACTGGAAAATTATATAAAACTGTTCCAGATGAACAGATGATAGTGACATGAATTAAAGTGATAGAACAATAGTGGAATATAAACCAGAAATGACACCCAAAGTGGCTGTTGATTTATTGCCATCCTGAGTCTGGTTCTGGGTTTCCATGTATATTAGCACTACAAATCTGGGTCCATTTAGCCGAGAGATGCTCATACATACATCACCGACTCCTGCTCCAAGCCAAGGTCACTTCTGGTTGCATCAATCTTTTCCTACGGAGGCTACTTCACACACACACACACATACACACACACGAATGAAGGCAGAGACTGCAGAGCCACCTCGGATGTAGCAAACTCCCCTCTCTCGCCCCATTTCATCTTTCCTTTATCATGTAAAATGCACTTTAAACTTCCTATTATTTTTATCTGCAAATTGTTGCTGTATACCCCCATCTATTATAACCGTTATCATCGCATCGCTCGCACCTCCTCGCTCAGGCATGGATCTGCAGGACCACGCATCCTTTGTCAATTCCGTTCCCACCCCCTCTTTCTCTCCCCCTGCATCATTTATTGCCACCCCCCACACCCTTTTGGGGGGCATTTCCACAATGCTGAACACCCCTGTATTGTTTCATCAATCCTGTAGCATTTGGGGGCATTTGGCTGGGTTTGCACTATGCCGAAACCTGTGCAGTTTGATCAGTTCTGTAGCATTTTTCTTACACCTGGCCCTAACCAAACAACAAACAAATAAGCAGCCTCATACCAAATAAGAAGGTTGGTCCATCTAGTTCTGTTCTGTCTAACCTCACTGCCAAAGGCTCTCTAGGATCTCAGGCGGGAGACATTCCCAGCCCTACCTGGAGTTGATGGAAATTGCACTGAGGACCCTCTGCATGCAAAGCAGGTTTTCTGCCCCAAATATTACAATCATTGTAGTTCAGTTGAATGAGCCAATGAGATCTGGGGTAAGTTGCACATGAACAGAGGCTCATGCTGTAAACGGTTCATGCAAAGCAGATGCTCTACCACTGAGCAATGTTTGTTCCTGTAAAAATGGAGTAAGATTCTAGTCCTCAGGATTATAAACAAATGGCCAATTCAAATAAGAACGCAGGAAGCAATATCTGGGATACAGCAATGTCTGAGTGTCTCACCAGACACAGGAGGGCAATTAAAGGCATAATGAATAGAGTCACGTTCCAAGAAACAGGGACCCCTTTCTTTAACTATGTTAATGACCAAAATCAAGTCCTTATTATACCTGCTCCATCTTCTCAGTGGAGACGTTAGTTTAAGTAATAGGTTTGAATGTGTGAATTAATGTCTAAAGTCAATGGACAGAACAAACACTACTAGATGTAATGCTGGTTATTGTTATTGTATTTGTTTAAAAACCAATACAAATTGTTTTTAGGGTTTTGCTTGTTTTTATATATATATATATATATAAGAGTGTAGGAAGCTGCCTTACAGGGGGAAGATACATAGAGGTGCACGCAAGCTGAGAAGGAATGTGGGGCTCCAGTTTGGGAATTCCAATCTGAGACTACCCATGGTGAAAACTGAAGAACCTTCTAGCCCCTTGCAGTTTATAGTATCCTGGAGGAAGCTCTGGGCTGGCTGGAAAACTGATCGGTAAACGTTTGTTGAATGCACCCTGTTGTTGTTGTTACAACAACGACTACTCTTTTGCCTTCTGCGAATATGTCTCAAGGCAATGCAACAAAGAGAGTTAAAAACAACATGGAAAATAAAAGCAGGGTTTTGTTTTGTTTTTAAACCAAACCTGAGGGGTTGCATCCAACCTCCTGAAGTTAATGAGCCTGAGTAGGTCAAGCCCATTAACTTCATTGTGTTTACTATGAGACAGAACTGGCATTGGCTGCAACCCAGCATAGAGAAGATGCCTGTGGCAGAGACCTGTTTGTCCACCTAGGAAAACTTGTTGGAACAAAATTGTCTTCTCTTGTTTCCACTTTATGCTGCAAATGGTGTGTGTGTGTGTTGCATGCCTAGATCCCCCTCCAATTCCTATAACCTAAAAAACCATAGCATAACAACCGCACCCGTTTCCATCCAGTGTGGCCATTTGCTTCTATGCTGATTGGCAGGCAGAGTGCAGAGGAGATGGCCAGCTCTCTGCTCGCACGGCACATGCAGGGGTTGTATACAGGGAAGCAGTAATCTCTAGGCAGCCTCCGCCAATTGAATATATTTCACAAAACCAGATTGAATTAAAATTATGAGGTTAAATCTTATTTACTGCATTTGCATCCCACCTTTTTTCTCCCAGGAGCTCAAGGTGCCATGAATGCTTTTCCCCACTTGCCATTTTATCCTGATAGGAACCCTGTGAGGTAGGTTAGGCTGAGAGGCAGTGATCAATCCTAAGGCCACCCTCAGTGAGCTTCATGGCCAAGTGAGGATTTGAACCCTGGTGTCCCAGGTCCTAGTCTGAAACTCTAGCCACCACACCACACCGGTTTTAAAATACACAAGGGATTTACGAATTTGCGTGTAGGGGGGTGGAGAGAAAACGTGTGATGGTCGCACCAGGACTCTAGGCAAAGTTTGTCCCTTCATTCCAAAAGACACAAAAGCCATTTGTTTTCCCAGTAACAGCCTCTCTGCGTTCACCATTTATCTTTAGTGATCTGTCATGACCTTTTCAAGCTCTTATTTCTGACAGCTTCCAGATACAAGTGAGTCAAACTTCCCTGGAAGGAAACTATCACTCCTAGATAGTTTGCTCAAGAGCAGAAAACACAGGTCAGTCAGCACCAGCATATAAATCCTTCCTTAACAAGACAGTGCAATAAACACATGCGCGCGCACCAAAAGCAAAAAGCAGAAAAGATGGGGGGGGGGAGCTTCAGAGTGGATGTAACTTTCCGGGAAATAAAACATCTTATTGCCTGGCTCTTGTACACAAAAACACACATGTGCTTGAGACCTGAAGGCTGCAAAAGGCCAATGGTTAAGCTCTCATCAGGGCTGGGTGCACACTGGGCTTAAAAAGAAGCAGCTCAAATAACTCAAAATTCCGCACTGAGAAATTCTGCAATCTAACTTAATGCAAATTATTTGGATTGAAATTACAATCAGACTGCTTGTGTTTTCCCCATTGCGTTTTTCAACACAAAATTTCACCCAGAGAACCAGGACTCCTGAAAATTCAGTCCAGCCTTTTCCTTTGCACCCTCCCATTCCACCCCTCTCCCCCATCTGAGGTCAGAGTTAAGCACAGAAGGGAAATGAGAGAAGGGAATACCATCCTAGTACCATTTGGGTGTAGGGGCTACACCAGGGGTTGCCAATGTGGTGCCCTCCAGTGGACATCTTGTGAAGCTGAATGCTGGAAGATTCAGGACAGATAAAAGTACTTCACACAGCACATAGCGAAACTATGGGAACTCACTCTCACAGGAGGCAGTGATGGTCACCAATCTGAATGGTTTTAAAAGAGCACTGGAAAAATTCATGGAGGAGAGGACTATCAATGGCTATGAGCCATGATGGCTATGCTCTGCATCAACTGTTGGAGGCAATAATGCTTCTCAATATTAGCTGCTGGAAACTGCTGGAGGGGAGAGTGCTCTTGTGCATGAATCCTGCTTGCAGGTTTCTCATGGGTATCTGGCTGGCCACTGTGAAAACAGGATGCTAGACTAGATGGACCACTGGCCTGATCCAGTAGGCTCTTCTTACGTTCATAGGTGTTGTTAGACTACAACTCCCATCATTCCTCACCAGCAGCCATGCTGGCTGCGGCTGATGAGAGCTGTAGTCTAACATTTGGATGGCACCATATTAGCTATCCCTGGATAACACAATAGCAGGTATTGTCAGGATGCTGTCTGCAGCTCCCGGCTGGTTGCCCAGGAAAGTATAAGGTCAAGGGAAGGTTTATTACCGTCCTTTTTTAATTCAATATTTACAGAGAGAGGCCACAGAACCCAGCCTCTTGGATAATGGCATTGTCCTGAGTGAATATCCACCCCGTCTCTCCCACTTCCTCATTCGTCAATCTCATCGTCTCTCCTATGGGTGCTGCTACAGGCCCTCTGTCTTTGAGCTCTTTGCTCTCCTACTTTCAAGGCTCACTGGTTCTGGGAGATGGAGGGTCTGTAATGCTTTCTAAAGACACCATGTTTGTCAGCTGTTGCCCTGCTTCCTCCTCCTCCTCCTCCTCCTCCTCTTCCATTATTTCCCAACTTTTCCCCTCATCTGCCTCTGAGCTGTGATCTCCCGCAACCCACTGTTGTTAATATATACCGTCTTCCTCTTCCTCCTCCCTGGAAGGGTCAGAATGGGGAGGAGGAGGCGGTCTCCACCATTCCTCCTCTGCCCAGTCCCCGACAGGTATATTGTAAATGTCGGTGAAGAAAAAACTAGGAATGAAAGATGGTAGGTAAATGGTCACATGTATGGGATTGTTGTTTTTCGTTAGCACTGAGTGGGGCAAACCAATTTACCTAACTGAACGTCTGTGGTGAACCGAAGCCTGTGGATCATGCTGACTTTGAAAGACTTGTAATGGTGGCTGCTTAACATATCCTGGACGGTTGCAATGTCGATCTGTGGGTCCTCTTCAGAGATCTCTTCACCTCTCGAACCTACACCAAAAGAAAAAAGAAAAGAAAAGGAAGGTCAAAAACATAAGAGGGCCTGTTCTGTTGACATACCACTGCAAGCTAAAAGGATTCCGTGCAAAAGTCATTGACAGAACTGCAAAGCAGGTGAGCAAATAAATGCACTTTTGGGTCAAAACCAGAATTTTTAAAAATGCAGGTTCCGTACTAGGATGAATGAAAAGTTATGCTAGTCAATCAAACTTATTGAGTCAGTGTTAGCCATTTGTTCTGTACTTCATTATTAGTTTTTTTCTTTTTTGTTTATTTTATTGTACATTGCCTTGACATTTTTGTGACTTAGTGGTTTATAAATATGTTTATAAATAAATAAGCACAAATATCTTGTCTGTTGTATTTGGTTACAGGAAAGGCAGATGTGGGGCCCCAAGGCCTCTCCCCACTGGCTCTGCTAATAAACCAGCTTCATCAGGCAAAAGTAGATAGTGAGATTAGGACGATGACAAATAATTTAATTTATATCTCCCCCCTCTTTCTGAAGGAAAGGGACTGCAAGGCTTTCCCATCAACTCAGCTGAGAGACCAATAACCTTTGGATCCTCTTCGAGAGATGCAGAGAGTTGTTAGCAGATCCCTATTTCCTTCTTAGAGCTACAGTGTCCAGGGTTCTCCGGGAATAATAATAATAATAATAATAATAATAATAATAATAATAATAATAATAATAATTTATTATTTATACCCCGCCCATCTGGCTGTGTTTCCCCAGCCACTCTGGGCGGCTTCCAACGAATATTAAAAACAATACAGCATCAGACATTAAAAACTTCCCTAAACAGGGCCGCCTTCAATTGTCTTTTAAAAGTGAAATAGTTGTTTATTGCCTTGACATCGGCTGGGAGGGCGTTCCACAGGGCAGGTGCCACTACCGAGAAGGCCCTCTGCCTGGTTCCCTGTAACCTCACTTCTTGCAGTGAGGGAACCGCCAGAAGGCCCTCAGCGCTGGACCTCAGTGTCCGGGCAGAACGATGGGGGTGGAGACACTCCTTCAAGTATACAGGACAGAGGCCGTTTAAGGCTTTCAAGGTCAGCACCAACACTTTGAATTGTGCTCAGAAACGTACTGGGAGCCAATGAAGATCTTTCAGGACTAGTATGATATGGTCTCGGCAGCCACTCCGAGTCACCAGTCTAGCTGCCGCATTCTGGATTAATTGCAGTTTCCGAGTCACCTTCAAAGGTAGCCCCACACAGAGCACATTGCAGCAGTACAAGCAGGAGATAACTAGAGCATGCACCACTCTGGCAAAACAGTCTGCGGGCAGGTAGGGTCTCAGGTACTGATGGTTTAACCAGTCTGGGAACTGTAGCTCTGGGAGGGGAATAAGGGAAATAACGGCTCTTAGAACCCTTAACAAACTCCAGCTCCCAAGTTGCTTTGGCGGAAGCCATAACTGTGTAAAGTAGTATCATAGTGCCTTAAATGTATAGTGTGGATATGGCCAGGGAATGTTGCAGGGTTCTCCTCTACACCATCACAGAGATCACAACCTTTGTGGGACTTGTGGGTTCTTTGGCAAACCAAAGAAACTGTTGTGGACGACAAACCAACATACATACAGTCGTACCTCGGGTTACAGACGCTTCAGGTTGCGTGTTTTCAGATTGCGCACTGTGCTGAACCCGGAAGTACCGGAACGGGTTACTTCCGGGTTTTGGCGCTCGCACATGCGCAGAAGCGATAAATTGCGCTTTGCGTATGCACAGAAGCGCCGAATCCCGCACGTGCTCAGACACGGTGCTGCGGGTTGCGAATGCTGCAGGTTGCGAACGTGCCTCCCGCATGTATCACGTCTGCAACCCAAGTGTCCACTGTACTATTAACTCAACACACATCCTGTTTTATTAGCTACAATACAATGCTTCTTTTAGGCCTTATTTCAATTGGGGAAGTGGGGGGAGGAGATGCTATGGGGACTGGAGAAGGTTTTTTGCGGGGGCTGTGTGGGTCCATGAGTACCCCACTGTTGATACTTGGTATAGCTATTTTTGTGTGCTTTTAAATTCCCCACAAAAGGCGTCAGATACCAGTGTTCTCTCTCTCTCTGTCTCTCTCTCTCACACACACCCCAAACACCCTCCCCGCCTTTTGGCTGAAGTTGCCCAACTTGAGCCTTCAGTTACGAGAAGGTATTATGTTAAGTCCAGTATGTTTACAGTTCTATGATGGAAACTCCAAATATTATTTACTTCATATAGCATTCTCTCTGCCATGGCAGAGCTGGCTTCCAAAAATAAAGAAAAAGAAGAAAAAGATAACATCTCATTAAGCCAAAATGACAATTATGAAAAAAGGTTTTTGGGTCCCCCCCCAACCCTTATATAAAAAATACTTTACTATGTTGGATTAACACCAATTTAAAAATTACTATAAAGTGACACACAATTTTTTCTCTCCCATAGAGCAATTTTCAAGCCAGCTGCTAATAAAGCATCTTAGCTGTAAATGATAATTCAGAGGCTTTTAGATAAAGTGGTGCATGGAAACGGCTGAGGAAATTGATTTAGCTTCTTGCAGAAGATACTGCGAGAGTGACACATTTTGTTTAATACGCCAGCTAATGTAGTCCTAAAAGCCGAAACAACTGCCAGTTTCGCAACCCTAAATTTTGTCATGAGAGATTAATGAAAACATATATATTCATATATATATATATATATATATATATATATATATATATATATGAATGAATGAAAGAATTTTTTTTTAATAAATGAGAAGATGGGATTTTAGCAGAGAGGCCTGAAAAGTGGCAGTAAAAATGGGAACATGGCTTGCCAATTTCTGTACATTAATTCTACGCAAGACTTTTACATTGCTGGAAAGGGCTCAGTGTGGTAATAATGCTTCCAGAGCTCTGACCTTCTAATTCCCGGGTGGGCAAACTGATATCCCAAACCACTGAGCTGCTCTGAAGGTGGGAAGGGGCCAGCCTGGTTGCCCTGAAGCCTTTTGTGATAGGCTTATACTGGGTTCTCAGAGGTCACATTCATGCGGTACATTTAAAGCACTTTGATACCAGTTTAAGCAGTCGTCCCCGTCCCCGTCCCCCGCAGATTCTGGGAGCTTGTTAAAGGTGCTGACAGTCGTTAGGAGACCCCTGTTCCCCTCAAAGAGCTACAATTGGCAGAGACCCCTGGGAAGAGTATTGTTTAATCACTCTGGGAGTTGTACCTGGGAACAAACCACAGAACAAAAAATTATTTAGGGGAAGCCATAACTGCTTAAATTTGTACCATAGTGCTTTAAATATATGGTATGGCTGTGTCTATAGTGTGGCACCTAGTGGGAGCTGGGAAGCTATCCATTCCCGTGAAAAGTGAACTGGGAACAAACTACATATCACATTAGGACTGAGAAGCACACCCTGGTCAACAAGAGGGCCAGTTCTAGGTTGGGGGGGGGGCTTTCTTTGTCAGTGAGACCTGATAGCCTTACCTGGTCAGGCTGACACTGCTGAAAGCAGTGATGGGTGCTGGACATGACCACCCTTTTAGCTCCCCTACAATGCTCTACCAGAGAGATGACAGGTTGGGGGAATCGTGGGGAGTTAAAAGGCTGTCCGGATCCAGTCACTGGGTGCTGCTCTGAGAGTTGGGCCACAGAACAAATTAAGGGATGGGGCCAGGGCAGGCACTGTGGCACTGGATCCTGCCAGGGCCTTGGCCGCTGCCCAAGGATGCAAATGAGTGTGTGTGAGGAGGAAAAGGTGTAGGATTGGTGTAACAAAGGAAGCTGGGGCTTACAGGGCCAAGGGGAGGAAGAGAAACAGGCAAGCACAAGGGGTGAGTAGGGGCCGTGCATGGCTCACCCCTAAGCTCCCTGTGGCACAGACAAGGAATCCACAAGAAAGGGAAGTCGGTACAAGGACGAGGAGGAGCAGAAACCAATCATGATATCCCCTTGGGAGGGAGCTGATGAAGAGCTGTTGAGGCTATTTTTGCCCAGCCCCTGAGTCGTGCAGAGGCTGGAATCCCGTTCAGCTCTCAGCATGTCCAGGTATTTGCTAGTCTGCACACAATACTGAACAACATACCTGAGAACAGGTACAAACTTCATGTAATAAGGGTCAGGGTAGTAAAAAAGGCACCACAGAACTACCCAAAGTCCATACCACAGCTTGGTGAAATGGAGGGTGAACTGGTCTGCTGCTAGCAGAGCTTTGGTTTGATTTGGACTACAACTCCCATTAGATGCTGTAAACTTCCCCTCTGATTAAACAACAACGTTAACACAACGCTGGCCATGCAAATGGGTGCTGCCTTGTACTGTTTGTTTCAGCTGTTGAGTCAACATTGACTAGCTTGTTCACGACAGGCATGCTCCACTACCAGACCAGCTCCCCAAGCAGTAGTGGCCCCAAAGCTGTCCCTGCAGAGAGACTGATCTGCAGAAGATACTCTCACAACTATATAATCCATGTGGCCAAGCAGTGACTGGTGGAAAGGTGCTTCTCTGGCCAGCCAAGCAAACTGTGGAACTCCCTTCCCCATGAGGGGGGACCAAATGATGAACTGGTCCCAAGTTTGGGCAGGCTCTCCCTGGCCCTGGGTGTAATTTACGCGTATGCAATTTCAGCAGGCAATTTTAAATGGCAAGGATGAGAACACAAGCTTTCTTTTTTTCTTTTTTTAAAGGGTGAGACCTCCAGACTCTGTCCTTTAGTCTTCATAATAACAGAGTCCATTTAATAGAGAACTGGTGGGGTGGGGTGGGGTAAACCAGATAAAATATGCTCTGAAAAGCTGCATAATCACTCTAAATAAAACGCAGGGAGGGAAAGGTTCAATTGGGATACAAGGATTAAGGCAGATGGCCCCGTCATTGCAATTTCACACCCCAATGCTGTGCCACGCAAAATCCAACAGGACTTCTGAAACTGTAAAAAGTAAATCAGGCTTGTTTGACTTCCTTTGTGCCTCACAACAAATGGGATCTCTCAGCAAATGCAACACTGCATGCCACAGTAACCACACCAGTCCTACGCAGGTAGGTGGATGGTAATGACTCCTCCGGAGTCATGACAGTGTTTTTCTACTACAGATTCCCAGGTTAATGTGACCATGCTATGGACTATTATCATAACATATAGCCAAGAACACAGCTGAACAAAAAGTAATGATGCATGCTCCAGATTCAACTTTCCTCTTTCAACAAGCCTTCTGAGCAGGAGTTTTTTATTCCGATCAGAATCTCAAACTGTTTAAAATTGGTTTTATATACAGGCATCCACCCACTTATGCGGGGCTACGTTCTGGGCCCCCGCATGCATAAGTGAAATCATGTAAAGTGTTGTTGTTGTTGTTGTTTAGTCATTTAGTCTTGTCCAACTCTTCGTGACCCCATGGACCAGAGCACGCCAGGCACTCCTATCTTCCACTGCCTCCCGCAGTTTGGTCAAACTCATGCTGGTAGCTTCGAGAACACTGTCCAACCATCTCGTCCTCTGTCGTCCCCTTCTCCTTGTGCCCTCCATCTTTCCCAGCATCAGGGTCTTTTCCAGGGAGTCTTCTCTTCTCATGAGGTGGCCAAAGTATTGGAGCCTCAGCTTCAAGATCTGTCCTTCCAGTGAGCACTCAGGGCTGATTTTCTTAAGAATGGAGAGGTTTGATCTTCTTGCAGTCCTCTAAAAAGCATCTTTAAAATAAAAAGGGAAGGAAAGGGATAAAAGATTTTCCTTTATAAACCGAGGGAGCGAACAAACCTGGCTCCAGCAGACCTGCGGGGCTTGAGGTCTTTAGGGGGAAATTGCATGGGAAGCAGGGTTGGGTCAGGTTTCCTTCCTGGGTGCTGCCATTTCCCCCCTAGGAGCCCTTGCTCACTTTCCATGCAAGCAGATGCCTTCACTGTCACCACCTTTCTCTCCTCCTCCTGAGAAGGTCAGTCTCTCAGGTATGGCCACGTTGGGGGGGACGGACGGTGGCAGGGAGCCTCCACTTGCTCAGCGAGGCTGGTGGAGGGAAGCCAGCAGGAGCAACAGCAGAATCCCAATGGTGGTGAAGCAGCGGGTGTCCCCTTTCCGTTGCCCCTGTGCCTCTCGCCCCATTCCCTCCCTCTTCTTCCTTTCTTCTCTCTACAGTGGTACCTTGGGTTAAGAACTTAATTCGTTCTGGAGGTCCGTTCTTAACCTGAAACTGTTCTTAACCTGAGATACCACTTCAGCTAATGGGGCCTCCCGCTGCTGCCATGCAATTTCTGATCTCATCCTGAAGCAAAGTTCTTAATCTGAGGTACTATTTCTGGGTTAGTGGAGTCTGTAACCTGAAGCGTCTGTAACCCGAGGTACCACTGTACTGGTAGTTGTCTGGCCGGCCCTGTCTTTGGGGAGCCCAGCTTGGCACAGGAGGGTCTCCGGATGAGCTCTACTTCAGTCTGTCATCTTCAGAACTCCAGCTCTCTCCCGTTGTTTCCCGGTATGATTCTACTTATTTATTTCCTGTCACCACACAGATACACAGCCACACACGTGTGTACATGGGGGGATGCCTGTATAAGAACCTTTAGTCCAGCATCTTGTTCTCACAGTAGCCAACCAAGGTGGAAAATCCACAAGCACAAGAGCAACTCTCCCCTCCTGCGGTTTCTAGCATCTGGTATTCAGAAGCACTGCTCTCTCCGAGGAGGCAGAGTAAGGCCAGCATGACCAGTGTATGTAATGGTTTCTATATATGTAATTCTTTTACATATAACGGCATTGTGAAATCGTTTTGAGAAGCATCACAGGAAGGGATACATAAATGAAGTCTAAAAATAAAAGTCATTGAGAGCCTCTTTCAAATGCTCAGTTGTGTAACTAGAAACATGAACCCTGGGGTAAGAGCTATGGTGAGCCAGGGTTAGGGCTTGGACTTGGGAAATGGCAGGTTGAAATCCTGCCTCAGGTTTTGTAGAGATATTCCCCTTTCTCTCTCGTAAGCAAGAAAGAATGCCTCTTTCAAGATGGCGTTTGAAAGCCTAACCTTTTTATAAGGGATGAATGAATATGATCTACTGGTTTATTAGCTTTTTAATCTATCAAAAACTGTAAGCTAATAATCTCTGCTGAATAAAAGCATTGATTTTGAATCAGAAGTTCATTTGATTAATTGATTAAAACAGTTTTATTGTTTACTATGATGAATTGATTTCATTCTCTGCAACAATTTAATAAAATTTGCAGATTCAGCAGCAGCACTTTTTAATCGAAACATTTAATTGATTAATCTAACATAGGGTGGCAACTTTTTTTTCCCTGTTGAGGGTCTCATTCCCTTGGGGTAAACGGTTGGGCAACACATGCTGACTGTTCAAAGCCAGCAGTTGGCAAGAACGAAGTTGGGGTATGCCTCCCTAATCAACCTCCCTTTACTCTGGTTGTTGTGGAAGGAAGAGGCTGCTTTTGCAAGGGGTCTCAAGTGACTGCTCACAGAGGCTTTTTGAAGGTATGGCAAGGGCTGGAGGCTGTTCACTCCTCATCTCACCAATGTCTTGACTACATTTCTCAGCCTTGATAAACACTGGATAAAGGGAGGCCTCTAAGGTGGGGTGGGGGGCAACCTCAGGCTCAGAGGTGGCTGAATCTGGCCTTCTAAATTTACTCAAAAGAAATTGAGCTCAAAGGAGATCCTCAAACTTAAGACACTTGCTGATTTTTTGACATCTGATAAACTTCACAACTTGTTTTTATGTGTGTTGCGCCTAAATATGGCAGACCCTCTCACTTAGAGCTGCAAATTTAAGCAATTAAGATTTGTAGTTAGGTAAAAGTCTTGATCTTTTTTGTTAACTGATGCAGTTTTTTTTATTATACTGAACTGTTTAAAAGCATTAATAAATATGAATAAAAATATACTTGTTCTAATGGCACAAGATTAGACAGCAATGTCCTCTCAGACCAGCTGATTATATGATCAAATCAGACCTCTCTGGACCTCTAAGAGGGGCTGTTCTAGGCCTCTCTATTGGTCTTGCTTCTCACCCTCCTTGTGTGTTTTTTGTTCCTGGCTAGAATATGTCCTTGAACTCTGATAATGCCTTTTGATTGTCTGTGAGTAAGATAGAGGTGTGTATGTACGAAACTAGCCTCCTATACAAATGTAACATTAACATTTGTTGCCCCGCACACTTTGGCTCCAACCAACACCGGCATGTGGCCCCTGGAAGGCTGCACAGAAGGAATGTGGCCCTCAGGCTGAAAATGATTTCCCCACTCCTGCTCTAAGGCACCCGCACTGTGAATCAGTAATACAAGTAAACATGCTCATTTATTAACTCCCTTGATAATTATCTAGAACCCATATCTTTGGAAAGCTGTAAGAACCAACCTCACAGGCAACACTGCCACTGACTTCATTGGAAGAAATGGTGCAACAACAATGTGATATATAAATGAACAAAATAAAGGGTACAAAATCAATGATATATATATATATATATATATATATATATATATATATATGCAAATGCTTGAATTAGGGAGGCAGAAATCTGACCCTCGGCTGCACAGAGAGGCAGTGGGGCATGTGCCCCATGTGACTCAGGGTGCTGGGGTGTATCTGTTTGCCCCTTACGATAGATAGTAAGCGTCACAAATGCCATCTTCAAGCAGCTGAGTCAAAAGGGTTAAGGCCCATGAAACAGCACCCACGCAGGAGAAACAGAATTAGCAGGAAGTTGGAGTTGTTGGAGAATATGTGAAGCTCTAAGTAACAGCTGAGTGGCAGTGTTGGCAACAGCAGCTGGCATGTCAGGAATAGCTATGCGAGGATCTGGAAGGGAAAAAACAACAAAACACCAGAAACACCCCCCCATGCCCCTGGGGTGGTGGTGTAATTTCAGTGGAAGTGGGGAGGGAGACCAGCATTCTGCAAGCAGGCACCTTCCAGAGCTTGCGACTACAACTCCCATCAACCCTGGCCATTGGCCATGCTGCCTAGGGGCTGATGGCAGTTGTAGTCCCAACAATGTCTGGAGGCACCAGGTTGGGGAACGGCTGGTCTCAAGTCTTTGGATCCCACCCTATGCACCATTACTAGGGAGCAAGCCCCACTGACCACAGTGGGGCTTGCTTTTGAGTAAAAGTAGCATTGTGCTCCAAGACTGAGCCACAAAGACTAAATAAAACAAAAACGGAATCCCCACACAGTAGATTTTAAGAGCCTTTGTTGAAATTATTTCATGTGCATTCTTAAGAACATGGACCCATTTCATTGTTTGAAGTCACAGCCACTGCCATGATTCTGAGAAATAGCACCTTTCTCAAATGCACCCTTGACAGGACCTTTTGCAGAAGCAGAGCAAGGTATTGTGTTTAAACTTTTTTTAGTTTGCTTTTCCTTTACAGCAGGGAAAGAACAGAAATTATTAGGAAAACCACTGACAAAGAAGAAGAAAAGAAATAGTGAGCCATCTATGAGATATGAGCTGACAATATGAACACAGGAAACAGCCTTAAATCAAGTCTAGCTGCCAGCACCAGGATCCCCGGATCAGGCTTCCGGGATGAATTCTTCCACTAGATCGGAGCCTGGGACTAAGACCAGTCCCATGTTATAGAAGCGTTCTGCTTCCTGCCTGCTCCCCTCTACCAAAGACTGACAGACTCCCTTTTATCTTTTAGGGGCATGGCTTCTCCTTGGCCCCTCCCTCCACACAGATTGGCAAAGTGGCTCCCCATCCCCCAAGAAACCAACACACGAGTCCTTTACTTTTAGGGGGTATGGCTTCTTCTCAAACAGGTTGCAGTTCCAGGCTTATTAGGAACTGCCTTATACTGTCAGACCATTGGTCTATCTGGCTCAGTACTACCTACACTGACTGGCAGCAGCTCTCCAGGTCACAGATTCAATCCCCTGGATGGTATCCAATGCCAGTCCTTCTCAGAGTAGACCCATTGAAAATACCATGCACGACTAAACTTAGGTTCATTACTTTCAGTGGGTTTACCCTGAGTAAAACTTGGAGACCTCTTGTATGAAACCCTAATGAGCCACTGCAAATGAATGTGGACAACATTGGGCTAGAGGGACCAACCACCTGACTCTGTCTAAGGCGTGTCCTAAGGGAAGGGCTGTAGCTCAGTGCCAGAGCATCTGCCTTGCATGCAGAAGGTCCCAGGTTCAATCTCTGGCAGCATCTCAACAAGGCTCTGATGAGTGTGTGGCAAAGGCAGGGGGACGGAGGCTAACTCAGGAGAGAGGGGCAGCAGTTTATGGGGTTTGGTGCCACCCATGAGTCAGGAGCCTGGGCTAAAGGAAGGGTCAGGGTCCAAGCAGTCAAGAGATGGAGGTGGGGGCGCAGGAATAGGCTTTTCAGGTGAGGGGCGGGCTGGTCAAGTCTCCACTGCCCTCTTCCCTGCTGTCTCCTAGAACCAGGAGGGGCTTCAAGAGGGAAGCGCAGAAGAAGTCTCAGGTTGCATGCACTCTGCTTCTTCAGATGAGGGTACTTAAGCTAGGGGGGAGAGGGGCATGGTGGTCAGCTGCTCAGTTGGGAAACTTAATGCCAGCTATGTAGTCATTAGGGGCATGTGTATCCAGTGCACCTTAGGAACTTCTGGAAGCACATGATTTTGTCAATAAATAATTAAACTGCTGGCTGCTTGCCTGCCTTGGCTGGGTGTGCTCAGGACACATCTCCAGGAAGGACTGTGAATGTCTCCTGCCTAAAGCACATCCAATCAGTGCAGACAATATTGACCTAGAATGGACCCAATGATCTGACCTAGTGCCAGGCAGCTTCCTATGTTCCTGCCTTGGGAGCAGTGCAAGAAAATGACAAAACGTTAATATCAACAATACAGAAGACGAAATCTTTAGCCTTGCTGCTTCAAATATCAAATCAAGGGCAGCCCATACCATGACCCCTAGATGTACTGGACTGCAACTTCCATCGTCCCCAACTGCTGGCCAAGCTGGTGGGGGCTGATGGGAGCTGGAGCCCAACCAAAGCTGGTAAGCCACCCGTGCATCAGAGACCGAACAAATCTCCTGTTTCTCCAAGAAAATAACAACACAAGGTTAACCATGCAGCACCCCCACAAAAAGACCCACATTCCCTTATTACTTCAATGTACTAGTATATTGCTTAATGAAAGTTCTTAATTGTAATTCAATTAATTACATACACAGCTTCCCCAATTACATTTTCCAATAAGACATTGGCTGTGGTACAGGTCTAAAGGCACTTAACCAATTTTAATATATTAAGACCAATTTCCCTTGAATACTAATTACTATCTAACGATGAAATGAGAACCAGGAACTTTCCAGAAGCTGGGTGGGAGGTATAAAAGTAAATTAAGCGTGAATAGTTGGGGGACCTCGTAAAAGAGAGAGAGAGAAAGAGAGAGAGAGGAGAGAAAAAATAGGCAACGGCATTCCAAATACGAGTCTTACTGTATGTTTCAAAAGTCCCAAATATGGGAAGTGTTTTGTTAATCCTTTTGACAGCAGCAAGAGCTCTGTGGAAAAGGAGACATCTTGCTGTGTATTTGTGCTAACGCAAAGCCCTCTTTTTTAACTTAATCCCTTTGAAATATAAATGATACACTGGCTGAAAAAGAGAATTTTGGCTTGCATTTCACTAGCATCTGTTCAGCTCTGTGCAGAGAATGGATGGATATCCTCTCTCACACACATATATCACACACAATCATATATTGCACATATACATATCACACGCACATTACATACGTACCGTGAGTGGATCATCTGAAATAACTCTCGTACTGAAACTCCTTTATCAGAATAAACAACTAACTTTAATTACAGCAGCTAAAATTAGACCGAAACGTATCGTGCAATTGCAGCCACTTCCAAAGGATGTGAAGAGCTCATTCACAGCTGTCCAATTCCTCACATTTTCTTTCCCCTCCACTTTGATATGCCTTAAATACTGAGTTAAGAGAAAAGAAGCAGCAAACTTAAACATATTGAGCTATGAGATAATGCCCTCTTAAACAAGAGCCAGTGTGGTATAGCGGCTAGAGTCTGGGACTTGGACCTGGGAAATCAGGGTTCAAATTCCCACTCAGCCATGAAGCTCTCTGGGTGATGCTGAGGACCAGTCACTCCCTCTCAGCCTCACCTACCTCACAGGGTTGTTGTGTGGATTAAATGAGGGGGTGGACCAGGAATGCCACCTGGAGCCCCTTGGAGGAAAAAAGATGAGATAAAGATATGATAAGCAAGGAAGCTCACTGGAATCTAATCCTTAGAAAATATAAATTAGTTGGCTTGGGCTGTTTCTTTACTTGTGTGCTTATTTATTTAGAATACTTACATTATGCTTTATAGCTTCAAGAAGTTCTCAGAGACACTTACAAAAGACCTTCAGAAGTCTCATGATCTCTGAGTCAAGGGAGTGGACTTCACTCAGCCCATGATGGTCTACTGACATCAGACAGGCTCTTTCACCAAACTCTTTTTGGGGCCTGCTTAAAACATTTTTGTGTAGACAAGCTTATGCTACTTTAAACAGTTATGGCTTCCCCAAAAGCATCCTGGGAGCTGTAGTTTGTTAAGGCTGCTGAGAGTTCTTAGGAGACCCTTAGTCCCCTCCTGGAACTACAATTCCCAGAGTCCCTTGGGAAGAGGGACTGAAAGTTAAACCACTATTGAGAATGCTAGTTCACCCACCCACCTTTCAGATTTGGCCTGCGAGGTTGATCTTGATAAGGATCCAGCCCATGCAGCTAAAATGGTTCCCCACCCCAGTATGTAAGAATGACCTGATTGGTCAATAAGCAATGGATCTGGCGGGCTGGCTTAAGAGATTAAAGATTATGTGGTTTAGAAATGCTTTTAAACAAATAAAAAGTAGAAGGAATGCTGGTAAAAGCCTGAGAAGAAGGGGTCAACCTCTGTAACAAGCCAGGCCATCCTTGCTCAGGTTTCTTGGAGCAGAAGGGTAGATCGGTGACTGGGGCAGGAGAGAGAGGGAGAGGGAAAGGGAGAGGTTCATAACAGGCTCGTAACTTCACAAGCACAGAGGTTAGCAGAAAACAGATTAATCATGAAGTGATAGGGTGCAGACTATTTAACCGAAAAGGTATGGAAATCAATCACTGTAGTTTTGGAAAGAGAAGTCTTTCTGGCAGGGAGGGAAGATGGCTTTGGGGGTGGTTGGGAAGAGGAAGGAAGAAAATAAAGAAATAGCCAGATCTTCTTCCAACTTTGCTTGCCCAGCCTGGGGGATCTAGAGGACATAAACAATGTGACCTTAAGCAGCTTTTACGAGAGCGCAAGAGAGGGAGGGAAAGGGCCAACAACGTACTATTCTCGCGGACGAGGCAGAATTCCAAAGTGCTCTGGCTTTCCAAGGTACAGTCTAAGTCAACAGGGACGTTGGGCTCGTTCTGCTTCTCCAGCCGGTACTGAGGGCCTGAAAACAGACAATACATTTACAGGATTTCTTTCAGCTTGGGCAGGGGGGAAGGGGGTATTTTTTTGGAGGGAGGGGAGAAATAAAACATTGAAGCAGGGGTGGGGAACCTCAAGCTCAAGAGTCAACTGTGGCCCTCTAGGCCTCTCTATCTGGCCCTCATAACTCTCCCCGAGCCACATGCCACACTCCCTTAGCCACACAACCTCATTGGCTCTGGCTCATACAGTATTTTTGATTGTCCAGAATATGTCCTTGAACTCTGCTGAAACTTCTTGCTTCCACGGATGAAACAGAGAGAGGGATGTTTAGAAATTAGCCTGCTGAACAAAGATAAAAATTTATCCCGATTGCTCTGCCCACTTCTGCCTCTGGCCCTGCCCACCACTGGCATGCAGCTCTCAGAAGGTTTTCCAGAAGGGATTGTGACCCTCGGGGCAGAAGATGGTTCCCCACATCAGCATTAAAGGACTCCAGATGAGACAGAGTCTGAACAGATAAATAGTGAAGACCACATTTAGTTATTTATACTTCTTAACACCTCCCCGCCTTGTAAGGCAGACCAGTATTGTTCCCATTTTAGTACTGAAAGAATGTAGATGTAGAGCAAATTGATTTGTGCACCAAGAAAAATCCCACCCACTAATTCCATGCCTTTAGGAGGGATCTGAATTTAGTAATCTGGCAAATTCCAAATGGTGTACCAGGGTGCATTGGTGTACCATAAGGGAACTTGTGTGATGGGACATAAAGTTAATTAGATAATTAAAGACTCCTGTGATCATATTGCACCTGCCCATTCAGAGATGCACTGCCGTCTAATTCTGCTACATTGCACCGAGATATGAATGTATATCTTCCCGCCCTGGGAAAAGGCTCCCTTCTGTGTCTGTGCATGAGTCATGATCTGGCCTACCCTCCCTTCCAGGAAGTCTTCACTTGAAGATAGAAAACTCTTATACCTCTCTGCATCAAGTATAAGCAGATCATTCAGTCCTTCTAGATAAAGAAAATGTTCAGCACCAGATGAGGTTGCCTGCTGCACCTCTTTATAAGTCTCTGCTTTGTGCAGGCTTCTTCCTAATCAGGAATACCCAGATCAGCAACAACCAGGCCCTCAACTCAGTGAAGGAAGAATCTGCTTTGAGGGCAAGTCATTAAATATTACAACACACACTGGAAATCAACCCCTCCAGTTTTAATGCAGAAAACAGTAACAGAGATTTGGTAAACACTGTTCTAATTCAAAGGCATGTGATGACCATTCTCAACCTTTGACTCCTTTAAGGCTCTGAAACGCTTCTCCTTCTCTTAAGAATTTGTGGAGTGGCTGTAATGGGTTGCAGGAGGAAGGTGCAGAGAAAAAGAGCAGACAATGCTTTCTCTGGAACGGGAGTTAAGTGTCTCATCGTAATCCTCTCATAATTCAAACTCAGCAAAGCATTTACAAATATTTAAAAAGCACAGGCAAAAACAAAAACGGGCGCCTCGGACATCACATTGGTTACGAGATGGAACGTGTTAAGACAATTAATTTCAAAATTTACGGCGGCTGGGTTTCAATTATGGCTCCTCTGCCCTTCCTGCTCTCCCTTCCTCCTCCCCCCCCCCCACCCCAGTCGTGTGAAGAGTACTCTCCCTGTGCCAGTGTAGTTTGCTCTTGATGCAGCATTGATTTGTCGGGGAAAATGAATACTCTCCCTCTCTACTCTTGGTGACTTTCTTGAACAGATGCAGAAAAAGCAGCCGATTTGTGGGCTGCAGGGGGGGAAAGCGCAGCGAGTCCCCATGTGGCTGGCGCAATCAGAAATGGCACATGTAGCTGGTTCCAGGCATTTAGGAAACCAATTGCACTCTGAGAAACAAGCAACTAGCAAAAAAAAAAAAAAGGAAAGGAAAGGGGAAAAAGGCGCACGTGAATGCACACGCACACACAAAGAGGGATAGGAGAGGTGAGAGAACAAAGCAAAATAAAAACAAAACAAAACCACTTGCACACAAAAAGAAACACAAAGCATCCTAGAACAAAGTGGAAAGCACTTGCTCATCTTTTTAAAAAAAGAAACCACCCCTGTGTGCGTGTCTGTGATAAACCCAAAGCTCAAAAGCTAGGAAAGGAACAAATTGGGGAGGGGGGGGATAAGTTGTGTCAAATAAGGAAAAACACATTTTATCCATGATAGTTTTTTTTCAAAAAAAGAACAAAAAAGGCATTGCCATGAGTGCCAAAAGCAGACGCTAAAATGGAAACTGTGTGCGTGTGTGTATTGTCAGACGTGGATTAAGAACTGAGCAGCCCTGTGTAAAACAATCCTCAGAACTGAGAACAGCCCCCGCTCTTGGCACCCGTGGCTGGAAAGATCCCAGTTGCCACATTTGCTTAGAAATTTGCTGCTGGCACCCATTAATGACACAACGGCTTGGAAACCGTTGTGTTGATTAATGGTCTGCCTTTTGATCAATTAATGGATTGTCTTTAAAATCAATTGGTATGCCTCCGAAACTTTTAAGAATATGGGTGCTTTTTATACATAAAAAAGATAGTTGAAAAGTATAAAACAGATTACAATTCAACCAAAGGAAGCTACCTGCAAGAAAGGCTAAGGGATGGGTTTTCCTTTCCATCTGTAATTATGGGAACAAACACACAAGGAAAAGGAGTAGACTTAAAACCAAGAGCTGGTATACATTTGACATTTGCCCCAGGCAATCCATACATAAAGTGGCATATATCTGGGTGTGATTTTAACCTGGAGCTTCCATGTCCATTCTCCCTGTTTTCCACTGTTTGCTGTTTCAAGCAACCCTCCTCTGTAGAAACTGCTCCACACCAAAAACTCCCCCACTGAAACAACAACGAACAAAGGTATACATGGAAAATGTCCTTTTTGGGTTTTCTGAGGAGAGGGGAACTCCAGATTTAGCAGGGAGAACATTTGGGACAGAAGTTGTTTCTGGTGAACGTTGTATAGATGATGTGGAAAGGAAGGACACACACGAATGGGTGAAGCCTATAGCTCATATAGAAGCTCACAGTCTGAGTTGTTGCATTACAACAGCTCATTTGCAAATTCTAGACTTAGTAACCGGGGGAAATGGGACACAGATGGCTATATATATATTTCTGCAGTTTTAGCCACAGTGACAGGGGCTGCTGAGAGCTGGAGTCCAAACAAGATCTAGAAGGGCTATGTGTTTCTCAGCCCTAATCCAAGAGGCACCCCCTTCTGTCTCTTGCATGAAATAGGGAATACCACTTTTTAGATTACGGATGAAGGATCTGTGGCCCTCCAGATGTTGCTGGTCTACAACACCCATTTGCCCCAGCTAGCCTAGCCAATGGCCAGGGATGTAGGGAGATGAGAATCCAGCAACATCTGGCTACTGCAGCTGGTGATGGGAAGTAGTTGGTAGTTCAGACTTTTAATCTCAGGGTTGTGGGTTCGAGCCCCACATTGAGCAAAAGATTCCTGCATCACAGGGGGTTGGACTAGATGGCTCTTATGGTCCCTTACAATTCTATGATTCTAAGATTCTTCATGGGAAATGAAAATGGAACAGGAGTGATGGTTTTAGGAAGGCACACTGTGACAATGGGAGACTTCTTAGATTAATCAAAAAGCAAAGGGGGATTCCTAGAAGTGACTTCCAATGGTGGCTATCGTTGTTGTTAGGATTTTTTATAATGCTTTCTAACACTGACTTTGCAAAGCAGCATACAAAATAAACATCAAACAAATAATGATCACAATAAAATATAATAAACTTATCTTTTTTTTTTTTAAAGCAAACCAATGAACTACCAGCAAGAGAAAAAGTGTGTTAGTATGAAAACAGAAACATTGGCTGCTTCTGGAAAGGAGTGGGGGAAAGGAGGAGCTACATATAATATACAAATTCATGGAAGAGAAGTCAATCCATGACCATTGGCCACAACACCTAAACAGAAGCTCCAGCTTCCTCTGAAGTCTACCCACAAAAAAATACTTGCTGGGGAAAGCACTGGTGTCTTCATGCCCTGATTACCCAGAGGCCACTGGGGTGTGTGTACAGGATCACCCATTTGTAACTGATTACGTAATTTCCCTTTATATAACTCTGCTGGAAAGCATGTACTCAGCCTGGGGGGAAAACTAAATGGTGTGAAGTTGCAGCCACAGCTTAGTTGCAAAAGTCCTGGGTTCAATCCCTGGCATCTTCATGTAGCACTGGGAGAGACTCCGTGGGTTGTACCCAATGCAAGTCCTATTGAGAGGAGGCCAGCTGAAATTATTATTTTATCTGTTAGTCACTTCTGTCGCAGAGCGACACAAAGTGACTTACATAAAAACCAGTTAAGAACAAGTCTAGCAAAAGTATAAAACAACGTATCTACAGAGAAAAGGCAGGACTTACAGATTGTGCCCCAGTTCAGATTCAGGGCTGGAAGTCTGGTGCCAAAAAATAAAGATGGTGCCAGGTGTGCCTTCTTGGGGAGAGCATTCCACAAATGAAGACATTATCTTGTGTTGCCAGTCTCTAAACCTCCCATGGAGGAGACACATGAAGACAGGCCTCAAATGGTGATCCCAGGGTCTGGGTGGGTTTATGTGGGGAGAGGTGGTGCTTGCGGCACCCGGGTTCTGAGCCATATAAGGCTTTGTAGGTCAAAACCTGATCTTTGCATTAAGCCTGGAAACAAATTTGTAGCACACGACTAATAGGTCAATTGATTCTAGTAGGTCTACTCTGAGTAGTGCTTAGTTGGGCACAACCTCCACGGATGCTGCACTTCAGCCACAAGCAGTCACGTATGTGGGGCTGCTAACACTAGAATGTGTTTGGTAAACAATCCACATCTCTCTCACTGCCCCCCCCCCCATTTCACAGTTTTTTTGTTTCCTGACCTATTGCTTAAACATTTCCCTTCTAGCAGCTGGTTTCAAAATTAAAAAACAAAACAAAACTGAATGTGACCTGCGAAGGTTAACAATTCTGCCTTCTTATGCTGCACCCTGCCAAAAAGAAAGAAAAAGGCCCCTCCACCCCCAGATGACGAGATGTATAACCAAATTAAACAATTCCCTCAACAAAAGAGTGAAAAGCTGGACCCTATTATACTGAGCCATCCCGCTGGCCGGTTAAATTGCAAAAGCCTTCAGAAAGGCTTTTGAAAGCCTGACCCATCAGTTCTAATTTTTAAAACTTATCCTTTCAGTCAAGGCGAGAAAAAGGCCCAATTCCAACTTTTATCTCTGCTAAGAAAGTGCTGTTATCTCGGGGGCTGATGTCAGGGAGCTCTATCTCTCTTTCTGCTGACAAGCAGAGACGAGGAGAGATAAGATTGGGAACGAATCTCACTTCTCAGAGTAAATAAATAATCAATACTCATCTAAATGTAAATGAGAAAGTATCCCCCTCTGATAACAGGACTCTTATCAAAGAGCCAATTTTCCCAGAGACACTGGGCCTCCGCCAAATCACCATCACTCTGCCTGGACCCTAATGGCTAAAAATGGTCACTAAATTGAACCGATCACCAGAGATCAAGTAAGTTTGGGCCTGGGCTACTTTCACAGCCCCAATGTTTGGGAATGCAATTGTGCCCCCATTAACTTTCAATAGCAATGAAGAATGCATAGGTCAAGGAAGATGAAGCTGCAACAATAAACCTCGAAACCTGTTCTTTTTCCTTCCCCCCACCTTCAGGAAAATGAGAGAAGCAAATGCTATAAACAGGTTTCCCCCCCCCCCTACTCTTTTTTTTTTTTTTTTAAGGCTGTAAGAAAGAGAAAGCTGTGAATTGGGTCAAAATTACAGAAAGATACCTTCCTTTTTTTGGTACTGATGAGTTGTTTTTAAACAAAGATGTGGAATAAACTGTTGTTTGCCAGAAGACACTAAGTTTGATCCTGAGAAGCCAGCATGGAAAAAGGATGCTTTACGTGAATTCCTCGTAGATTGTGTGTCTACTGAAATGAACATGCGTAAGCGTTCCAAAACACTATAGAGTGGAAAAAATATTATTACTCCTTTGATGTGGATACTTAGCTATTGGGTCGGCCTGAACTGCATGGTCTCAGTTTCAGGAACAGTATCTTCAAATTTATTCTGCCAATCTGTAAAGCTGTAAGCTTTCTCTGGATTGTGTTACCAGAAAGACTGCCTGCCCCTGTACAGATCTATAAGATCACTTAGATTGTTTGGGGGAAATTCTACTCATGCTACTGAACCCAGCAACATTTCATGGGGGGGGGGTGACCCAGAAATGGGCATTGTCTGCTGTTGCCCCTATACTGCACAATACCCTCCCCTCTGGTAGGTAGTAACCACTTCTTGCTTCAGACATCTAATAAAGACATATCTTTTTGCCCAGGACTTTCCTGAACCATAAGATTAGGCCCTCTTTTAAGTGTTTGCATCCTCTGGTTTTCTGTTTCATTTGCTTTTATGTGGTTTTATATTGTTGCTTTGTGTTTTTTGTTTGTGCTTTAACGATATGTTTGTTTTATAAACTCACAGGATTGTAGAGTTGGAAGGGACCTAGGGTCATCTAGTCCAACTCCTGCAATGTGTTAAACCACTGGCTAGAAGAACAGAAAAACACAGTCTGCTGGATCAGGTCTATGGCCCATCTGGCCCAACATCCTGTTCTCACAGTGACCACCCAGATGCCTGTGGAAACCCTCAAGCAGTATTAAAGCACTCTGTCCTCCTGTGGTTTCCAGCAACTGCTATTGAGAAGCACTGCTGTCTCCAACTGTGGAGTTAGAGCATAGCCATCGTGTCTACTAGCAATTAATAGCCTTCTCTTGGTTTCCAGCAACTGGTATTTTGAAGCATGACTGTTAAGCCCATCGGTTCCCAGGGGTCTCTCCCAGTTCCATTCTGCTCCCCAGTCCTGTGGCTGCACATTCAACCCTCTATGGAACTGGTGCTGGGAAGCAGGAGGTGTTGCTAGACTGGGAAGGGCCACAGCTCAGTGACAGGGCACATGCTTGGCCTGCTGAAGGTCCCTGGGGTCCAGATCACTGGCATTTCCAGCTAAAATGATCAGAGAGCATGTGATGGGAAAGACCCCCCTCTACCCGAAACCCCCAAAAGTCATCACTAGGGATGCCAGAGTATTCCCAACAAAAATGGAATCGGAAACAGAAACTGCTGTGGTCCATGCATTTGTCTGCGGTCAGGATTTGAAACCAGCATTCATTCACACTGTTGTCGCTGTTTAAATCTGCAAAAGCTATGCAATTAATGAAGGTGTCTTCTTCTTCATTGTTCTGACATTTCCTTGACACTGAAATGAATGTAAGTCTTATGTAATGATGTAGCTTACAAAACTACTTATGTTAAATTAAGCACCTTGTTTGTTGTGACTGCATCCCCTCCTCCCTATTTTTTTTTTTTTGGCAATTGTTATTTTTTTTAAAAAAATAAGTTGTATTTTAAATTATCATAATCTGCACTGGGATCTTAGGGTAAAGAGAAGGTAATGAATTAAATAAAAATAATAAAAATAAACAACAACATTAGCAGCATAATAGTGGTCACTGAAATGAAAAACGTAATATATCATGGAAACTGAATGGAAACAGTGCTGACATTGACATATACAAGTCAGAATGGAAATTGCTGCCTTCTAACGTTTCTAGTCACTACCAGTCAGAGTGGGTGAACCAATAGTTTGACTTCCTATGTCAAACTGCTTCCTATGTCCATACTAAAGTAGATTTTCTTTCCTCTCTGAAAAAGGAGGAAGGAAAAGCCAGGGAAGCCTTAAAGCTAAAAGTAGCTCAGTTCTTTAGCAGATAGAAAGCAAATTTTTATAGAGAACTTTCAGGGGGAAATCACCTTCTGTGATTTGGCTTGGAACTGGCGCAAGCCCTTTTGTTTATTTAAAATATTTATATACAGCTTTTTTCAAAAAAGAAAAATGACAACAGCTTGGTGCAATTTAAAGGCTATAGGAAAGTGAAAGAGGTGAAAGCCGGAATTTTCCCATCTGCTCAGCTTCTCCCTCCCATTGGGGGTGGGAAATGAGGATCAGGTGACCCAGAGAGCCAGCCAATCCATGGTGC
Source organism: Podarcis filfolensis (assembly GCF_964270895.1). Classification (NCBI taxonomy): domain Eukaryota; kingdom Metazoa; phylum Chordata; class Lepidosauria; order Squamata; family Lacertidae; genus Podarcis; species Podarcis filfolensis. The sequence goes on from NC_139617.1 coordinate 38,346,467, forward strand.
TACTTGCTGTAAGGCTCCCAGGTCTGCTGCACCTGCACACATGGGCCACTTGTTGCTGAACGAGGCAAACAGGCCACCCCTTTACACTTCTTGATTTCTTATTCTGTTCTGGGTTAAGTGCCATCCACCAGATTTGGTTGTTTGGTCTATGCTTCTTCACACAATGCAGGGTTAAAACTATAGAACTTGCTCCCAGAGGAGGCAGTGATGGCCACTAACTTGGATGGCTTTAAAAGAGGATTGGACAAATCTATGGAGGACAAAGCTATCAATGGCAAGTAGCCACGATAGCTATGCTACTTGAGGGTTTCCCAGTGGCATCTGGGTGGCTACTGTGAGTAAAGGATGCTGTACTAGATGGACCACTGACCTGAACTAGCAAACTTTTCATATGTTCTTAAGGGAGATGCCATCACTGATCAGGTCTAGCAGAATCAGAGATGGTCCAGTCCCAAATAATAAACATTGCAGGTTGACACACCCACGTGCGCACACATCCACACTCTCCAGTACTGCTCCCTGAGGTCTTTTGTATCCTGTAGCTGCTGCCTTGCAAAGTGTTTTTATACAGAAGCTCAGGACTTGAAAAGTCTCCATGAGTTGCACAGAGCTGAAGGGAAGTCCACATGCTCCCAACCAGATCCAAGGCAAGGACAGAAGTCAGAGGAGGAGAAGTTATTGCCATGCATACAAACAACAACGACTCCAGACCAAACCCCAAATCAATCAATCCTATACTCAACACATTAAAACACACACATGAAACAGAAGGCAGCCTTCCACGCTTGACATGTTGAAAGTTCCCCTCCCCTGCTCTTCTGGTTGGGAAATATTATTATTTGCCAGTAAAAGTTTAAATCTCTCCATTGAAGTGGGCTTTCTCCCTGCTGGGTAGCAGAGGCACCCCCAATCCTTCTTTTGTTCTTCTGTTGCTGCTCTCATGGGGCTAGAACAGACATGTGGGGCTCTGAGTCTGGCTGCCTGCCCCCCCCCCCAGATGCGATGAGCTTCCAGAGCTATTATTTGGAGGACCTTCATGGGCAGGGAAATGTGTTCAGCCTCAGGACGGCCACTGGGCTCCCCTACTCAGGAAGGGCTATAAAATGTTTCCTGTTTGGGCTGGGACTTTGCCTAAGGAATAATGGACTTCTTGGCTCTGGTCCGTTTCTCTGTGTCCTTTGGCTCCTGACTCCTGGCTCTTGTCCTTCTGCCTCAGAGCCCCTGGCACAATTCCTAATTCTCAGCTCCTGGCTCCCCTCTGATTGCTGCCTGTGGCTCAGCCCTGACATTTACGATGGTGATAATTGTGTTTTAATTAGACATAAAGGCTATATGAAGTTTTTGGTTGTTTTTTTTAAAAAAAGAACATTAAGTGCATTCAGCTGCATTTGACTACATTCACTTCCCTTGCCTACACCTCTCCCCAGTTTCCAGCTTTCCCTAATCTCACCCATGCTGGTGTTCTTGATTGTAAGCAGGTTGGGTTCTGAGAGTTGTCTTTTGCTTCTGTCCCCCTAGTGAAGCAGCATAAATAACTACCCCAATTTTACTGCCTCAGAACTCACTGCAAACCTCCACTCACTGTATTCCTTGAACATGAAAACACTTCTGGTAAACTGATCCTATAAGCAGTTTTCGCACATGGTTCCCTACAAAACAATTCCTAAATGTTTGTAGTCAAATAACCAAAACTCTGAAACGGTTCTTCCCTCTTAAACATAAACCAAGATAATAACTTTTTATTAGTACCGGAAAAGGCATATTAATGGGCTGACTGCCCCATGTTTGAAACAGCATTCAGTTCTCAGAGAGGGCAAAGCCTTTAAGCTAGGGCATTTAAGGAGTGGATGGTATTCTCCATATGTATGGTTGCAGGTTTTGGTCCCCATTTAGGACCGGTGCACATTCCTGCATGCTGGGGGGGTTTGGAATACATGACTCAGGGTTCTTTCCCACACTGATGCTAGACTCCTTTGGTATGTCAATTCATCATGTCACAGATTATGTATGTATGCAGGTGTGTGTAGTGTGCATGTGTGCATCTGGGCGTGCATGTTTCGTATGTGTATATGTTTACATATGTGGTGTGCATATATGCATACGTGTGTGTGCATGTGTACTTATGTGCATGTATATGTAGTATGCACATATGTTGGTATATATATCTATATCTATATATCTATGTGTTGGTGGCCATAAAAATAAGAAATAATAATAATAATAACAACAACCCCAAAACCTTTGCATATATATTCTGAATGAATTGAGTAATGTAACTTAAACTGAGTGCTTTGTGTGCAATTAATTCTGAGCTATTTAATTGTTCATGGGATAATTGGCCAAAGGGGGCTCTTGGGCTTTGCCTCGATACTGTATATCCTGGCAGCGCTTTCTCCCCGTGTGGGGCTGGGCGTCTCGGTTGGTTACTGAAGTGGCCTCAAACTCCCTTGGCAATCTGATTGTGGAAAAGCCCATGTGGTAACAGCATTCTGTTTTATTTTGCAGCTTTTCCTAAGTGCACAATTATCCTTTGTGGCTCTGTGGTTTCTCCTTATAACTCTTAGAACTAGGGAGTGATAACTACTTATCACTCCCTAGTTCTTTACAGTTCTGTCCAGTAATAATATAAACAGCCAACAACAACAACAACAACCCATCCATCCAACCAACCAACCAGCCAGCCAGAAACCCGTTATCAACCTCTCACACTCCTTGAAGTACCAGCATGCCGCCTGTCAGTACAACTGAACACCAGGAACTTGTTTCTCCACCCCACACATGTAAGGGTACAGCAAGGGGGGCTCCCAGCCAAGCTGAGCCATGCAAGTGGCAAAAAAGATCAAGAATAGGGCATTAACGGTGGGAAGGAAGCATCCAACCCCAGTGTTACCACTGGAGGCAAGAGCTCAGCATCCCCCCCCAACCCCAGTATTACCACTGGAGGCAAGAGTCTCATTTTGGCAGGAGTTGTTAGTCACCAAAGACGAGCTGCAAGTACACTCTGATGCCTCTTGTCGCTGTGGCTTTGGGTTTACTTTGGAGTCCACTCGTGTGCCTGCCTGTGGCCAGCATCCTGGCACTCCACAGGCATCACACATGACTTAACTTTTCCTTGTGTTTTTTTCCAATTTTAGTTGCACTATGCATCTGGGGCCACCAGTTCAAGAACACCAAGGTTTGTTTCTGGTCTGACAACCAGGCAGTGGTAAGAATCAAAACCAAGCAGTTGGCCAAATCGGAATGCGTTATCTGGATGCTTCGCCTCTTTGTGTTAGAATGCCTTCAAGGTAAAATTTCCTTGATTTCATAGTCTCGGGTGGCGATTTTAGGCATTGAGTGGAATCCTTTAGTCTAACAACTGAAAAAGGCTGAAGCGGCGAATCACCCCTTCTGCGGTAGTGATATCATGGTACCCCATTAGAGGGGTCTTGAGGGGAGTCTCTATCCACAAGTGTACAACAAGTGGGCCATAGAACTCCCCCCAGCTACGCGGGAGGGAACCAGTTGTGTAAATGCACGTTTTGCAGTGGCCCCATATTCCCATTCAACCCTGACTTGCCTCAGATCCCCAGTAGAGGGCTGAGAGGGAAACACACCCAATGCCTATGCCAAGGTTTCCTACATCTGCAATTCAATAAAGTTTTAATCCCAAAAGATGTTGTTGTGTCTCCTGCTTAATCCTTAGGTCTGGCTCTCAGGGCGGTGGGGGGACTGCACCGGGGCACGCATGCACACACACACACACACATTTGGGAGCAAGCCCCACTGAACTCAAGTAGACATGAATAGGATTGCATTGTTAGCTAATTAATCTAGTGATTAGGTTTTCATATTGATAAACAGGGAACCCACTTTGCTTTCAGGTTAGGTTACGCATGTGTGCATCATAGACAGGCATCACCTGAAAAGTGGCATTGCAACTTAAGGGAGCGAGAAAAGAGGTAATGCCTCTTGTTCGCCATCTGTAGTTTTTATAAACTTGTGTGTGAGAGACACACAAAGATGCATGCACAAATATATATACACCCTCCATCGTGCTTTGATACTGCTCCAGCTGAAAGCCCCCATCCCTTCAGTAAGCATCACTAGGGCCAGAGGGAAAGTAAGCAACAGTCCATTCCATCAGTGCTTACACCCAGCTCCATGACTACAGTAGCTGCATTTGGCAACTAAGAACTGGGACTTGAGTTTGCTTTATTCCTCCTTCCTACCAAGTCCTCATCCTTTTATGCTGTGTCATTTAGATTGTAAAGTCTGAGGGGCAGGGAACGGCCCTGTTTCTGATTTTCATAAGCAGGCTCTAGGCATACCTTCTGGCTGAAGAGTAAGGTAAACAAAGCTCTAAATAAAAACAATTGGAACAGATGCATTTTGATCTGCTGTTTGTTTAAGCAGTGGGTGTGGAATATTTTTTAGCCGAGTAAAAATAAAACAATTATTCTAACCTATTAAGTCAAACACTGCAGCCCTCATTGTTTTAACTTGATGTGTGTGTGCAAATTCAACCATCACATCTTAAGATGTTCATAAAAGGATTCAAACAAACCCCCTTTGCTCCCCACCATGCGAGTTTGCCATCCAATCTGTTTTCTCTTAACCTGCGTGGCAGCGACATTACCGCATTTTACGTACAGTTTATCTGTCGCTCTCTGCAGAAATACAGATGGTTTCCGTGAAAATAAACAGTCATTTATTTGAAACATTTTTTTTTAAAAAAAGGAAGAAAGCAAGGGAGGGGGGGGAAGAGTTTATGGAAACCAGTGGCGTAATGCATTCAAATAAATGCCAGAACCGGTTGACGGAGAGCCAAGGTGTTAAATCACCCTGCTTAAGAATTCAGCTGTGGGAAACCGATAGTAAATCCAGACTGACAGAATTTCCAGTGATGGCAAAAAGGCCTTGACATCTAGTCTGGGACACAAAAACTACAGCGGTTCAAACCCATTTTACTTAACACCACCTTGACAGCTGGCGAAATTAAAGAATTTAGTCAAAGTACACCTTAAAATAAATAAAAAGGTTCTTCCTCTAACATGTACTTCCCCTGCCCCAAGGGAGAGCTGGCGTCCCTGAATGCCAAAGATGCAACAGCAGTGCTAGCAGGAGGATTTTGAACTTCTGTACCAGTTTATAGGCTACATTTATTTTTAAAAAACAGAATGTATTTGAAAAGTAAAGGGGGGGGGAGAGAACATGCCCACCCAAAGGATTTATCAGATTTTTAAACAAACAAACAAGAATTTTCGCCCCAAACCAGTTGAAAAAGTAAAGGTTGAAAAGTGGAGTATAACATGGGCAAAATAAACACAGCAAATAATATACTGTGGGATGCACATTCATGCTCAGGGGATTATGCCTGAGGCTAGTCCAACTCAGAGCAGACCTGTTAAATTAATGAATGTGGCTAATGCAGGGCCATTAATTTTAACAGGTCTACTCTGAGTAAACCTTGGTTGGAGACAACCCACGTTCTTACTGTTGGGAATAAATAGGAAGGGATGGAGTATCCTTGACTCTCTCTTGCGCCACTCAGTTATAAAAAAGGCCAAAGCTCAGTGGAAGGGCAACTACTTTGCATGCAGAAGGCCTAAGGTTCAATCCCCAGCTACAGCCCCTCCCAAGCAACCATGTAAATTTCCCATAATCCCCCAGAGTGATGCTGAAAGAGCACTGTGGGATGTTAAAATGGCGGCTCCCCCAGAGCCAGCCATCTGATTGGATGAAGGAGGCCCAATGCTATAGGAGGCGATGCTCATTTGTGATAAAGACTTTGGGAGTGAATCCTGAGGAACAATCCATAGCCACTGCCTTGCGGTATATCTTCGGGAGAAGAAAAGGCTAAGGAGTAAATCCTACACAAATCTGGAGTGGGATCCCTAAGATGGTTGGATGGTGCTGACTTGTACGCTTCCTTCCGGCAACTTCTGCAGCCCAGCTGGTGCCAAACATATTCCTCTGCTTTCCTTTGGACCACATCAGTGAGACTGAGAGGGGGATCTTGTTGTCTGGGCAGCCCAGGACCTCCATACACACTGCCTAGGCTGGCACCTCAGGAAGGTCACTTGGTGCTGCTACCACAGCAAAAATAATGCAGCAGGTAGAAGTTACTAGTCTCTGCAGAGAGAGGTTTAGCTTCAGACCCAGAGGCACACTCCATTGTCTCTCAAGACAGACAGATGCCAACACAGTGTTGTAGGCAGTATGCCTCTGCATACAGCTGCTGAGCATCACAAGTGGGGTGGGGGCGACTCAGGTCCTGCTTTTGGATTCCCCACTAGGGCATCCAGTTGGTCATGGTGGGAACAGGGTTCTGGACTAGATGGGCCATTGGCCTGATCCAGCAAGTGCTTTTTATTTCTTACTTTTGTTCCCATCTTCCTACCACCTGTGTTCTGCAAGGGCACCATTGAAACTGGGGGAGGAAGCTGACAGTCAGGTCCACACACAATACACATTGTAGGAAAGAAAAAAGGTTGGCTGGGGCTGGCTGAGGTTGGTGCGGAAGTGCCCCATTTGCCCAAACAGACCCACCTCCCATGCCAAATGATGGCCAAGTGAAATCTGATGCCAAAACTAAGCTCTTCATGGCTAGACAAGCTCTCAGGAAAAATCAATGCTATTTAGCAGCAAAGGCTTCATACACAAGGGACACCTGTACTTGGGAATCATATAAGGATCCCACAAAGAGATGCAGCTTTAGAGTTTGGGATGGTTTAAGCCAGCAAGCCCCACTCACCACCTTCTCAATGCTACCCACTGATTGTCCTGAAGAAAGGGCACAGGCACTCTCCACCAGGATAAATGACTTTTGATCAGATTTCAGAATCCACAAAGGCATTTCTGACAGCTGCTGGGGGGACAGGAGGGGTGGCCGCTGTGTCGCTGCAAACCAGCTGCTTCGACTTCTATCACAGGTATTAGCTTTCCTCCAAGCTTCACACACCGAGCGCACACTTTTGCCTTAACCTATGGAAAATACGGGTCACATCTATGAAATGTTGGCTGGGGAAAGAGTGTTTATAACAATTAGGCGCGAGGAGCATTTTTGGTCTTAAAAGGACTGAGTATTATTCCTGGTTTGGGTAACGTGTTTGCAGCTGGGAACAGCTGTCCTCCAGGAACAACTGGGGAGCACATGATCCTCTTGAGGAGGATTTTGGTTTACATCCAGGTAGTATGATCTAAAGGAGTAACTCTTGCAGTTATACAGGACACGGCTGGGGCAGAAGTTGGGAGAGAAATCTCATGCTTTCTTGTCTTTGATGGGGGAAGGACTCTAGGAAAGAGCACAAGGGGGGGGACATGGTTTTCCACCTCCCCATTTCCATCCTCATAACAATCCTGTGAGACTGAGCCACAGCAACTGCCCCAATGTCATACAGAGAGCTTTATGGCTGAGTGGGGGATTTGAACCCAGGTTTGCCAGGTCCTAGTCTAGCACTCTAACTATCCTAGCAGGAAAGGCAAAGGATCATTTGTTGCACTGCTGGGGCAGACAGATGATAGCTATAGCTATAGCTATATAGATATAGATACAGATGTTTATTTTCAACCACAAAGCAGGTAATGAAGCTCATTAGTGCAGCCAGACCAGGTTTCCTGGAGAACCAGTACATTTTGATTCCACCACTGCCAATCACCAGTTATTTAATGAATGCATTATATTGTTACTTACTAATTTATGTCCCAAGGCGATTTACAAGCATACCATAAAACACCTAAGAGGTTTTAAAAACAATACAACAACAACAACTGAAGATAAGTTTAACAGAAATAAAAAATGGTCACCCAAGGCAGACTCTTTTTCACCCAGCTGGAAGAGGTTTGCTGAGATATATATGCCTTAAATTGTTTCCAGAAAGTACAGAGAGTGGGTGCCTTTCAGATCTCAACAGGAATGCTGTTCTACAGAACAAGAGCAGCCACACCAAAAGCTGTGCTCCCCAGTTACTGTGGAGGAGGCTTTGGATATAATGGGGGCTTGAAGAAGAAATTCTCCTGCAAAACACAGTGGGTGACCTACTGCTCATATAAGGGATAAGCATTTATATTTCACTTTTCTATTTCAAAAGACCCAAATGCAGCTTACCAAAACAAACTGTCCAATTAAACAATAAAAGAGAGGCAGTGTGGTGTAGTGGTTAGAGCAGTGCTTTCCAAACTTTTCATATTGGTGACACACTTTTTAGACATGTATCATTTTGTGATACAGTAATTCAGACGCGGGTGGCGCTGTGGGTTAAACCACTGAGCCTAGGGCTTGCTGATCAGAAGGTTTGAATCCCCATGACGGGTGAGCTCCCGTTGCTCGGTCCCTGCTCCTGCCAATCTAGTAGTTTGAAAGCACATCAAAGTGCAAGTAGATAAATAGGTACTGCTCCGGCGGGAAGGTAAACGGTGTTTCCGTGCGCTGCTCTGGTTCACCAGAAGCGGCTTAGTCATGCTGGCCACATGGCCTGGAAGCTGAACAGCTCCCTCGGCCAGTAAAGCAAGATGAGCGCTGCAACTCCAGAGTCGTCCGCAACTGGACCTAACGGTCAGGGGTCCCTTTACCTTTCCCTAATTCAGTTTTACCAGCAAACCAGAGGTTAAACTAACCCCTTTCCATCCCTGGGAGGAGCACAGGGAACATTCACACGACACACTGCAGCTGACACACTAACGTGTCACAACACACAGTTTGGGAAATTCTGGGTCAGAGTGTCAGACTAGGATGTAGGAGACCAGTCACTGCCTCTCAGTTTAATCTACTTCGCAGCATTGTTGTTGTTTGGAGTAAACGAGGAAGGAGAGAATCTTTTAAGTCACCTTGAGCAACTTGGAGAAAAAAAGTGGGATAAAAATTCAATAAATAATAATCACCACCACCACGACCACCACCACGACAACAACAACAACAACAATTATAGCACTAATTTGAAACTACCATGGTACAAAGGACCTTGGTCCAGTCACTGTCTTTCGGCCTAACCTACCCCACAGGGTTCTTGTGAGGGTAGTATAGAGAAATGGAGAACTCTTTGTGCCATCTGCAGCTCCTTGTAGGAAAAATATGAGATAAAAATGTAAGAAAAATGAATAAAATAAAGCATACACAGCAACAATTCAAATCTCACCTAAGAAAAAATATCTGGTGTTCTGTGGGTGTCTCCACTAAATGAGGCTTTGGGTCCAGTTTCACAAAGATCAGTAACAGAACCAATGCTGACTGATTGATTTGTACATTTACATCCTATTTTTTTTTAAGCGAGTCCCCATAAACCAGCTTACAATAACTTTATGAATACAGATATAATTCAAAACAAAACAAAATCATCAAGCAATAATTTCATAAAAGCAATCTAACCATAATTACAAAAAAAACCCCCACAACCCACTACCCAAACTAAAGCAGTGGTTAGAAAGTAAAACCCAATGCAGCCTTTTTATTAATAATAATATTAAAAAAACAAAAACAAATTAAACTAAAAGGCTCAGTAATGTAAAATGGTTTTTTTAAAAAACCCCTCAGCATAGCACTTTAATTAAAAGCAGATTGGAATGAAAATGTTGTTGAAGCCCAGCTAAAAAATACAATCAATTGCAGTGGGAGGGCAGCAGAGAAGCTCATGTTTATCCCTTGGGAAGGAGTTCCAAAGATTTGAAGCTACCACTCAGGAGGATCTGTAATGCTGCCCCCCAATGTTTCGGCTTTCAAACGCCGACAACCTGGAAGTGAATCTGTTTTTGAACATGCTTCGGAAGTTAAACGGCTTCCAAAGCATGTTTCTCCATTTTTTCAACGGATTTTGCCAACCGGCAACCACACCTTGGTTGTCAAACGTTTCAGAAACTGAACAGTCTTCCGGAATGGATTACGTTTGACAACCAAGGTTCCACTGTAGATCTAAACAGCAGGCCTCCAGGAAGGCTTCCTGCCTGCCAAGCATGTGATTTGTCCCTGAGCTGTGGATCTTTCAAAAGCATCTGACTATAGCCCATGAGACCTGCCCTGATATTACTCATCTTCCCACAATGGTTGTAAGCAAGGTCTGAAAATGCACCGGCCTCCTGATTCTGCAAGGCTGTTTCCATAATTGGCCAGCCCTGCTCCCCACCCCACCCCACCAAATACTGGGAGAATTTCACCACCCTAAGAGTGTCCAGCCAAATGAACGCACACAACTGTGCCAACTGTGAACAGGGTAGAAATATATGTGTGGAGTTGTTGTTGCTGCTGTTGTTAATGTACCTTGCTATATAACATCTCAAAGCCCCGTGTACAATAAAATAAAAACATTTACCCAACCATTGCTTATATAAAAGCAACTTAAAGCCATTACATATATATCTAAAAGTCCCACTATGTATACAAAATGAATTTCAAATCCTATGAGATTACAGAAAGGGATAAAAATTCTCCTCTCATAGGAAGCTCTTCAGTAAGCACTGAAAAGTTAACAGGAGACCATGCCTGTTTGATATGTAATGGAAGATTGCTCCAGAAGGTAGGTGCCTACATGCCTAAGGAGCAGAACTCCTGCTAAGTATCAGTAAGCTGACCTCACCTACCATTATATTAACTCTGTATGGCATGAAAGCATATTTTAGGCATCCTGGCCTCAAGCTTTATAGGAGGTCTGTGTATATCAAACCCAGTTCCTTGAGCTTAGTCCAATAGTTGATTTTAATATTGTTTAGGAAGCCATGGGATTGTGCCCCGTTGCTCCTTGTAGTCCCCAGCCCCTCACCCCTCTGCTTCATTAATCCAATACAGTTTCAGTATTACTGTATTTTTTGTGAGATGCTCCTCCTGGCCCTTGCTGTGTTAGGGTCTTTGGGGGGATTGGGGAAGCAGGATGGAGCAGACCTCCTGCCCGTCCTCTGCAGACTTTCTCTACCACAGGGGTAGGCAACTGTCAGGGAACTGCTATTGGAACTAGAGGAGGAGGCAAGGCTCCACAGCGATGCTGGAGAAGGGCCAAGCAGGGAGAGAGGCAGCTCTCCGGCTGGGGAAGAAAATCAGCGTAACACCAGGGATAGAGGGGGGCCGATGGGGGAAGCGGAGAGGAGGCTCCAGGACTCCTCGCAGGAGACCAGCGAGGAGAGCACGGGTCCTCCGCTGCCCACACCCACCCTGCGCAGAAGACTTCCGCGCAGGGAGAGTAGGCGGCGACTTGGCGTCAAAGAACTTCTTTGCTGGAAGAGGTTCAAGAAACGCCCACTGACGGATTCTGCTAGCGACAGAACAGCCACGGAGAGAATGGCTGTCCAGACAGAAAAGGTTTAACCAGGCAACCTAGCCCAGAGCGGCGGTAACTTACGCACAAGCAACCCCTAAAACCATTGCAGCAACCTAAGGCCCGGGGGCTGGATGTGGACCAATTGCCTTCTCAATCCGGCCTGTGGACGGTCTGGGAATCAGAGTGTTTTACATGAGTAGAATGTGTGCTTTTATTTAAAATGCATCTCTGGGTTATTTGTGGGGCATAGGAATTTGTTCATTTCCCCCTCCAAAATACAGTCTGGCCCACCGCATGGTCTGAGGGATGGTGGACCGGCCCACGGCTGAAAAAGGTTGCTGACCCTTGCTCTACCACATGCCTCCTTTAAATCCTATAGATTTCCATCAGCTTGTAAATTTCAATGTCATGCGTAGTCTGGGCAACCCTGGATTAAAATATTGATTTCTTAATTTTGGGTTTTTTAAAAAGGGGCCGTTTTATACATGGGGGCGTCTTTTACATGGAAAAATATGGTAATAGTCCAACTTTTCAGAAAAAGAATTTGAGAATTTTTTCTTTTCTTTTCTCCCCACTGTAGGAAGTATTTGGCCACTCTTCTGAGAGAATATTCAATGAAATCCCCTATCCCATACTCTGCCTGCAAACCATGAGAATATCTAGAGCCTGCTTTTGCTCACCTAGTCTAATGATCTAATTATTTTTTAAATTAACTACTTTCCCAATCATTCTTGCTAATTTTTTCAACAGGATACAAAGATAAAACCAACAAGCTATTTTCCAGCTGGTTGCAATGGTCCCTGCCTTGCGTGTTTATTCTGTATTGTCTTCAAACCTACCTTCAGTGTTTGTATTTTGCACTGTTTTTAAAACTGTGGTTTTTGTTTTTTGCAGTTTTATGGTATGCTTGTAAATCACCTTGAGGCACATGGAAAAGGCAATTTGTAAATTAATAAATAATAATAAAATGAATTCAGAAGAAAAAAAACACTGACTCAAGATAGGCTATCAAAGAGAACACGTCCAGCTTTGAGACAAAAATTATATACTACTGGGAGGGGGGATTCATTAAAAAAGAAAAAAGAAAAAAAGGTCAGCTTAGGTGTCAGCACAGAGGACGGGAGAAAAAAATTTCATCCTCTCAATTGTTCCCAAGTAGGGCCCAAAGGAAAGTTACTCCATTCAGATTTCTCAAGACCATGAAGTCAAAGGTTGCCATTTTACAAGTGTAGGATTTGGTCCAAACCTTTAAAAAAGATTGATATAGCCTTATTTGTTTAATGGAAAGCTGGAAGGAGCCCCCGGCTACGTCTCTGCGGCCAGCTTGGTATTTTTATCTTTATGTGTGGGGACATTCCACTTCATCTTGGAACAGCAGCCACCACTTTTAGTGAAATTGAATGCCCTTTTGGCAACGTCCGGTTTTTAAAGCTGTGTGTGCCACAGGCATTCTTTCTCTCCTCCACCCCCCTGCCCCCTCCCATGATCCAACAAGCCACTCAGGAACATCACAGAGGAGCTTGCGTTAGACAGCAGCACTAGAGAATCTGGGCAAAGTCGAAGCACTCCCTGCCCGCCAAGACTGAGAGCAAGAATGTCACTGTGCCAGGGTGCCAGTTCTGCCACAGCTCAGTCTCAGGTTCAATCCACAGCATCTCTCCATACTACAGGGTTGGGGAACCTCAGGCCAGAGGCCAAATTCAGCCCACCAGACCTCAGGCCCATACCAACTCTCCCTTGGCTGCCCCCTTCACTGGTCCTGCTTTGCACCCCAAGCTTTTTCTGCCTGGCTGAAATGTGGCCTTGAAGTCTGGGTCTCAACTCTCTTGCCCACTCACACCACACCCTCTCACAGGCCATGGCTCTCGCCAGCTCTGCTTCAAACCATCGAGTGGCTTTTTGCCCAGTTGGAATGTGTCCTTCAGCTCAGATTAATGCCTCTTGCTAGGCTGGATGGGGAATAATGAGTGAGTAATAAAACTAGCATAGAGTACAAAAGGTAGACATTTACCCTCATTGCTGGGCCCCTTTCCCCCTTTGCCCCATCTACCACTGGCATGTGGGCTATGTATGGGGGGAAAGCAAGTAGCTCAGTACTGCTCCACCAGAGCTTTCCAAACTTTTCTAGTTGGTGACACACTTTCTGGACATGCATCATTTTGCGTCACAGTAATTGAGATTTCCTAGCAAACCAGAAGTTAAACTAACCCCTTTCCAGCCCCAGGAGGAGGGTGGCGAGCATTTGTGCAACACACCTGCACACTGCAACCAATACACTAAAGTGTCGTGACACAAAGTTTGGAACACTCTGGTCTACTCTGAGTAGCAGCAACTCTCCAGGGGTGCAGGGGAGGGTCTCTGGGGATGCCACTGGGGATAGAACCTGGGACCTTCTGAATGCAAGGCAGATGCTCTGCCACTGAGCCACAGAATTCCCTCTTCCTCCTTCCCCGGCTCTCGTTTTTTTGCCAGACGCACCGCTGAGCACACAATAGGTTAACTATACAGAAGATAAAGTACGCCGCTTCGTTATTTTTCATTACCATAAGAAAACATCCATTACATTTCCTATTTTATGAACGCACATCGGGGGAATCCATTACGACAAGAGCAATTGCATTCAGTTCTCTCTCCCAGCAAGCTGGGGTGCGGGGGGGGGGGGCGCGCGGAGAGGAGATAATGCAAAGGAGAGAAAGGAAAAGACAACAACAAGAAGAAGGAGAAGTGGCTGGCATTAAGGGGGTGGCAGTGAAGCAAGCTCTGAGAAAGAACAACAAAAAGAAGATTATTATTTTTTTAAAAAAAACCAACCCCTAACAGATCTGCATAGGCATCTCCTGATTTATCCAGCTTGACTTCAACTAATTAAACATCTGCCTCAACAATTTCCTCCGCAGATTTATCATCCCTATTCGGTGACAATGACTGTTTGTTACTGGCTCCCCGCCCCTCCTCCCCAAAATCTTGCTAACATTCACAGAAAAAAAAAACTTCTTCCAGTTTCTTCTTTGGGTACGTGACAGGAAAATGATACAGTATTCCCATTAACCCCCTGCCGCTGTCCTTTGTGAAAGTGTTGCTGTCCTACCAACTGAAGGATATTTTTTTTTAAAGCGTGTACATTTTTTTTTTAGAAGTCCTTTATTAAATAAATGGAGGCAATTGCAATGCTATGCAATTGCGATTGCGGCCCTGGCCCATCCTTCAAAATGTTTGCAATTGCCTTTAAAGCCCTAAAGCTGCCTGAGCCACGGTTCTTTTAGGGGACACTTCCACTCATGCATATATGCTGCCCCCACCCCACGGTTCTCTTACATCGGTGGTTTCAAAACTATGGCAGCGTACGCACCATACATTTAAAGCACATGGCTTCCCCTGGAAACTGTAGTTCTGCCCTAGCAACAATTCCCAGCACATTTAACAAACTACAATTCCCAGAATTCTTTGGGCAGGGGTTTGTGTTCATGATGGTTTTCCCCTGAAACATGCAGACCCAGCAGAGCCTTCAACGGGCCTGATCAGCACTTTCTGAGTATGCATGTACCTGAGAAACACATCCCTAGAATCCTCTGCAACTCACAAGGGTCCCATAAGACAGGTGTGTATGGAAAAGGGTTCCCTTTCTGCTATGTTACCTCCCCTTTACTGTTTCCAACAAAAATGATAATCTTTCTTTTGCCTGATTTTTCACACTTTTAAAAGGTGTCAACTGATCAAATTTTACTATGCGATCACAAACCCATTAAATACAAACACCAGTAAAAAACAAAGTACCAAGGCAAGCAAAACCATAAGGAAAAATACAGTAGAGGAAAGTAGCTTGAGCACACTCAACTTCCAAACGCACAACAGAAAAGGAAAGGGCTTAACCTGCTTTGTGGGGATACCAGATTGGCCTCTCCAGTAGGTGGTGTTTTGAAATGGGAGATTTGTGGATTTAAAGAGAGGTGTGTGCATGTGAGTACATATTTAAGGCTTGGAACAGACTCTTCTGCAGTATTTTGTGCCACAGAGTTGTTTTCTGGTATGGATGATTGTATGAAGGACCCCATTCAGGAAAAGATGACAGCTAGCCTAGGGCTCTGCTCTTCAACCTTGGGTACTCAGATGTTGCTGGACTACAGCTCCCATCCTCCCCAGCCAGGTTAGCTGATCGCCATGGACAATGGGAAATATAGCTCAACATCACCTGGGAACCAAGGTTGAAGAACCCTGGTCTAGGGCAGGAAACCGATGGCCCTCCGGAAGCTGCTATCCCTTGGTCATGCTGGCTGGAGCTGATGGGAATTAGATGCCTCCAAATACCCGGACAGCCACAGATGCCCAATTTCTGCTCTTTTTTCTGGTCCTATGAACATGAGCAGAGCTTGAGCATTATTATTTTTTGTGGGTCCTTGCCAGCGGCATCAGGAGCCAGCCTCGTATGCCCTCTTGCCTCTGAACTCAGGGCACGTCTTTATAAAGGAAGTCTGAGAGGGCCTCTACTTAGTCTCAATTCTCAGCCCATTCAAACACATTTGGGCAGTGGTGGTGTGTTGATAAATGGTGGATTTGAGAAAGATCCATTCCAATAGAATTAAAATGATTTTCCATCACACACACAGCATTTCCCATGGAAAAAAGGTCATTATCCATTTGCACGCCCATTTATTGACTCCCATGGCTCTCCACCCCGCACCCCCCCGTAAATCATAAATTGCAAAGCAAAGACTTACTCAGGGGCAGTCATTTCCAGCAAATGCAACTTGTAATAAATTTGTTTGCAGCATTCTTCCTTTCTCTTTCTCTCCTGCTAATGAATTCCACCCAACATGAGACCTAACAAGCAGACATTTTCAGAGACGGGGGGTGGGGACTGAGTCAAAGGTTCCTAGGCCCATGCCTTGGGGATGTAACCAATGTTCGTCCTACTCAGAATATATCCAATGAAATTAATGAACAAACTAAGGTCCATTAATTTCCATGGGGCCAATTCTGAGTAGAACTTAGTTGGGATAAACTTTGGAGCATTTGCAGCTGGCAGGCTTCCTGAATGATATCTTCCCATGTTCCCATCTTGCTGCATTATCTCAGAAGCCTGTTGGTGCCTCCTGGCATTTGCAGGCTAAATATTCTCTTTGCCTATGCAAAAGTGCTTGCTGACTTGCCTGTTTGTCCATCACCTTCTTGCATATCTGCTTTCTACTTAGTGTCTAACCTTTCCCTTCCACTTACCTCACCTGCCAACATACTTGCCCAAGCTTCCCTTCTCAGCTTAGACCCTGCTCGCCTGATGTGTGTGCAGCAGATTCGGAGTGTGAGAAAGTCCTGTGAGCAGTGGCGGAGCATATGCCTGAACTGCCCAGGGCGGGCGCACTCCCAAGGGGGGCGGGGAGGGTGCCCTCCCAGGCGCAGGATAGCCGCTCCGGTGCACGGAGAGCTGTGCGTACCCTGCAGCCGGGGGCGGAGCGAGCTGCCCTCGGGGGTGGAGCGAGCTGCCAATGGAGGACATTTGGCACGCCACCCACCCGTGACTCCCAAGCCTCCCCCAAGCTGTCAAAATGAAGGGGAAAGAGGGGAATGTCGCCGGCAAAGTGGGGCAGCTACTCCCCTTCCCCCAATGGCTTGAGGTAGGCTTGGGAGTTGCGGGCAGGCGACACGCCAAATGTCACCCCCTCAGCGAAGACACCCAGGGCGGTCTGCCCCCACCACACACTCCTTCCTCCGCCCCTGCCTGTGAGTGAACCCATCGCACACAATCTCTTAAAGCTTGGTTAGTATGCCATAACAACTATTGGGACATCTTCTGGGCCTCTTGCTTTGCTCAGGCACCTTGGAATCCTGACCTCAGGACTGTGCTAAGCCTGTGTCACTATTAGCCTGAATAAATATCTCTTCCTTGCTTAGAAGTAAGTCAGTATCATAGTGTGTTTGGGGTGAGAGCTGAAACCCGGGACAAGAACACCACTC
This sequence comes from Podarcis filfolensis, assembly GCF_964270895.1. Taxonomy (NCBI): domain Eukaryota; kingdom Metazoa; phylum Chordata; class Lepidosauria; order Squamata; family Lacertidae; genus Podarcis; species Podarcis filfolensis. The sequence goes on from NC_139617.1 coordinate 38,363,638, forward strand.
CTTTCAAAAGGGAGGATATAGCAAAACCTATTGGGTCACATCCAGCTAAGTTCTACTCAGGGTGGACCCATTAAAATTAACAGATTTAAGTTAGTTGCCTCCATTATTTTTCAGTGGGTCTACTCTGAGTTGGACTAGCACTGGATACAAGCCTTTGTTGCAGGTACCACTTGTGCATTTCTACTAAGGAAACTTGTATGGAGTAGAATCCCAAGGTTCCATTTGTCACTACAGACTCTATCTGTCACTGCTAACCTCATGCTTGAGGAGGTTGGTAAAGGTTGGTAGTGACAAGGTCCGTAACGGCATTTTTATACAGAAAGTCAAAAAAGGAGAGGGAAGGAGGGAGGGAGGGAGAGAGGCTGGGAAGGTCAGTGATTCCCAAAGGTGACTTTGAAAGAGAGAGGAATAAATATGTTAACGCTTACAAGTCACAACTGCCGTCCACATATATATCAAACTTGAAACACGCAAAGCTGGCAAAATCCAGGTGTCCTGGTCATGTAAAAGTTCTACAGAGTTATCCATCAAGACACTAGAAATTGGGTAGGGGGGTAGTTGGCCTGTCCAATCAGGATCTCATGGTAAATGGCTTGATGATTTGCAGCAGAAGATCAGCAAATAGGTAATTGTTTAACTGTAATAACAACTCAAAAGCTTTCACTCTACCCCAGCCTACTAAGCCAAGTTATTTTGATTGCTACAGAATCAGAATCATAGAACTGTATTAATAATAATAATAATAATAATAATAATAATAATAATAATAATAATAAACTTTTATTTATACCCCACCCTCCCCAGCCAGGTCCGGGCTCAGGGCGGCTAACACCGAATATAAATTACAATAAAACTTAACAGGAAATAAAAGAAAAAAGAAAAAAAGAGTTAATTAAAATACAGCTTAGAATAGGGCTTAAAATGCAGCCTTATTTTAGTAGTAGCCCATAAATCAAGACCATAAAGGGTGGAAACATCAGATATTCACCCAGGCCAGTGATCCATGTTGGTCCTACATGGGCCAGCAAAAAAGCCAAGGGAAAAATTATATACCAAATCCCATATAAGGGGTCAGAGTGAGTCCAAGCCGAAGGCCAGGTGGAACAGCTCCATCTTGCAGGCCTTGTGGAAAGATGTCAAATCCCACAGGGCCCTGGTCCCTTGTGACAGAGCGTTCCACCAAGTTGGTGCTGTAGAGCTGAAAGGGACCCCAAGGCCCATCTAATCCAACCCCCTTCCAACCCCCTGCAATGCTAAAATCTCAACATGCTGGTTCATAGTAATTCAGTTGTAATTTTACAGTTATACACACAGCTCATCCCAATACAGTCATACCTCGGGTTGAATACGCTTCGAGTTGAACGCGTTTGAGTTGTGCTCCGCTGCAACCCGGAAGTAACGGAGCATGTTACTTTCGGGTTTCGCTGCTTGCGCATGCGCAGACGCTCAAACTCACATCCTGCACATGTGCAGAAGCGGCGAAAAGCGGTGCGTGCGTGCGCAGACGTGCCATCACTAGTTACGTTTGCTTCTAGATATGAACGAGGCTTCGGAACGGATCCCGTTCGTATCTAGAGGTACCACTGTATATTGTTTGTGGTGTGCAAAAGGTAACTGACTCTGCCCCCCCAAAAAACCACAATTTTTGCATCAAGCTCCACCCCTTCCAGCCAACAATCTGCAGTTCAATCCAGATAAGACTGAGGAATTGACAAATCTGTCAATTCTGGTTCTCTAAGCATCTCATTTTACCACTTTTAAATTCAGTTTTCTGCCTTTCTGCAAGAATTTTCAATTTAAAAAAAGATTCAAATGAAAAATTCACCATCATTTTTGTGCAAATCTTTCCTAAAGATTTGCACAAAATAAAACTATGTGGCCAGACTTGAAATTAGGTATACAGTTCCAGTCTTGAAAAAGAGAGAGGTTATTTTAGAAATGGAAAAAGGAGGGCCAAAATTATCAGGGGAGGGGGAGGACCTGCAGAACATTCCCTATAGAAAAGTTTTAAACGTTTGGGGCTTTCATTTATTTATTTGGCTGTGGATTAAAAATATTTATAGCCTGCTCATAAGCACAGAAAAAAGTCATTGTACCCAATGTTAGTCCTACTTAGAGCAGACCCACTGAAATGGGTGGGCATGACTAACACAGATACTGTACATTACTTTCAATGGGTCTATTATGAATATAACTTGGTTGGAGCTGAAGTGTCATAAGGAAGAACATGATCGAAGTGCATAAAGTTATGCATTGCATGAAGAAAGCAGAGAAAGCTGTTCCTCCCTGCCCTCCTTCTTCCATAATACTAGAACTCAAGGTCATCCAATGAAACTGACTGGCAGGGAATTCAGGACAAACAAAAGAAAGGACTTCTTCACACAGCATGCGATTAATTGATGAAATGCTCTGCAAAAAGATGCAGAGATGTTCACTTATCTTGGACAGCTTTAAAAAGGGGTTTCAGCAAATTCAGAGGAGGGTAGTCATATAAACAGGTTGCTAGCCATGATAGCTATATGAGGCCACTAGAATCAGAATGCCTCTGAATACTAGGTTGCTGCAATCAACAGAAGGGCCCTGTCTGCACTATAAATGAGTATCATATCACTTTAAATAGTCCTGGCTTCCCCCACAGAATCCAGGAAATGCAGTTTGTTAAGGGTGCTAAGAGCTGTTAGGAGACCCCCTATTCCTCTCAGAGACCTACAATTCCCAGTCTCCTGGGAAGAGGGACTGAGTGTTAAACCACTAAGTTCCCAAACTGCATTTCTTTGAGGGGATTACAGGATCTCCAAACAACTCCAAACAAATAATTCATATGTATATATGTATCAACTGAGAGTTCTAGGAGTACGGTAAAGGTACAGTTTATATAACCTTCTATCAAAAGGTGTGGGCACAGAGTGCTATGCTGGTGTGGGCAGTTAATCAGGATAGACAAGAGATTCAGATGATGCCAACTGTTTATGAACGCCTGGGGCTATACTGCTCAGATTCTACACTATGTGTCTGGGAAGGCTGGCTAGGGACACACTAGAGGCGAAAGTGTACTCTGTGGCTAGTAGTGCCTTTGATCAAGTTTGGGCGGTTTGCCTGCTACGTCCATTCCCGGACAGGAATCACCTGACCATTGCAGTCCATGAGTTGGTAACCTTGAGGCTGGATTACTGCAAGGGGCTCTGTGTGGGGCTGCCCTTGGGCCTGGTTTGGAAGCTCCAGCTGGTGCAGAAGGCAGCAGCCAGACTGCTGGAGGGGGCATCTGGCCGAGAACATGGGACGCCATCGTGAAAACAGCTGCACTGGCTGCCCATCGACTCCTGAGCCAAGTTCAAGGGCCTTCTGTTAATTTACAAAGCCCTGAATCCCAGGGACCACCCAAACCCTTATGTCTCAGCTCAGTTGCTGAAGGACTGCTGTTGTCCACTGAGCTGGTGGGGCTTATTTGACATCAGCACAAAACAGAGTCTTTAGTGTCATCAGCCCAGATCCAGCAGGAAGCTTGTTTCAACCTGTTGAAAACTTTCCTGTAATGCCAAGCTTACACAGGCAATTAAGAATACATTTTTCCATAATAGTTGATGGCCTCTCATTGTAATTTGCGTATGTATAATTTATTTTATTGAATTTATATACTGCCCATCTGAAAATTGCAGGGCAGTTTACAGCATAAAAATACAAAATGAGAACGCAAAATACATAGAATCATAGAATCGTAGAATCATAGAATCATAGAGTTGGAAGAGACCACAAGGGTCATCGAGTCCAACCCCTGCCAAGCAGGAAACACCATCAGAGCACTCCTGACATATGGTTGTCAAGCCTCTGCTTAAAGACCTCCAAAGAAGGAGACTCCACCACACTCCTTGGCAGCAAATTCCACTGTCGAACAGCTCTTACTGTCAGGAAGTTCTTCCTAATGTTTAGGTGGAATCTTCTTTCTTGTAGTTTGGATCCATTGCTCCGTGTCCGCTTCTCTGGAGCAGCAGAAAACAACCTTTCTCCCTCCTCTATGTAACATCCTTTTATATATTTGAACATGGCTATCATATCACCCCTTAACCTCCTCTTCTCCAGGCTAAACATGCCCAGCTCCCTTAGCCGTTCCTCATAAGGCATCGTTTCCAGGCCTTTGACCATTTTGGTTGCCCTCTTCTGGACACGGTCCAGATTGTCAGTGTCCTTCTTGAACTGTGGTGCCTGGTTCAGATTCAAGGCTTCACAAACCTCAAAGCAACAAATGTTGGGGCTGAGTGTTCTGTTCTGTTCTGTTGATCACTGGCTTCTACAGAAAGATCCTGGCTCAGATTAAGCAAACCTTGGCTTAACTCTCCTGGTTTTTTTAATTGACGTGAAGCCAGATCACCCAAGTTCAGATGAAGCAAAGTTTTCCTGAGAATTTACTTCTGAGATTGCTTTACTCCATATGTGCCCACTAGACCACTTTGATCTGTAGAACCAGCACTGTTACAGGTGCTCCATAATATTTGTTCTGCGTTTATAAGAAACTGATTTTTCAGCATGGCAGCACCCACAGTTTGGAACTTCCTGCCTACTGACATCAGGTAGGAGCATTTGTTGTACTCTTCTTAGCACCTGCTCAAAAGATTTTTGTTTTCGATAAGCCCACCCAGAGATATAGAATGTTGATGTGTGTTTTAATCTGTTTTTAGTTTTAAATAGTTGGTTTTGACTGTTTTTACTAATAATGTCATTGTTTTATTCTTCCTGTAAACCGTCTTGCGTTTTTGTTGTTTTTTTTTTTAAATATACAATCAAGCAGTGTATAAATCTTACGAAATAAATAAATAAATTTGTAAAATAAAATAGCATCAACTAGTGATTTCATGCTGATGCTGGTACCCGACAGAAGGCAGGAAGAGGCTTGGGTGGGTAGGTGGAGAGGGGGCTCTGTCAGCCCTGATGCGTGTGAACGATCTTCTGAAGCAGGCCAGTATAAAGACAGACATAATATTTTGAGTGCAGCAGATGCTGTCTGAAAGCAATCTCATTGCATTTCAATACAAAATGCACCTTCCCCCGCCCCTTCTGTCCAGTGCAAGATGTGAAAAACCAATTTTGCAGCCTATCACTGCAGTTCAGTTAGAACTGCGGAAAAGCTGGGACTATCGAAAGAGGCAACAGGCTAGCACTAACACCAACCTTCTCAAACCCCAGAGCAGCCACGCAAAGGCTGTATGTATAATATGTATGTATATTGTAATGGTGAAGGATACACGCACAGAAAATTATGGATATTGCCACTTTAATTATCACACATGGTAGATATCCCCTCAAAACATGACGGGAGGTGGAGACTAGAGTCTCACTTGATACTTTGTGCTTATATATATCTATATCTCTCTATATAAGGCAACCTGCAAAACCAGGATCACACCATGGACCCACTGTGACCACTGTCAAAATATTATGCCTTTCTTTGCCAACTGGGGCAGGGAACTGGGACTTTCAAACTCCAGAATGGCATCGGGGGGGGGGGCATTCTCGTTAAGTTGACTGGCTCCAGAAGTGCCTAACAAGAAGGAAAACGGCACTGCTCCTAATCCATTAGGCAAGCAGGCAACTTAATTATTCGGCTAAGCAGATGCTGTAACTGTTCCCACTACCCACGTGAGAAGAGAAAAGTTTGACCCCCAGGAAACAGATAAAAGTCACCCGGAAAACAAGACAAAACAAAAAAAGTGAACAAAAGAGGTGGGTAGTGTGAGGGAAGGTGCTGGGGGGGGGCTTGTTGGGGGGGAGGGGGGAAGCAGAGTACCATTCATCGCGGCTAACGACTTGTTCATTATGAGTGATGATGGATAAAGACTTCTCACGCTGAGATGAAATCAAGATTTATATGCATTGTTTCCTCTCTCAACTTGTGGGAAGATCATCATCATCTAATTCTATCTCTGCGGCCAGCGATGGGCATCCGGAGAGCCGGTTATCAAACGGCGCAGTCAGCTGGCAAAAGCCGGGACGTGCGGCTGGCACATCTGGACCGCGGCGCCAACAGCCGAGGGTGAACGATGACGTCTGGCGTGGGGCCAAATTGCTTGCAGACGCTAGCAGGTTCTCATCTACAACTGTACCCTACCAGCATCGCCGTTCTCTCTCTCTCTTTCTCTCTCTCTCCCTCTTTTTTTTTACGAGAATCAGATTTTCATTGCTTCATTCAATTGCTCTACACTGCCATTTTTTACAGCTCTTATCGTTCCCCTGGAATATGGCCTTGAGACAGCTCATCCGTGTCCTTCGCTGTGTTATCTCTTCTAACTTTTATTAAAACTTCAGCTTTCATCTGAAGATAGCTAATTAAATCCGTGACAGATTATAGACTCGTTTGAAGAAGGGGGGGGGGGAGAGAGAGAGAGAAAGAGAAATGGTGCTCAACTACTTTTTCTAAACAGAACGCTGGGCGGGGAATTATGTTCTCTTTCCAATGCAGTTAAAACTAAAAGGGGGGGCCGAAGGGGGGCAAGGGAAGAATAAGGAGTGTTTCATTCATTTAACCAAGACAAGATGCTTATCTCCTACCAAGTCTATAGATAGGTTTATATTAAAGTTCTTTGTGGCGTGACAAGACCCTGTGCCATTTCTCACCATAATTATTTCTTGATGTTGAGAAAGATTCTCTCAGCGTTAGGGCTGTAAGGGCATGCCTGCTTAACACTGGACGGAAAAGCACAGGCCTGCAGGCACCAACCTGGTTGCTCCACAATTTAAAATAGGGAGACTCTAAGCTTCTGTGTACTTTTAAACACTAAGGACATCTAAGGAAGTTTTTGCAAAGAAGACTACTTTTAAAACTCTAAAGTTAGGGAGTACAAGTATAGGAAATTGCCTTAGAGAGTGTTAGACCACTGTTTCAACTAGCTCAATATTGTCTATGCTGACTATAGGGACACGGGTGGCGCTGTGGTCTAAACCACTGAGCCTCTTGGGCTAGCTGATTGGAAGGTCGGCAGTTTGAATCTGTGCGGCAGGGTGAGCTCCCGTTGCTCCGTCCCAGCTCCTGCCAACCTAGCAGTTCAAAAGCATGCCAGTGCAAGTAAATAAATAGGTACCACTGCAGTGGGAAGATAAACAACATTTCCGTGCACTCTGGCTTCCATCACGGTGTCCCATCGCACCAGAAGCAGTTTAGTCATGCTGGTCACATGACCCGAAAAGTTGTCTGTGGACAAACGCTAGCTCCCTTGGCCTGAAAGCAAGATGAGCACCGCAACCCCATAGTCGCCTTTGACTGCACTCTACCATCCGGGGGTCCTTTACCTTTTTACCTACTCTGACTCTCCAGGATTTCAGACAGGGTGTCTCCCCCAGCTCTACCTGGAGATGCTGGGGAATGAACCTAGGACTTTCTGGACACAAATGAAGCTTTGCATCACAAGGAAGCTTTAAAGCAAAACCACCAGCAGCTTTCACAGCCCAATCCTATGCTTATTTATACAGGAGTTTGTACTCCCTGCGTCCCAGAAACAACATCATGGCAAGGTGGGAAATTATCTGGCCCATCTACTAGACAGAAAAGGAGCAGCTGCTCCAACATTTTTCACTCTCCATTCCTTTTTGCTTTTGAATTAGACTGTGAGTCTACAGGCAGGGACTGTGCCATTATTTCAATATATGTACAGTGCTCAGAAAATGTAAGGTGCTTTGGAAACAGTAACAGTAGTAAGAATAAAAATAAAAATAAGAATATTGAAGCACTTGGGAGTAGTAACAATAATAATAACAATAACTACAACAGTAAGTCAGCCCAAGTTCAGTAGCTACAAAAGATTATAGCTTTACAGAGGAACACAGGGAGCTGCTTTATCCGGAGTCATACCATTGGTCCATTTAGCTTACTATTGTCTAAACTGACTGGCAGTGGCTGTCCAAGCTTTGGGGCAGCTGACATTCTCAGCCTGGTTTGGAGATGCTGGGGGTTGAACTTGGAACCAGCTGCATGCAAGGCTGATGTTCTACCACTGAGCTACGGCTCCTTCCCCAAGTAGGTGCACAAAGGATCACAGCCTTCACTTCCCAGTGCATTGCATCTGAGGGGTGGCAAATCAATGTGAAAAATGGAAGAGCGATATGTAAAAACCCAGGTGCTTTGATTCGCATGGCACGTTTGTTCAATTTACGAAAGTCAGAAATAAAAGATGGTTCCTAGCATTGCTTATGAGAACACCTGAAGACAAGTGACTGTAAACCCCTTTATTCAGAATGAGTGGTAGGCTCCAGCCCCTACGTGCATCTTTAAGAAACATGAAACATGCACAAACACTTAAGTCTAACTAAATGCTCAAAATTCTGGACTATCTGCCCCAGCTTCTTCCTGCTCACTAAACCCTGTTGCCTCTTCCACCACTACCTCCTCCCAAGCCTCTCCCTCTTCTCCCTCTGAACATGCATAATCATCCCAACACTACTCCCCTGTCTCTGAGCCTTCTTCCCCTGGAGGTTCCCTTGGGGGTTCCCCACCTGGTGCCTTCCCCCCACTCCTCTGCATCCAGCCAGTCCACGACACAAGGGATGGAGCAACTCCTCTATGAAAACAGGCTGCAGCCACTGGCCTGATCGAGCAGGCTCTTCTCATTTAACACAGGACTTGTCATAGGCTGAGGTTCTTTGAAACCAGGAATAAACTTGGAGGGGAGGGCAAGGGGGTGAGTTAGGCACTTCACTTGGGCCTCGCTGAAGCTCATCCACATAGTACCAAACCATGGTTTAGTGTCAAGTGAGTACTGAGCTGCTGGATACTCCCACTTTAAAGAGGAGAAAAGCAGCACTTCAGCCAGCCTTCAGGTCCAGTGATATTAATGCAACACGCTTGCAAACGATTTTCATGAGATTTGGTGTACACGCCATTTGGAAAGACAATGGCATATTTGACAGCACTGGAATGCACCTATTTCTCTGTTATTAAGTACTACTGCATTGGGCAGAGACATATCTATAGATTTACAGTTTCAATTCATATCTTTCTCTGACACTAATTTAAAAAAGTGTACATAAACCGTGAGAAGTGAAGGCTCGTTCACATTCCCAGCTTGTTGCAGTCAGAGAATGCTGGCCTGCGGTCTTTACTCCGACAAGGCCGTTTACTACAAAGTGGGTGATAATAATCACAAGACCAGGAACCGGGGCTTTGCTATGGATATATTGGGCCGTCACCCTCCTCTCATCGCAGTTGGCATTTCCCACTGTGAAATATGGCGGAGGATCTTCTGACCTGTGTACAACAAAAACAGCTGGGAATAGAGTCTAAAATGCCTTTGTTACCTTTGTTGCACTCGTTGGGAAAAGCAAGTTAGAACTTTTCCACAAAGGAAAGCAGGAAGTAGGCTTCTAAGGAAAAGGTATTAAAGATGCCAGCAACAAACCAACCTACTTCCAAAATGAGCATAATGAGAGCCCCACCTGAGCCTCGCTGGGATCCTTTTCTCCGCTTCAAAGCCTTTTGCAAGATGTCCTTCATGGTGACCTTCATGCTGTCCACCTGGATAAGTGAGAATCCATGTGCAGCATTTCTGCAAGACACAGAAATGGAGAGTGTGACACGCATGCACTTATGTGTACACACACACACACACACACACACACAAACATAAACACACACAAACCCTCACCCACATGTAATATTATCTGGCCTACCTTTTGGCAGATTTGAACAAACTATTAACAGAGACCCTGGCTAGATTTCTCTTTCTGGCTGCAAAAAAACTGAAAAGGAAATATCCTCCAATTAAAACATCCTGTCCCACTGCTGTTCTCATGTATTACAATCTTTAATCCGGTTATGTTACGTTATTTATTTATAACTCATTCTTAATTTCCTTATTTTAAGGTACTATGTAGTATATCTTATTTTATATCATTTATGCATTACAACCCACTTTAATGTATTCTGTATGTTAAGATAACTCACTTGAATGGTTGTTAGTTTTATTTTGTTTGGGTCTATGATCACATAATAAAGGATCTGTATCTGTGTCACATGTTATTGCAAAATAGTCACCAGAGGGCAGCTTGCATCAGGAAAAGTCTTAGGACTGTTATCCAGCATTTTAAGGCCAGTGGAGGAGAGGAAGAACAATATACTGAAGGCAAGACAAAACCATGTAGATCAACACCTTCAATTGGACCAGCAAACAATGCAGCTCTTAGAGCAGAGGTTTCACAGAGTTCCCTGAAGCTGATGAGGGGTCTGATTTCACACCAGATCCAAATTCTAGGAGGTCTTTAAAAGTAGCCCCTAGCTGGGCTCTAAATAGAAGGGTCAATGGGTGCACACAGAGCTCAAATGAAGAACGCAGCACTTCTTGAGTTGCAATGCAATTAGAAAACGTGATCCAATTGCATTTCAATTCAGCATGGACTGAGAAATATTGCTTCAATGCTGAGTTGCCACAAATATGATGCCCCATGGCTGCAAGTGAGAAATATTTATTGAGACAAAATCCTGAAATTATCTGTGTGCCCCCAGATGGGAGCAGGACACAGCTAATTAGGGGGTGTCGTTGAAGTCTGCAATGCCCATGTTTGGACTTGCAGCCAAATCTCAATTTATGTAGAGGTTATGTTCTGGGGATAGAGCATAAGGCCAAAATCGCATATAGTCAAAACATTCTCCCAGCACCTCTGAACACTCTCACAAGGTGAGTGTAATGTTGGGTGGGATTGCACAAGCTAAATGCACTTAAGTTGCAAATTGACTGACTATGCACTTCGTTGGTATGTTAATTTTCATCATCAAACTGAGGTAAGCATGAGTCCTTTGGCTTTGACTGTAGTCTAATCTGCAGAATACCTCCATCCACCCACCTTCTTATTTACTTCTCTGGATGTGACAGAAGGAGATCCTGTTGGGAGACTTCCCTCCCTGCTATGGCAATGGCTTTTACGACAAAGACTCTAAGAAATGTGGTTCCCAGGGCTCCTGACACCCATACCTAGGTACCCTGGGAAAAGCTGGATTTCCCGGGGCCCCTGATGCCAGGGATGATGGCATGACGGTGTTGCAGCAGGTGAGGCCTCCTTAAGGGGCTCCGATAGGATCACGCTCCCATGATGGAGCCCAAACTGTGGGAAATTGCAGTCAAATGTAGGGACCAAAGAGTTCTGTTCCTAGACTTAGCTAGGTCACGCCCTCTCACCTCCATGAGTGAGGAAGTAAAGCTTATTCTAGTTCCTTTTCTCACTTTCCCTGCCAACCATGTAACTGACCAGGATGGATGTGTCTGAACTTGCTCCAAGTTCAGGCCACAGGTCTAAAACTATATTGTGTATTTTGCATGCACAAGTAATCAACCTGTGTTCTCCTTGCCGTTGAATGGAACAGTACATGAATCAGTCCTTTGGATTCAGTAAGTAAAGCTTTTAAACTTACTTAAGTGTGTGTGAACTGTTCAATGCTAGAGGAGTGGGGGTGGGGCAAGAGCTTTAAAGTAGATTACATGGGTTATGCAAAAGGGTTTAATGGCATACATTCCATGCTATACTGCTGCTTAACTTTGATAGTGTTTTAAACTCTGCTGGGGGCTTTCTCCCACTAGAGAGTATGCAAAGCCCCACATTTTTAATCTAGGCACCCACTCAATTCTTTTGTTAATTACCCAAACATGGATTGAATCTATCCATCTCTACACAACTTGGGTATAGAATACACCTTTAACAAAATCTATTTTAGACTGCTTTGTGCACCCAACAAAGACTCCAATCCCACAAAAGCTCAGGAGGCGATAAAAATATTTGTCTTTAAGGTACCCCACAATGCTGTTGTTTTTGCTGCAACAGATTATGCCAACACATCTGGAGTTTGTCCCCAGTACCTGTCGCTGGGGAATCCAGGTGCAGCTTTCGACCCAGAAGCTCTGCAGAGAAAAATGAGATCATTCTGGCAAGATGTACAAGACTGTCCCAGAAGCAACTTTCAGAGGCTTATTCTTGCTAATTTCTGCCATTTATTTTATAGTGCGTGGCTTTTTCTTTTTAAAAACAGGGTAATTGCTTATTTGTATTGCAATTTTTTTAAAAAAAAATAAACAACTACCCTATTAGACCTTCTAAGATCATCAGTAGATAAGCAGGACAGAAATAATAAATTTCTTATTATTTGGAATTAGCTCTAGACATTTCACCAGTGCCCAACACCTTACGTGACAGGAAGAAAAGTAAGTGCACAGTTCTGATCCAACAATAATAGAGAACACGGTCCAAAGACATACTCCTTTTATTTTTTAAAAAAATATTTATTAATGACTTTAAAACCGGTTTTGGGAAAATCTGGAATATTTTAGGAGTATATCTTGAGGATTCCTCAATGAGTAGATTATTGTTGTACAGATATAATTCAGTTATATAATTCAGCATGCAAAAGGTCCCAGGTGCAGTTCCTGGCATCTCCAGGTACGGCTAGGAAAGAGTCCTTTGTCTGAAACCCTGAAAAGCCATTGCTAGTCAATATAGACAATACTGAGCTAGATAGGCCCATGGTCTGACTTAGTTTAAGACAGCTTCCTGTGTTCTTATTTAAATCAGCCCTTTATCAGGACTAGAATATTACTTCTTTTTTACAGGAAATGCTGTAGCTCAGTGGTACAGAAGATGCTCTGCATGTAAAAGGTCCAAGGTATGTTCCCTGAAATCCAGAGGCAGGGTTGGGAAAGGCTTATTGACTGATACCCTGGAGAGCTGCTGCCAGTCAGTGAAGACAGTATTGAATTAGATGGATCAATTGTCTCACCTGTTATTACCCTGCGTTCCAAGGCATTCCCCTGTGTTCTTACATCAATTCTGGAAAACAACCTTCACTGGATCTTTGAAATGCTGTTGGGGCTGAGTTATATGCAGGCAGCATCAGGAGTCAGGGTTAGAACACGCCAGAGCCAGGAAAGGCAAGAGCTGTCTAGGCAAAGTTCCAGCCTGAACTCAAGCCCTTCCTGTTGAGAAGACAGGCTGGATGGGCCAAGCCACTCCACTAGCTCACAGGTCTTCACTGCCCAGTGAGACTCTCCAACCGGTAGTCCTGGTGACTTCCCTCATGGGGCAGCTCTGCACCCAGCTGAGGCATTCTGGGTTCTACTCCGACCAGCCCCAGAAGGGAGTAATATATAAACCCGCTCTCACTTTTTATTTCTCTTTATTTTTGGTCTAATGAATCCAAAGTTGTTCTAATGCTTAACAATCACTTGGGGACTTCAAGCTGAAGAACAAGAAGTGCCTATGTAGGCAATTAGAAGTTCATCCTTCCACAATGGTTTATTGAAGCTTCTTTTTAACCTTTTTGAATTGTTTTTAACTTTTTCACACTTTTATTGCATGGCTTTTATTTTTTTTAATGCTGCGATCCGCTTTGATATATTTTTAGGATTTGGTGGTATATAAATATTTTTATAAATAAATGAGGAGGAGGGGGGAGGATTTGGATAAAATGCCTATTTAAATGTTATTAAGTCTCAATCCTATGCACATTTACATGGGAGTCAGTTCCACTGAGCAAAGCAGACCTTATTTCCAGTAAAAAGACACAGGATTGTACTTGTAAACTTATTTAATCAATTAAATTTGTAATTCAAAGCCACAAAGTATTTAAATGCAAAAGACTTTTGGCTGTTTTCTACTCATTCATGATGGCCGCTCGGAAGACCCCTTAGGATACTCCCCCAAAAAACCTTCCATGCGTCTGGTGGCTTCACTCCACTGCACACCCACCCACCCCAATTTAATAAACTTTGATGCTTTTTTACTTTGGATACATACTGAACAGGCCAAATCTTTCTCTGACATTTAAGTCAGCTTACACCGGCAAAGTCTGAGAACTCTGCCTGCAGAACACATTGTGGTACTTATTGCAATGCTCAGCCAAAATCCAAAGTAAACATTAAGAAAATGAGTTGAAATGTGGAAGGAAAGCCAAGGTGAAAAGGCGTAAGAAGGGGAGAGTTAAAATGAAAAATAGGCAGACGTGGCCAGGGTGTTGTTCTTTAAGCACCACCCCTTGTTTTTTAAGCATCCACAGGAGGCAATGATGGCCACCAACCTAATGGCTTTCAAAGAGGATTACACAAATTCCCAGAGGAGAAGGCTATCAAATACCAGGCGTTAGAACCTGCAGAAGGGGAGAATTAGTACTGTGCTCAGGTCTTGCTTGTGGGCTTCCAACACTGGGGCATCTGCTTGGCCACTGTGAGAACAGGATTCTGCGCTAGATGGACCACTGGCTTGATCTAGCCTGCACTTCTTACATTCTTATGTAGTTCCTGAAGAGCCAGGAGAAATTTATACCATCATAAAGAGCACAAGAAGAACCCTGAGGAATCAGACCAAAGGTCCAGCAAATGTTAACTTTTGCACAAAACATTTTAATATCTGTACCTATTTTTAGCACGTTTGTTGCGTTTTTAACATCTGCGCACATAAGGAGAGAGCCCTGCTGGATCAGACTAAAGGCACACCTGCTTCAGCATTCTACTTGTAAGAGCCAGGAAAGGCAAATGAATGTTTTTGCCTGGCTGGAATGCATCTTTCAACTCCAATAAAGCCTCTTGCTTGTCTGGAGGGAGGACAGAGAAGAGTGTGTAGAACTAGTCTACCGTACAAAGGTTAAGATTTACTTTCGTTACTTGACCCGCTTTGGTCTGCTGGCCCCACCACTCACAGATATTTGGTCCCCAGAAGGTTGCCCAAAAGGGAATGTGGTCCTTAGGCTGAGAGAGTTCTTATAGGACACTAATCTGAACTAGGAAGCTCCATACAGCCATTCTAACTAATAGTCATCAACAGACCTCTTCCATGGATGTGTGTAGAGCCCTATCCGCAATATATAAAGCAGCATCATACCGCTTTAAACAGCCATAACTTGCCCCAAAGAATTCTGGGAGCTGTAGTTAAGGGTGTTGAGAATTGTTAGGAGGTCATGGTTCCCCACACAGCACTACAATTCCCAGAGTCCTCTAAGTTTGATTGTTAAAGAACTCTGGAAATTGTAGCTTTTTGTAGGGGAATAAGGGTTTCATAACAGTTCTCAATACCTGTAACCAACTACAGTTCCCAGCTTTCTTTAAGTGAAGAAGCCATGACCATTTAAAGTGGTATGGCACTGCTTTAAAAGTAAAGTGCGGGTGGGGCTTTTCTCTCTCTTAAAGCTGTCTAAGCCTGTATCTGCGACATCACAGCAACAGATTCTACACAAGAAAAGCAAGCAGCAAAGCTTTTCACTGTACTGAACCACTTCCAAGATTTTGGTAATGGGGGAATTTTGTATTTGAATATTGGACCATCTAAACAAACAAACACACCTAGCAGGTCAGTGAGAAGGGTTTATTTAGCTCAGCCTTCTTCCTGACATGCTAGTTCCTCACCTCTACATGCACTCTACATGCATTCCTCCTCACTCCTCATAAATAGCCAGAAAGTGGTACAGTCCAGAAAAAGAGTTACAACTTGGATCCTCTGAACTGGCCCTAAATGAAGAGTCTCTGAGCTACCAGGGAAGTGAGTGGGGGGCAGCTCTACGAGGAGGCACAGGGAATAGCTATCAATGGCTAGCAGCCACTGCCAGAAGCAGGATGTATCTGAATGACAGTTGCTGGAAAGCATGAGAGGGCAGAATGCTGCTGCCCTCAGTTCCTACCTGTGGGCTTCTGTGCAGAGAGGCACCTTCCCTGAACACTCCCTGCAAAAAAAGACAGAGCCCCATTTCCAAGAGTAAAAACACAACAGTCCCCTGCTAAAGCCTGCCTTAACTCGAGCCTGCCTGTGCTCTGTGAGCAACATGGCCTGAAAGCTGTCAAGTTAATTGCTCTGAGCACTCCGTTACTGAATCATGGCTGAACCCCAGCCATCCTTTACCTCAGAACCTGGAGCCCATCCCAGAACCAATCTTTAAAAGTTTATTTTACTGATCAAAGTAAAATAAGAAAGACAAAAAAGCGGGGAGGGAAGCACAGGCCAAGGAGCTGGGGGTTGGTGGAGGAGAGGAGAGGAGAAAGCCCTGCATTTGACTATATTTAGTGGAACTATTTGAGTAAGTGAGGCCCTGGCAACGGCTGCAGAATATAACGTGCAGCCTGAAATTGTAAACGCCGGGATGTTTGTTCTGGAGCCTGGCCAGACAGGGCCATGATGTCGCTCTTCCAAGAGCTGAGGGATGACAAGCTTTGGAAGGGCCAGGGAGCAGCAAGAGAGGGAGGTGTTGTCGGAAAGGGGGGGGGGAGACCCAGCACCAGGACATCCAGTGCCTGCAGTGATTCCCGAAGATGTCCTGGGCAGAAACCACAGTCCTTGCCTTTTCAGGCGTACATGGAATATTGGCACTGCCTCCTTCCTGTCTTCCTGGTGTGCTCTCTACACTCAGATCTCTCTTTTTCTCTACCCTTCTGGTTCAGGTTTTCCTCATTGTGCCATTAATCCTTACCTCTTTTGCTTGTTTACACCCCTTTCCATTTTCCCGTTATAACTGGGATTCTTTATCTCTTCCTAGATGTTGCACAATACAGTATTATCTTGTTGTTGGGGGGAAAAAAACCCTAACTCTTTAAAACGGCACCTTCTCTCTTTCACCTTCTTTTGCCCCAACCACCATCTTGAGATCACGCAACCAACAGAAGTTCCTGTCTCTGTCAAGGGTAGCCAACTTGGTCTAGTACAAAGCATGATATTTGAACCATTCTCTGCAGCTCCCTATACCTTAGAAACATCTTGCCTCTCTTATTGTGACTTGGTGATGGGCCTTCTGCTACAGAAGCCTACTGCTTCCACCACTAGCGGAAGTCAAAGTGCAGCATAGCTATAATGCCAAGCACAGGAAGCTACACTTTAGCAGTAGAGCACCTGCTTTGCATGCAGAATGTTCCATGTTCAATTCCTGGTTTCTCCAGGAAGGGCTGGGAAAGGCTGCCGACTAAATCCCCAGAGTCAGTCTGTATAGAGACTGTCAGTATAGAGTTGGTCAGAATAGAGAATACTGACTAGGATCAGGCCAAAGACCAATTACTTCATTGTCCTGTTCTCACAGTTGCCAACTGGATGCCCTGAAGGCAAGCTCACAAGCCAGACCAGAGCACAAGAGCACCCTCTCCTCCTCTGGTTTCCAGCAACTAGGATTCAGAAACATTACTGCCTCAGATTATGGAGGCTTGTACCATTGTAGCTAGTAGCCTTATCCTCCACGAATTTTTTCAATCCTCTTTTAAAGCCATCTAGGCTGGTGGCGAGTTCCATAGTTTAACTCTGCACTAGGTTAAGAAGTACCTTTTTCTTATATGTCCTGAATTTTCCAAAACTGTCAGTTTCACTGGATGTCCGCAAGTTCTAGAGTTTAGAGACAGGGAGAAACTCTTCTCTACCCACTTTCTGTACGCCATGCATAATTTTATAACCTTCTATCATGTCACCTCTTAAATCACCTTTTCTCTAAACTAAAAAACAAACAAACGCAAATGCTGCAACCTTTGTATCCCTATGATCATTTTGCTTGTGGTTTTCTGCCCCCTCTAACCCAGTAACTGTTGCTGCGCCTTGTGAAAGTGAGTTCCACAGGTTACCTGCAGTGTGCAAAATTTCCCTTCCTCATGTCAATCCCAAACTTTCGGCCAATCATTTTACCCTGAGCTACAGTATTATGAGAGAGGGATTGGCTGGGGTGGGATGGGATGGAAGAAGAGAGGTCTCAGTCTCAAATGTAATGTGGATTGAGTATTGCCTCACCCATTAAAAATCCATGCCATCTCTATTTTTCTTGTTGTTTGTTTATTATTTTTTTTTAAAAAAAGAAATTAGACCAAGGGAAGAAAACCCCCTACAGCTGGCTTCCTTCTAACCCTCTTCCCTCCCAATCATTTTACGAAAACATACCTGGGTGACAAGGTTAAATCAAGCAAAGGAAAATCCCTGGCACTTATCATCCGCCGGCATTACTGATAAATTGCGTGGTGGAGGAATAAAGGATTACCTTCTGTATTTTTTCATTACACTTTTCTTTTGTTACAGAATACATAAATCCATTGTGGCACAATGTAATATGTATCATCGCGCTACACCTGTGGACGCTTCATAGCGGCTGCCATGTCTGTGCAGTCAGGAATGATGAGTGAACCCCCCGTGAATGTTAATGATAGTGATCATTCTGAGGTAACTTGGCTTTCCATCTTCCTTTACAGCCTCGACGCCGGAGCCAGGGTGGCAAGGTTCAGGAGAGGGAAAATGGGGAAGGAAGGGGGGGGGGAGAGAAGCAGGGGAGAGAGAGAGAGAGAGAGAGAAGCGAGGAGAACGTCCACACCTCAGGAGGAAAAATGCACACCAGCTCACCCTTAGGCCTGGCTTGGGCAAATCCATTAATGCTTGAAGGGAAAAGAAGAAAGGGGGGAAGAGGGGAGTGGGAGACAAGAGGCTGATTCTTCGCCTATCGTCTCTAAGGCAGTGGGGAAACTTTTTCATGATTGCTGCATTCACCATGGGCCTGCTGCTGGTGGAGACAGTATTGGATAGGGAAAGGCCAACCAAGGCCCTGTGTCTGCACTATGCATTCAAAGAAGTATCATACCACTTTAAACAGCCATGGCTTCCCCCAAAGGATCCTGGGAACTGTAGCTTCTTAAGTGTACTGGGGGTTGCTAGAAAGCCCCTATTGCCCTCAGAGAGCTACAATTCCCAAAATTCCCTGGGAAGAGGGGTGAATTGTTTAATCACTGCCTCCCCCCCCCCAGTTACTATTTCAGTCAACTAACTTCCTGGCAGAGGTGTAGTGATCCTGGGTTGCAGACCCATTACTGCTTCTGCAGCAGGCCCCTGTCTCCAGCATTCTACACCCACCTGATCTGCATGAAAGGAGAGCCACTGAGAAGTAGTCTTCCTACCCTTTGATTTCAGCCAATCAGAGTGAAGATAGGTGAGTCAGCCAGTGAGGCTATTGGTTCCTAGGGTCACTCTGGAGAAGATGTGCGGGAATAATACTGAGGAGGAAGAGTTCTGTATACACCAAAGCTAAGCATTTGGGAATACTGAAAATGCAAGGTACTTCAGTTTCAGAAGAACAGTGAGCAAGAAAAATACAACTTAAGCCACTCGGGGGGGGGGATATTTGAGCACTACATATCGTTTGCCCATATATGTGCACAGAAAATAATATAGCCAGCTAAAAGGGTGACACATAAAGATCTGGATTGATCATTGCAATGCACCCCTAATTATTATCATAGTATAATTATAATAATATTGTATACTCTGAGGAGTACTCCTGGTTGCTGCTAAAACATGGGCCTCCAGTTTCTGGGCTGGATTCAGAACCACACCCAAACTGCAAACCTAAGCAGATGTTTCTAAACAGAGGTTGGATGGCCATCTGTCAGAGATTCTTTAGCTGTGATTCCTGAACTAAGAGGGGATTGACTTGATGATTCTTTGGGTCCCTTCCAAGTCTACAATTCTACGATTCAATGGGAGTGCAACCCCATCCAAAATAGATTGAACCTCTATTCCCTGATCTGCCTTGTGACTGACCAGGAGCACCCCTGCCTTGTCTGGATTCAGCTTCAGTTTATTAGCTCACATCCAGTCTTTTACCAAGATCAGGCAGAGATACAGAACTTGGAAAAGCTTCATTGGTTTTAGAAGGGACATAAGAAGCTGCCTTATACTGAATCAGACTACTGGTCCATCCAGCTTTGGGATGTCTACAGTGGCAGGCAGTGGCTCTCCACGGTTTCCGCAGCCCTACCTGAAGACACCAGGGAATGAGCCTGGGGCCTTCTGCATGCAATGCAGCTGCTTTATCACTGAGCTGTAGTCTGGCAGGTGAAGCTGAGAGTCAAGGGCTGTCCCAAAGTCATCCTCATGACTGCAACCAGGATTTGAAACCAGGTCTCTTTTGCCTAACTCTTGCCAGTGTTCTACCTGTTACACCACCCTGGCTTTCCAGGACCATGGAAGAGGAGTAGAGCAGCCCCTTCTAAACACCCACATCCCAGTTTACCAGATATGCTTATGTGGCGGTGTATGCTCAGTTAAGACTTGGCTTGAAAAATCCCACTTGATGAGAGCAGCTTGCCGGGGGAGCTTAGCGCTTGACATTGGACAGACAAAACTCCTTTTTGTCCCGGCCGATTGTCTTCCAAAAGCCATCAGCTCACTAGACTAATGGCCGCATTCAAAGCCAGGATGGCTGCCCTTCCGTCTTCTCCTTGTGTAACTTTGCCAGAGTCCTTGGAACTTGCCAAATTCGGTCATGCCTGCTTAGCTCGCTCGACTGATTGTGCCAGAAAAGAAAATAAGACACAGATGTATTTGAGCGCTTTGAGATGCCAGTAAGAGAGACAGCTAATGGCTTCATTTCGACCCTCCCCTACCAGCTGGGCACAGGTGGGGGGGATAATGAGGTGCCTCTCCCTAATCAAACTCAATTATTTACTACTCTCCATAACCACAAAGACATTCATTCTTGCCTTGAAATATCAAACGGACGTTCCAACCTCTGCCACCAGGTATTTCTAAACAAACTCTGGTGGCTGCTGGTTTGCCTTGGCAGGACTTTTCAAGAGAACAAAGTTCGGCAAAGTGCTTCTTGCCAAAGCATGCCATGCCAGAACTGGCAACCACCAAGCGGGGCTCTGTCATTGTTAGCTTGGCTGACCATGTTGTATTCAAGAACAAATTCAGCACAATGCACGGACAGGCTTCAGACATCAGAAGCAGCAGTAATCGGCAACCAGAGGCCTCGATGGCCCTAACTCGTTTGCTGACATGGATGCTTCAGATGGCACAGAATGAGCAACTGCTTAAGAACCTAAGAGCCTGCTGGATCAGGCCAAAGGCCCATCCAGCTCAGCATCCCGTTCTCAGCAGCCAACCAGATACCTATGGGAAATCCGCAAGCAGGACCTGAGCATAAGAGCCCTCTCCCCTTCTGTTGCTTCCAGCAACTGGTATTCAGAAGCATTCCTGCCTCCAACAGTAAAAGTAGCTTTATTATATCAGTTTTCTAGTGTTTGGTCATGAGGTTGTTGTTGTCTTTTTGCCTATAAAGGCCTAAGCAGCTTAGGCCCCAATGTACATTCAAGTCTGCCTTCTGCTGAACTGCAAATCTCTTAGGCCTGTTGAAAATGCCACTGGGCCAAGTTTTCAATCTCTGGATCTATCAGAACCTTACGCACTTAAAAACACACACACACACGGCTGGCAGACCAAAGCCATCCATCCTCCCCCCCACCGCCCCTTAGTTACTTCTGTCATTTCAAGACAGACACATGGAAAGCCTCAACTTCTCCCCAGACACAGTCCCTGCCAAGGGAGAAACAGAGTCAGATTTGCAAGCACTGAGTTATGCGGATGACGTTTGTTCTGTCCTTAGGGCCAGAAACTCTTCAGGACAGTGAAAATGTGTGCAGCTGAAACAAAATGGAAAGTACAATTCTGCATACAAACACACACATATGCATGGAATCTACATATATGTATGTATATATGCAATGAGGACAAAAAGAGCCAGTGAACAAGCAATGAGCATATGGATGGAATTTGGAATACATTTAAATCCACGCTGTTGGGTTTTCCAGCACTTGAGCAAATGATCAGTCCTATGAGATTTAAACCCCCATCAGTGCTGTCTTTGAATCGGATGCCATGGCATGCTTTTGTCCTTCAAAGCAAGCCCATTTAGAATCAGATTCTGAAATGGAAGCTGGTGTGTGAACTTATGAGCAGGTTACATGGCTTTAAAAAAACAACAACAAAAATATTAGAGCATTATTTTTGGTAAGTAGAGAAAGAGAGTACACAAGAACTTAAGATGAGGCTGCTGATCAGGCCCATCTAGTCCAGCATTCTGTTCTCACAGTGGCCAACCAGACGTGTGGGAAGCTCATAAGAGCACAATAGCACTCTGCCTACCTGTGATTCCCAGCAACTGATATTCAGAGGCATACTGCCTCTTACAATGGTGACACGGTGCCTCTGACAATGTATGCTGCCCCGAAGGTAGGAAAGAAGTTAATAGTAAATTAACCCTGAAATATGGAAAGCAGCATCCTGGTGGTCTTGAGGAAGACTATGGCTGTTTCCCCTGAGCAACCTGTTGAGTATTGAGTATTTATCCTGATCTGTTTGCTGGGAGATTAGTTGACAACTGACTATTTAATGAGGATTTATCCCAATCTGTTTGTGGGGAGCTTAGGTGCTGCCGCATCAGAGTGTTGTCCCATGCTTCCTAGTGCCTTTGCCATCACTATTCTTTAGTGCAAAAAAGTCAGCTCTTTTGGGAAAGCAGACTTGTTGTGCGAGTTCTGCCAACCAACCATAGTAACACCATCTCAGTTTGCCAGTCAGCGTAGGACTGAATCCCCCCTGAAAACAGTGACTGTCTGGAAGTGTCCCATGCACCAAGATTGTTAAGGAAATAAAGAAAGAGGGATAGAGAAGGAAGGGGGAAGCTGTTGTGCAAACTCACATCCGGACGAAGAGGGACTGCTTGGCTGCCAAGCCCGGTGAGGAGTATTTCTCTACCAGTGCCAGTGTGCTGAAGCCGAACTTGTGGATGGGCTCATTGCAATCCAAGGGTGGGAAGTCTGTGTCAACCTCACCATCGTCCTCAGCAATGTGGAGGCAGTAAGCGCTGACATTTTCACTGCAGCAAATGAAAGGAAGAGTGTCTCAGGTGGAGGTTTAATAAATTTGTATATTGCTTTCCACTATAAAAAAAAAGTTTAGCAAGGAAGAAGGCAGCGGTTTGCACTCAGTAATGCTCAGCAATTTTTTCCTCAAAGGTACTTTCAAGTGTACAGAGTGATTGGATGTTTTATTTAGCCATTATGGTTAATAGCCATGGATGGACCTCTCCACCTTTTACAGACCCCTGAACTAATGGCATCACTGCTTCTCGTGGCATTAGGAACTTCCTGGTTCAAATTTCACCTCTGCCACAAATTCACTATTTATGGTGGTAATGATGCTGACCTACACTACAGGATTGTCATAAGGAGTACTGATACAATGTAGAGTGTTCAAGGTACTTCACATAAAGAACTTCACAGAATGTGATTTAAATGATTAAAAAATAATACTCATACCGCAAGGGTCAGAGAAGGGGAGACAAATGGATAATATGCTTATTGGAAATGGGCAATACTTCAAATTTTCCGAAATGATCCAACACAAGATAATGTCAAACTGTATGCACTGTTAAATGCATTCCCTGCTGAAATACTAGAGGCTCCATCAGCACTGGCATCCTGCTGGCTTTTGAAGACACACCTTGTTTACAGAGGCATTCCCTTGATCTTTCAACCAGAGTCTCCTGTTCTAATTGCTTTACTGTTTTAACAGGATTGTTTTATTGCATATTTTAATTATAGGTATGTGTATTTTAATAATTGTGTCATTGGTTTTTATACTTATAAAGCAGCTTAGAAGCCTATATTGGTATTAAGAGGCATATAAATAAAAAAAACCTAATGGGTTGACTTACCCGCTGCCTTGCGGGACATCTTCAGGAGAAGAAAGGGCAAAGAAATAAACCCTACATAAATACAGAATGGAGTCCCTAAGGCAGTTGGATGCTGTCTTATACGCCTCCTTCCAGCAATTTCTGTAGCCCAGCTGGTGCCAAATGTATTGCTCTGCTTTCCTTTGACCATGCCAGCGATGCTGGGAGGGGGGTCTTGTTATCTCGGGAACCTAGGACCTTCATGCACACTGCCCAAGCTTGCACCCTGTAGAGGTCACTTCAGTGCTGCTAACAAAGCAAAAACAATGCAGGAGGCAGCAGTTATGAGTTACTGGTCTCTGCAGCCACAACAGAGCTGTGATTCTCCAACACTTTGACTTCAGCCCCAGAGGCACAATCCATTATCTCTCAAGACAACTAGGTTGTTTCCAACTACTCAGAGTAGACCCACTGGAATAAATGGATTTAAGTTAGTCATGTCTATTATTTTCAGTGGTCTACTCTGAACGGGACTAGCATTGGCTACAACCCACTATTACTTTTTAATTACTCTTTTTATTTTTATTTTTAAAAAAAACTCTTTTCTGATCAATCCACTGGTTCTCTGTCGCCACTTTACCAGTATTCTGTTTCATTCCAGCATGGCATGGAAGATCTGCCTAAATGTTTAGCGTCTGGCAGGAGGGATTCTAAACTCAGCTGGGTGAATTTGGAAGTTTTAATTGCTTGACTGGTGCTTAAATTAATTAATAGCAAAGCGCATGCTAATTGTTTAATTGGTCGCTTGATCTATATAGATCATTTTTGTGTGTGTGGAATTAAATGAGTTGATTTACAAAGTTTATTGATTGGATGCGACAGTGAATTATTTCACCGACTACCTGATTTGCAATTTTCCCAATTAATCTGCATACCTTGGGTTGCAACTCAGCTCACCCAAGAGTGCTTACTACGGGTGATCCATCCGCACACTGTCATGGCTAAAGTATTTATTATATCAAACAAGTAATAATGACACATTAAAGTTAATGTAACCTGCACGTTGGATAAACTGATGGCTAACGAGGAAGTAATCCCACTCTGTTGGCCTGTTGTAAACATTACGGTTTTGTTGCAGGGGCATTTGAAGGACTTGCTATTACTTTTTGTAACAGTTTACATGCAGTTCAAGAGGACAGTGGTACAAAAAACCCCCACACTGGAATCAAAAAGTAATAGCAACTGCAGAACTCATCAACTGCTCACAAAAGTTGGCTTTTATTATGCAATGGAATTTCAGGATTGTGAAGAAGGTTGAATCCTGGAGAAGAAACGCACTCTAAACACAGAGTTTAAGGGAAATAAACCTTTAATACAGGGCCAGGCACCGCTGCTCCCATTGTAGCAAGTCAATCAAGTCACTTTTATAATATTTTTAAAAATATCTTTCAATATAATAATAATAATAATAATAATAATAATAATAATTTTTATTTATATCCTGCCCTCCCCAGCCGAAGCCAGGCTCAGAACGGCTAACAATCCTGCCTAATGATGGAAGCAGATATGTATAGAGCTGGGGTGTGTTCACATCTTGAACTGGGACTCCCAAGCAATCAGGCTTAGGCACTTCCTGTGCAACCTCTGTCTGTTCCTGCTGCAAGTCTAGGACACTCCCTATCCCCTTTGTGCACTTCCCATGTCTTTTGATTGTGGGCAACTTTTCATGCACAATAAGAAGCAGCGCTCCTCAGTTATGTTAGAAGTTTGGGAAGCACAGCTTTATTTGACCCACAGTCGTGAAAGAGTGGTTAAAAAGCCCATTGGACATGAATATGTAAGCAGTGTCGGTGACACTGAAGTAGATATGATTTATCTTTTTTAAAAACAAACAAACAAGACACCCAAAAAGGGAGAGCATCTCAAAATGATGATTCATTTATACAACACTGGCTTCATATGCTTGTCATTACATGGAACCCAGTAATTTAATTGAAAGAGAAATAGATATAGATGTATGCATAGCTTGGAAGGAAATATTGATAAATGTGGAGGTGTTCCAGCAAGATTTATCTGTAAAAAAAAAAAAAAATATTGATGTGGAAATCCATTTCATTATGCAAAAGTGGCTGCGGGGGGGGGGGGGGGAGAAAGAGAGAGAGAAGGATGAGGGGGAAGGGATGGAGAAGAAAGCAGAAAAAGAAAGGGCCTACTTGAGTTTGGGTTCCCGTCCTTCACTCGTGTACTGCCAGCAGATGAGCCCAATCAAGTCATGCACCTTGGCATTGGCGATGGTCACCACAGTCATGGGCTGCAGTTTGTCCTGGTTTGTGTGCAGCGGGAGGTAGACATCAATGATTTTGGTTGCAGTGGTGCCAATATGGCCCTGTCAGGAGAAGAGATTTCATTATACATATAAAGAGAGGGGGGGGGGAGGAGAGACTGACAGATAGACATGATTTGGCAAGGAGTGACTAGACAAAATAGAAAAGGTTGCTTTCCAGCTCAGGGTGGGTGACTGACATGTATGGTTGTCTCATGGTTACCTTGTGCTTGAAAAAGACCACAATTCTGCAACCTAGATTCTGCAATCCCAATTCTGCAGTGAAAGATGGACCCTGCAATGTGCATGAATTATGCATACCTGAGTCATTTCACTTGTTTCGCATAATTTATTCTGCTTTTCCTTTTATGCAATAGGAATACGGGAACATACAGACATAGGAAGCTGTCTTATACCAAGTCAGACCATTGGTCCATTTAGCTCAGAAATGGCTACACTGACTAGCAATGGCTATCCAGTGTTTCAGACAGAATTCCCTTTCAGCCCCACTTGGAGATGCTGGAGATAGAATCTGGGGACCTTCTGCATGCAAAGCAGGTGCTCAACCACTGTGCTACAGACCTTCCCATATACAGTGGTACCTCGAGTTACAGACGCTTCAGGTTACAGACGCTTCAGGTTACAGACTCCACTAACCCATAAATAGTACCTCGGGTTAAAAACTTTGCTTCAGGATAAGAACAGAAATCGCGTGGCGGCGGTGCGGCAGCAGCAGTGGGAGGCCCCATTAGCTAAAGTGGTACCTCAGGTTGAGAACAGTTTCAGGTTAAGAATGGACCTCCAGAACGAATTCAGTTCTTAACCCAAGGTACCACTGTATACCATGTAGATATCCACATACAACTTGCCACTTCCACAGAATAATTCCAGAGAGGTAGGTAACTGGCTGATAGGACAACCACAATTCCCCAGGTCAGAGGAGGGGCCGCCACACAGCACAGTCGCCAGCTGCCTGTGCTGCGTGCCCCCTACCTGGCCTGCCCCACCTCCCACACCATACCTCCTGTTGCTATGAACGAATGCAATTGCTTCCCACTCCTGTTTTCCCAGTCCTCTCCTCCCAGGCATATTTTTTCAAGTAAAACACCACCACCCCTGAATTTAAAACACCCAAGTTTAAAGCCCACCCTCATTAAAGCAATAATCTTACCTCAAGTGGGGCTGGTCTACATGCTCGCTCCACCCCCAAAGGGATGACCCCCTTTGGTGTCGCCCCTTCGGTGGTGGCCCACCGAAGGCTGGCTGGCTTTAGAGTGCTGCTGGGGCACTTTAAGCTGGGTCAGCAGATGTTATCAATGCAGCCTGCCCGCCCAGGGTCCTAACCCCTGCACTACTCTCAGCAGCATGTCTGCAGGTCCAGGCAGATTGAGGTCCAGGCAGAAGCAGGTATGAGAAATATTTGGCCCTCCAGATGTTGCTGAACAACAACTTCTACCATCCCATGCCATTTGACCATGCTTGGTAGGGTTGATGGGAGTTGTAGTTCAACAACATCTGGAAGCCCAAGGGTCCCTCATCTGTTTTAGCTTAACCAAGCAGTTTTTTTTACTGTGGCAGGACCCTCGCTCTAGTCTCTAGTTAAATAAATAAATTTATCATTAACAGTTTCCATAAGCACAGTGTGCTTCACAGAAATTCTACATCGCAAAATATATGAATAAATTAAAAAGCTAGGTCACTGCCTCCAAGGAGCTTGCATTATACAAATTCTGACAAGGGGGAGCAGAAGACAAGGAAAGAAGCGGCAAGTGATTAATGTTTGAAAGTGCAGAAAGTGCATTCCTTCGTTTCCTGCCGACAAAGAAGTTGCATGAATTAACATGTCATCAACAGACAGTGAATCTCTTTCTCTCCAGCCCCGCTGCCCCTGCACCCTCCCCTGCAAAAGCCAGGAACCCATCCCTTGCTCTATCCAGGATGCCAAGGGAATACTGTAACCGGGAACAACGGATTTATGATTCTTATTTATATCATTCTAATGTTGGAAGGCTCAAGTTGAAAATTGGGCCTTCGCTGCTTTATCATCGTTAATCTTTTCTATGGAAAGATGACGAAGACAGTGCTGGGGCTGCTGAATTGCTGATGTGCATATACACCAAAGGATTTGCAGTGCTAAGCACATACATTTACCTTTCTAAAAAAAAAATATTGCCAGGGAGAGAACAGAGGGTGGTGACTATGGGCCTTAGCCACTGTCAGGGCTGGGCTGTGGGCAGCAGCACTGAATTGGTAGGGGTTCTGGAATGAAGGACATAGGCTCTTGTTAGGCTTACTGCATCGTCTCCAAACCAACTGTCCTGAAGCCAAGGAGCTGGAGCAGAAAGAGAAGCCAGCATTGGATTTATCCTTCAGCCCAGCCAATCCAAGGGTCTCTTAACTGCTTACCAACTTCCTGCAAGGTGGGCTAGGCTAACAAACAGTGATCAGCCTAAGGTGATCCAGTGAGCTTCATGGTTGACTTAAGGATCTGAAACTCTGGTCCTCCAGGTCTTAGGTCAGCACTCTAACCACTACACGACACTGTCCCTCTCATGAGTCAAGTACTGGCAAACTTTATTAATAGGTTTGGTAAGAAGCCAGATGGGAAATCCATTTAGTACACGGGTGCCCACTATTTGGCGTTTCCTTCAAACCTGCCAATAAATCCAGTAGGCGTAAAAGGGACAATAAAAGTAACATTGTCCTGACCTGTCACCTGTGGCACAGTTAATTTGTCAAAAAATTATTTCATCTTGAATTATTTCATCTTGACACCGGACGCAGCCTATATAAAGTAAGTTATCAGGCACATTACATTATATAATGAGAATTGACACATTATATACACATAGGAGTGACAAACGGTGCCTGAGGGTCATGGCTGAAAATCCCACAAATTTTTGTTTTAATTTTTATTTTAATGCACACAGTATTGCCATTGCAGATCTGCAATGAATGGAAGTAACAAATAAAAGAGTGTGTGGAGAGTTTGTGCATGCTCATGTGTCAGAAGGACTCCCACCATGAGAGGAGTCAGCAGTCCTGGCTCCCAGTTACTGATGAACGAAGGCGGAAAGGAGGATTCTTTCCAAAAGCTTCAATGTTTAGATTTTGCTGCTGTACATATGCAAATTGCTGGCTTAAGGCACTTCAGGCAACACACATAATTAATCCTAAATACAGCTGCAACAAAGGCAGGTGCTGTTAACTCCCCAAGCTTTGGATGCTGATCCAACACAACCCTATATATAGGAATGGGGTGGGCACCACTTAGTTCCGCAATCTCTCACTATGCCTAGTAGGCAAAAGCCTCTTTCCCTTCTGCTTTGGCACCTACTAGACGTAGGTGAGAGGCATCCAGGCCTGGGAGAACTGTCAGGAGCCCCCTACTCTCGAGTAGGACCCTGGCAGAGACACATGCCTGACTGGCATGTTCTCTCCCTCCTGGTCGATCATTCGGGAGCTTCAAAACCTTTCTTCAGCCTGAACATCACAGCGACCGATGCCAACAGACATCGGCACACTTAGGGATCCGCAGAGTCTTTGCAGCTTGCGTAACAGACCTCAGCAACTCAGCATTTTGGCTAATCTACTTTATTTACATATAAACACATATGGAGCACTGAAACATGGCTCCCTCTCTCTCTAGCATCAGACAGCAAAGAGAATGAACAAAGGGCAATAGTCCCACTTCACGGAACACAGTAACACAAACATCCTGTCGCCGTCACTTCCCACTCTGCGGAGTCAAAACATACACCGTCATGTGAAAGACAACAATCCCATGACTGCAATCATGGAGCAGGAATTCTAACAAGAACATTCCCCTATGGAAAGGCTGGGCTGTTCCCAGCGTATGATGGTGCCAGGGTGGGTTGCACAACAGGCACTGTAAATGCCTGTTGTTGCAGAGATAGCTATGCTCTGCCTCAAAAGTCAGAGGCAGCAATGCTTCTGAATACAATTTGCTGGAAACCACAGGAGGGGAAAGAGCTCTTGTGCTTGAATCCTGCTTGCTGGTTTCCCACAGGCTGGCCCCTGCGAGAACAGGATACTGGGCTGGATGGGCTGGTTGCCTGATCTGGTACGGTCCTCTTACGTTCTCATGAGAGCAGATTGAGGGACCCCTCCCACCAGGATCCTCACTATCAGGCTGCCCAAGTCCCAGCAAAGACACACATATCTGCTAGTCCTCCCCTGGGTCCTTGGCAAACCCTCCATCTGTATCGTCCTGACTCAGCCAGCCCATGGCACTAGTATGATGTAGTGGTGAGAGTGTCTGACTAGGACCAAACATTCCCACTCAGCTATTACACTCCATCTCTCAGCCAATCCTACCTACCAGGGTTGCTGTGAGGATAAAATGGGGAAGGAACTGCGTGCATCAGAACAAAGTAGCATTGCTGTGATCATGATGAGCTGAAATTCAGCAGGTCTAGATCTGGTCTGTGTGTCTGGATGGGAGACCACCTAGGAACCCAATATTTATCTTAGGTAATTTATCTTCTGCCTTTCCATCTGAAGAAATTCAACAGCGTCTCACAGAATAAAACAACATTAAAAACACTCCTCTTCCCTACAGTTAAAATACAAATTACAATAAAAACAAATGAGGCAGACATAATAGAGCAGAGAAAAATCCACCAGCCAGATAAACTTTAAAAGCCTGCTATAAGAGCAAGCAAGCCTTCAGGAGGTGAGGATCACGTAGGATGACACCAAGTGGATCTCCTCTGGCAAAGGAGTCCCCACATTCACCGCTGTGAATTCCAGGATGGGTGAAAGACAGGATATAAATGTAATAAATAAATTGATTTCCGGGTCAGCGCCATCGTTAATGGCGGATTCCCTCTGAGTCTCAGAGGGACCAGCTCCGCGGGATCGGGTCTTACCGCTGCGGCAAAGCGGGGGCCCTTTAAAAATCACAGGTGGGGGAAGCCTGTGAACGTGGGGACTCGGCGGGCACCATTTGCGCCCCCCCAATTTGCAAAGGGACCCTTTTAAGGGTTCCGGAGCGGGACGGGGTGAGCGGCGCGGTGCTGAGAGTCGACTGCTTCTTCCGCGGAGTGAAGCCACACAGCCGTTATCGGAGAGCGCTGACTTTTTCCTGGGACAATTGGACTTTGAAAGCAACTACCCGTGAGTAGGATTAAATTGGATTTAAAAGGAGAAAGAACAAGTTAATTCGACACCGAAGCGGGAAGGTATAAACAGGAAGTCTGCCTTCCTTTCTTGTAAACAGATCAAAGCAAAGAGACTGTAAAGCGGAAACTTGGAAAGACGTTTGGAAAAAGACTTAAATCTTAACATCAGGAAAGCAGTCTCCCCTCCGGATTGCAGGAGAGGAGGGGGGAAGGTTTGAGTTGTATTTACCTGCAAAAAAAAGGGGGAAAGGAAGCTATATCGGTCCTGGAGGTTCTGCTGAATATGATTAGAAGGGACCGGTTGGTTAAAGGTATACAGGTTGGAGCCAAACAGTACAAACTGAGAGCATTTGCAGATGACTTAGTATTGACGTTACAGGAGCCAGAATCTAGTACTAAAAGGGTTTTAGAACTAATTCAAGAATTTGGTCAAGTGGCAGGATTTAAACTGAACAAGTTGAAAACTAAGGTTTTAGAGAAAAATTTAACACCGATTGAAAGAGAGAGGTTTCAGAATGAGACAGGCTTGACTGTCGTTAAGAAAGTGAAATATCTGGGGATTAATATGACAGCCAAAAATGGGAACTTATTTAAAGATAATTATGAAAAATGTTGGACGGAAGTGAAAAAAGACTTAGAAATTTGGTCGAACTTGAAGCTTTCACTGTTGGGTCGTATTGCTGTGATAAAAATGAATGTATTGCCTAGAATGCTGTTTTTGTTTCAAACATTGCAAATTGTGGACAAGATGGACTGTTTCAAGAAGTGGCAGAGAGATATTTCTAGATTTGTCTGGCAGGGCAAGAAGCCCAGAATAAAATTTAAGATATTAACTGATGCAAAGGAAAGGGGTGGATTTGCCCTGCCAGACTTTATACTTTACTATGAATCAGCAGCTTTTTGCTGGTTGAAAGAATGGCTGCTTCTGGAAAACACAGACATTTTGGACTTAGAAGGTTTTAACGATGTATTTGGATGGCATGCATATCTGTGGTATGACAAGGTCAAAGCGCATAAAGTATTTAAAAACCATATTGTCAGGAAAGCATTGTTTAACGTTTGGATAAGATATAAGGACTTATTGGAAAATAAAACCCCAAGGTGGCTGTCACCAATGGAAGCAAAAGCCCAGAAAAAGCTCAATATGGAGGCCAAATGGCCGAAATATTGGGAAATTTTGGAACAAGAGGGAGATAGACTGAAATTGCAGAGTTTTGAGAAACTTAAAAACAAAGTGTGAGATTGGCTTCATTATTATCAGATAATGGAGGCATATAATTTGGACAAGAAAATTGGCTTCCAGGTGGAAAAATCAAAATTAGAAACAGAACTGTTAGAACCCAAAACTAAGATTTTGTCAAAGATGTATAACTTGCTGTTGAAATGGAATACTCAGGATGAAACGGTGAAATCTGCTATGATTAAATGGGCACAAGATGTTGGACATAACATTATGTTTGCTGACTGGGAACAGTTATGGACCACAGGTATGAAGTTTACGGCATGTAATGCCTTAAGAGAGAATATTATGAAGATGATATACAGGTGGTACATGACCCCAGTCAAGCTTGCAAAAATCTATCATTTGCCCGATAATAAATGTTGGAAATGTAAAGAAACTGAAGGTACATTCTTTCACCTTTGGTGGACGTGCCCAAGGATTAAGGCTTTCTGGGAAATGATCTATAATGAAATGAAAAAGGTATTTAAATATACCTTCCTGAAGAAACCAGAGGCCTTTCTTCTGGGCATTGTCGGCCAATTGGTGCCAAAGAAGGACAGAACTTTTTTTATGTACACTACAACAACAGCAAGAATACTCATTGCAAAGTATTGGAAGACACAAGATCTACCCACTTTGGAAGAATGGCAGACGAAGGTGATGGACTATATGGGATTGGCAGAAATGACTGGCAGAATCCGAGACCAGGGAGAAGAGTCGGTGGAAGAAGATTGGAAGAAATTCAAAGACTATCTACAGAAATACTGTAAAATTAATGAATGTTAGAATGATGTTGGATAGAAATTAAGTGGTTTCCAGCTGTAATGCTTTAAGAGAATATAAAAAAAGGGTTATAAATAGGTAAAAATCTAATGGTAAGGATTTGCTGAACCAACAATTTGAAGTGGAATACAAAAAAGGGAGGTACGAGGAGGTCTGGGAAACAAGCTAAAGGAAAATAAGTAATGGAAAATCTGTGTGTTTTTAACTATTTTTATTTTGTATTTTTGTTATTTTTTTCATTTTTATTGTAATACTTTAAAAAATCTTAATAAATATTTTATAAAAAATAATAATAACTGTAACAAATAAATAAAGTGTGCAGTCACTTTTAACTGGGAGAAAAAGGGGGGAAAGGTGTGCCTTGGCTTATCAGAAGCTGAGAAAAATGAACAATGTTATGCAATTGTATCAGCATATTTTATTGAACATATAATTGCTTATGCATTTACTTTTTCTTGAAAACCTAATCAAAATTATTTCAAAAAGAATAAGCTGGGAAACATTGATGCAGTGTGTGTGTGAATTTGCAAGAGTATAAAGATGTGATCCACCACCCACTGAGAAAAACTGAAGCTCTCCCATTACTGGTATGGAGGCAGTTGTGTTGTAGTTCTCCAGGGTCACAGGGGCCAATGACCTGTGACTATTTCCGCAGCAGGGTTCCTGTCTCCAGCATACTAGAGCTGCCCAATCAGCATGAAAGGGAAGTTTTTTAGCCACGATATGCTCCAAAACTAAACTCTTAGAAACCCTGAAAATACAAGGTTCTTCACTTTCAAGAGAATGGTGTGCAAGTTTTGTAACACACAGTGGAACTTTGCATAAAACACAGTGAAAGAAGATACTGGAGTGTCGCATAACTTCAAATCATTTGCTCATGTATGTGCACAGAAAATAGTAGATTTCGCTGAAAGGCAAGACTCTGAGATCTGTTCAATGCATACATTACAGTCATACCTCATGTTACGTTTACTTATGTTACGTTCTTTCAGGTTACGTCCCACAGCAACCCAGAAGTACCGGAAAGGGTTACTTCCGGGTTTTGCCGCTCGTGCATGTGCAGAAGCGCAAAATGACGTCATGCACATGCTTGGAAGCGGCGAATCGCAACCCACGCGTGCGCAAACGCGCCACTGCGGGTTGTGTTCTTTTCATGTTGTGAACAGGCCTCCAGAACGGATCCCGTTCGCAACCAGAGGTACCACTGTATTATCATCATCATTATTATTACTACTACTAATATTATATCATTTTAGAAGGAGTATGGATCTGAAAAGGCATGGCTATCATGACAGGACTCCACACTTCTGTATTTGCCACAACACTACTGTACACAGGGATGTATATATCCTCAAGTTTCACCAGATTATTTCAAGCACCTGAGCGGCTTCACAACTGAGGCCCCCACAAAGGGGAATGGTTAAGACTGCAACAAGAATACTGTGCGTTCTCTTTCCACTGCCTTCATTAGGATTAGGAAGAATTATAAAACACCAAATTCCACAATGACGACAGCAGCCAGGAAACAATTTAGACACTGGATCCGGTCTGTCGGCCTCACAGAGCAGTTTCGGGGACGGCTATTCAATCATTTTATAGGATAAAATCAATACGTGTTAAATATAAAACCAGGCTTTTTTTTTTAAAGACCTATAAAGAAGAGTTACCAGTTTTAGACTTCATCCACACAATAAAAGGAGTTCTTAGGAGATTTAATGCTAACTCCTAATGAAAATCCACAGGAGAATGTATTCATTCTCCATTCTGCTTTCCATTACACCTATCAAGCTAGAGCATCTCAACAAGAAAAAAGGGTAATATCCAACTAGATTCTACTCAGAGTAGACCCACTGAAATTAATGAACCTATGTCACCTATGAGCACTGACTTAAATAGGTCTACTCTGATTGGAACTAACATTGGGTTATATCCAATGACATAAGAAATCAACAGCCCTCTTAGGATGGGAACTGTCGTACAGAAGACATATGAGGGCCTTCACAGAGACCATGAAGAATCACCAGTATTTTTTTGAAAGTGTCTTGCTCTGTCATAGGTACATGCAGCTCCCACTACTGGAACGCTTGTTATCTGAAATCTCAGTTATTTGAATGCAAAGAATTAGACCCAAACTTTGCTACCCAAATGGCTGATTCAAATTCAGAACAGCCAGAGTTTGCCCACTTCCTAACTTTTTGGTGTTTTGCTGGTTGGTGGCAGCCATTTTTATCAGAAAGCATGAAGGAAGGGAGTGTGGGCGGCGGGGGGCGGGCGGGCGGGCGGGGGAGATTGGTAATCAGTTTTGCCTTTGTTAGGCTTCTGATTGGCAGTAGTTCCTGGCAGAAAGCGCGGAGGGTAGGCGGGGAGAGACTGGACAAATCACAGATTAGGAATGTTTCCATAGGAAATAATGAAAATCACCAGCTCATTACGCGAATGCCCCCCATGAACAATTTCCTGGGAACGCACTGTGTTTGGAAAGCAAGACCTGCATGTACACAGCAAAGTGCTGGGCAGAAATGAAATAGATTTATAAGCCTGTCATACGTCCCGACAATCCCAGACATGTCCTCTTTGTGGGGGGCCATCCAGGGGGGATTTTATATTTTAATGGAACTATTTGGGTTTTGGGGTTTTAACCTGAAACTGTTCTTAACCTGAGGTACCACTTTAGCTAATGGGGCCTCCCGCTGCCGCCGCGCCACTTCCGTGCGATTTCTGTTCTCATCCTGAAGCAAAGTTCTTAACCTGAGGTACTATTTCTGGGTTAGCGGAGTCTGTAACCTGAAGCGTATGTAATCTGAAGCGTCTGTAACCCAAGTTACCACTGTATTTATTTAGGCCTTGGGCATGGGCTCCAGTGGCTCGTGCTCTCTGCATGCTACAGCCGCTGCCAGCCCGAGCCGGGGAAAGAGGTGCACAGGCGTGGAAGTGGCCTCCGCACACCTATTTCCCCAGCTCAGGCTGTCCTCTTTTTTGCTCTTTAAGATATGGCAACACTAAAATAGAAGGCTCTGGAAACAAAAACGGTGGCAATAACTAGCTCAACAAGAGCACAGGGCGGAACAAATTGCAACTAGGCCTAACAAGCTCTTTTAACTCATAGAGGTAGTTCTCAGCCATGATGCTGAAGCAGAGGTCAGAAAAACCCAGGGGGAAGGTGCTTGCTCTGCCCTTTGGCATATGCTCAGAGGGGGGCTGCCTCTCTACCTGAGAGAAGGAACGGGGGGCCACCGCCTTGGGAAAGTTCTAGAAAGTCCTTCACAAGTTCCTAGGATCAGGCATGGCCTGGGGGTGGAAGCGGACGAGCGGAGGAGCAGTGATGGTAGCATCGCCAGCCTTTCCTCCACTGGGCTTCGCTTCAGCATGCCAGGGAGGCAGCCTTTCCAGGGAGATGATCCTCGCAGCGCTGGCCATGCTGGCAGTTTTCTGGAGCGGGAGGGCCAGAGCTGCTGGTTCCAGCACAGGGGTCAGCAAACTTACCGCGCCTCCGGCCGGTGTCTCCAGCGCCGATTGCACGGCGGGGCAGAGGGCGGGGGAGCACGTGCCCATACACGTGTGCACATGTTATTTCCGGCATACTTCTGGGTTGGAGGAGCACCGGAAATAGCTTGTGCGCATGTGCACGGGCCTCCTACGCCCCGGATGTGCACTGGAAATAATGCTTGCATATGCACAAATAATGCTTGTGCATATGCACAAGCTATTTCCGGTGCTCCTCCAACCCGGAAGTGGGCAGCCGTGCAGCGCAGCGTCGGTAAGAGCGGGCAGTGAGGGAGGGTCGCTGAGGGCCGGATAAACAAGTCCCTCGGGCCTTATCCGGCCTGCGGGCCTTAGTTTGGGGACCCCTGTTCCAGCACATCACTTGGGGCTGTGCTATGATAGCCTTGGCCTCTCCTCTCCCCTCCCGCCTGCTCTCCAGCAGCTGCTATGTGTGGCAAAAGGGAGGAAGCCAACAGCAGTGGCCATGGAGAGGCTCGGCTGGTTCACCCTCCTCCCAGAGTTCAGTGGCGGTTCTGGAGTGGGGAAAGCAGGACATTCCCAGATCTAAAGGGAAGCCGGCAATGTTTCTGTGAATCCAGGATATCCTGGTAGAATCAGGGAAGTTGGGGGGGGGGTCCTGCAAGAGGCCCCATCAATATTGGCATCCAGCCGGCTCTTGAAGACACACCTGTTTAAGCAAGTGCCCTCCTGAAATTGAACTTCCTGATCTAACCATTGCAATATAGTTGTTACGTCTTAAATAGGCTTCTCTTGTTGTCGATTTTTATAATGGACATTTTTAAGGTTCGGATGGAATTGTTTTATTGTGTGTTTTAATCATGTGAGGATTTTAAATTTCTATGAACAACATAGAAGCGATTTTGGCATGTAAGCAATGTATAAATTATAAAATGGGAGTGCCCATACTTTGGAACTCCCTGCCTATTGACCTTAGGCAGGCACTTTTACTGTACTCTTTCTGGCACCTGCTAAAACCATTTTTAGTTAGGCAAACCTATCCAGACGTGGCTTTTAGCTTATTGTTGATTTTAATTGTTTCTGAAGGTTTTAAATAGTTGTTTTTAACTGCTATTTTCACTGATAATTTTATTGTTTCATTCTTTTGTAAATTGCTTTGTTTCTTTATATTTTTTAAATAATCAAATGATATATAAGTACTGTGAAATAAATTAATATGGGATTGCTCAGAAACCACAACAGTGGTTTTTTAATATAAAAAATAAACATTTAAATTTAATTTTCCTATAAAGCAACACAAGAAGCCCCTATGCAACTAGCGTAATCCCCATTCCCCTCATGAGAATAAGACACAGAGGTTAGCCAAATATACTCTGCCATAATTGGACATTCGTTGCCAGAGGTTGCATGTTGGAATCTGTTTCTAATACACTTATTATAAAACCATATCAAATTTATACAAAAATGATTTTTCAGAATAATTATACAAAATAAATTTCAATTTTTCATACATTTAATACCCTTAACTGCTTGGTCAGCTTTTCTATGAAAGTCAAAGTCCAAACCTTTTGTCTCCACACAGACAACTGCAAACTATTGAAACCCAATAGACGAAATACGATCAGTTCTATATGCAAAAGATCCTTCTATTCATCCTTAAAAATACTGCATAAGGCCAATTGTGCCATGCATGGAACAAAGCTTGTTTTGTGATCCAGCTTATTTCCTGAAGGACTGTGGTCCATAATGTATTAACAGTACTACGCATCCATCACTTATGGTACCATCATTCCAGCACATCCACAACACCTCCAGTACAGTGATGATGCTTCAGCATTGGTCCAATTACAAACTTGGGTGTGTGGTGGGTGGGTGTGTCTAACATGAAGTCATTCTGCACCGGTCTTTCATTTTGAAGGCAAGTAAGTTGAAGGGGTACTTGATTTAACCTATGCTCCCCCAGATGTTGCTAGGCTCCAACTCCCAATCATCCCTGACCATTGGCTATGCTTGAACTGTAGTTCCCAGTACTATCTAGAGGGCATTGCCTGAATTAAGGCAATGATGTCTGACTTACCATATTTTTCCATGTATAAGACGCCCCCTATTTTGGGGGATTCAGGTTTAAGAAAATGGGGGGGGGAGATGTATCCATGTATAAGATGCCCCCTAATTTTTACATTATTTTTTAGGGGGGGAAACCTATATACACGAAAAAATACGGTAAAGTGTTGAAATGCCTTCCAGGTAGCCATTCCAATTGCCTCATGTTCATGATGCAGGACAGAAGCGCATCTATGTTCATCTGTATAATGGCCCAATACACTTTGGCACCTGAGGCAAACCACAAAATGGCATCCCCACTACCACCATAGAAGAAGGGGTAAGCAGCTCCTATTTACCAAGAAGTCAGAGTAAAGGCAGTGTGAGGGGTACAGCTGAGTAGGCAGCAGCAGGTGGTGGCCAGAACTGCTGCCCTTGTGGATTGTGCCACCTGAGGCAGTTGTCGCACTTTGCCTCATAGGTGGGCCAACCCTGAACACCTCCCCAGTAGCCCCTAAGACCTTATGATGGGGCTCTGCTCTACCTCCCCTCCCACATCAAAACCCAACCCCAGTTCAGTCACTGGAGGCTTATTTTAATCCAAAACACAGCAGCAAACACACACACCGGGGGGGGGGGAGAGTAATGATTAATTTGTTAATAATAATAATTTACCACATTTTCTTGTACAATAGAGTTCAGTGACTAAATGTTATATTACTTTAAGATTAGATGGCCTAATGATATATAATGCAAAAGATTTTACTGAATCGTTATTTAGTGAGTCATAAAAACCTCTTAAAAATTAATCTTTCACGCACATCCAGCTTATCCAAAGTTAGCATTTAATTAGATGGCCTTGGTGCAAATGAGCATACTACTTTATTTGCTCAATCAGTATATGTCTCTCCAGTAATTAGAATTAATTCAAGTCATTGACTCACCTCCTAACAAACAATGTAAAACATTAGGCGAAATAGAAACAAATGGACTTTTTGGGGTGTGTTCCCCCCTTTCCTTAATGCAAAAGGCACCCTTCCCCTTGCTTTTAGAGGGCAGAAAGGAAACACCTTTGTTTTCTAGTTTCAGGATCAAACAGGAAAACAGAATAGAATCTAGTTTCTGCCCTACAAAAAGTAGTTCTCACAGGGCTCACAAGACAAATAACCCCCAGCCAAACACTGGGTTGCATCCAATGAGGCAGTGTGGTTTAGTGTTGCGACCAGGGTTCAATTCCCCATTCAGCCATCAAGCTCTCTGGGTGACCTTGGCCCAGTCACTGCCTCTCAGCCTACTCTACCTCACAGGGTTGTTGCAGAGATTAAATGAGGAGGAGAACCATGTGCACTACCTTGGGATCCTTGGAGAAAAAAGTGGGATATAAATGCAATAAATAAATCTCCCATTCAGAGTAGATCTACTGAAATTAATGGACGTTCCTAGTTGGCTCAGTGAGATGTAAACTTGCTCCTGCTTTCCATTATTCCTGCCCAGGAGTGTTTGGGATAACAAACCAATAAGCCCTTGTATTCAAATGTTGTGGGCGTAAGTCAACCAATTCATACTCACAAGTTACTCAAACCCATTGATTCTAATGGGTCTACTCTGAATATGACCAATATTTGGATATCATCTTATAAAAAGTGAGTTTAGTTTCAACCTGATTACAGAGATGTGTTGTTTTCTTCCAAATTAAATCTCACAAAATCCCATTCTTAAATCATGAAATGTTGCATGGAGACAATGGAATTACCTCACCTGAGAGGCAGCCACTTCTGGACTTTCATACAAATTACTGATCAGTGCAAGTCTTCTAAGAGAAGGAGGCAATCCCGAAGCACTGACTCATGCAGAGAAGCAACAAGCAACCTCCTCTAAGGACAGGCAACTCTGCTGCCCTGCTGGACTGCAATACTTAATGAAGGAATCACACCCAACGTAGAATTACCAACCCCAGCTCAGCCTGACTGACAATCCAGAATAGTGAGAAGCATGCAGAGTTGCAACAGACAGCCTCCTCTCATCAGAGGAACATTTCTTTCTTTCTTTCTTTCTTTCTTTCTTTCTTTCTTTCTTGTGGCCTCTTAGTAGTTATTACAACACATGTCTAAACCACCATATATGGTCTGAAAGCCATCATGCCCAAAGGGCAAAGCTGCCTAGTGCTGCTGGACCATGTCACAAAGTTCAACCCAGAATAGCGTGTTGAAACAATGCTTCATACAATGGATCACCCATTTATCTCGCCGTTGTAGTAAAATCCCATTAACTTTCTCACTTAATTTATCTCATTTGCGCTGTCACTGCTCATAAAAATTTAACCCAGTAATTTCCTGTTATGCAAAGCATAACACAGTATGAATATTTAAATACAATGTAAATACAGACACCCCCTTGCATTTTGGTATTCTAAATTGTTGCCTTCACTTAGTGGCATTTCTCTTTCTCATTCACTCCCCCTCCCGCTCCTACCACCCCACACTATTTTTCAATTAGAGGCCCAGATGTTTCGGAAGCTCCAATAGGCAACAGCAGTTATGAGGGATGCTTTATCTGCATTGCAATGATGACTCCAGCATCAGCCCCAGGCTGCATTAACATACTCATGTTTTATTCCTAGATTTCCCTTCACATACACACCAAACCCTCATCCTAATGTTCCAGTTAATTATTATACCACATAAAGCAGACTTACAGCACTCCCCCCAAATCTCCACAAACTGGATGTCCTTTTAAGCTAGCTTTAGTCTGATCCACGCACCTCAAACAAGGAGGGGGGGCAGCAAAGGGAATATATCCCAACAGCCAGGAATTTAGTGAACCTAAGCGATCATGGAAGAACTATATACAACATGGAATATAAACAAGCATGCGCAAACACACAAACAAACAAACAAACAAACAAACATACACATCCATTCATTCTAGTCACACTGCAGAACAAATGTCCAAAAACTCAAGAGCTATATCAGTGAATGTTGATAGCCAACAAAATGAGATTGTTAGCATTCACTAGTGTGTGTACACGACAAGCAGGAACATACACCAGTCAATGCCAGCACTCCAAAAATTTGTCTCAGACTGTCAGCGTTCATATGCACATGCCAGGATTCATCAAATCTCAGACATCCACTGTAATTTTATATCTGTTTACCTATCACAGAACATTTTTATTGGACACACAGTTTTTATTACATTTCTGCTTTCTTAAACCGCCTTGACAACAGGCGAGACAGACATGAAGGAGGGAGATTTTTAAATCTGGTCCATCAGTGCAGCTGAATAAATCACTTTAGGAACAACATACAATGCAGCAAGCATAAAGAACTGAGAGCCCAGAAATCTAACCCCATAAAGCAGCATAGCTAAGCACTCCTGCTAATTAGTGTGCATGCCGATAATTGCTATCCAAGGGAAATGGGGGCCTAAAGTCTAGACGGCACTGGTGTTGGTGCCAGATCAATGTCCCTTGATGTTCACAGTTAAGAGGGCCAGCACTGGGGAGGTCCTGTCTAGGGTAACACATACCTAGCTCCCAGAAACAGTGCAAACAGTGATGACCTCAGCAGATAAGCAGAATCACAGAGAAGGTGGTTCTTCGTTAATTCAAAAAAAATTGTGAATGAAGGCCAATTGTGACCCCACACAATGTTGTATTTCTTACTCATACCCAAAATATCAATGGTTTCTGATGCAACATTATGTAAAGTGGACGTCTGTAAGCAGCTAAGATGGATATATATATATATGTAGTTGTACTTTGATTTTCAAACGGAATCCGTTTCAGAAGTCCATTTGACTTCTGAAAAGTTTGAAAACCAAGGCGTGGCTTCTGATTGGCTGCAGGAGCTTCCTACACTCAATTGGAAGCCGCCTTGGAAGTTTGGATTCCAAAGAACGTTCGCAAACCGGAACACTCACCTTCAGTTTGCGGCATTTGGGAGCCAAAACGTTTGCAAGGTGTTAAACAACCAAGGTGTGTGTGTGTGTGTGTGTGTGTGTGTGTGTGTGTGTGTGTGTATAATATCCCAAGCTATAATATATAATATATCCCAAGCTCAAGGTAACAGATGTAGCTCTCTCCATCCTCATTTTATCATCACAACCCTGTGAGAGACATTAGGCTGAGAGAAAGTGACTAACCCAAGGTCACCCAGTAAGCTTCTAGGCTGAGTGCAGTTTTGAACCCTGGTCTCCCACTCTTTTAAAAAAGCACTAGACAAATTAATGAAGGAGAGGTCTATTGATGGCTACTAGCCATGATGGCTTTGCTCAAACACCACAAATTGAGATAGAGAACTGGGAGAACAGGAGGCTGGACTAGACAGGCCATTGCCTGATCCAGCAGGGCTCTTCTTATGTTCTTAGGTCTTACTCTGACACTACTGCACCATGCAGGCTTTCCAGACCACAGTAGTTTATGTGGTTAGTTAAATGGGGGTAACCATAATCTGCACTCAATAAAACAGAAAAGGATAGTCTGGTTTAGGAGAATTTATTCACATTTCACTCCCTTGTTGAAGACTATGATTTCATTAAGCAACCAAGGAAGGAAGCAAACAAACCCAGCAATGAAATGTGACAACCAAAAGCCCTCCTCTTTATAAATTAGAACAACCCAAACATGCTTAGAAACCTGACATGTGATCCTTTAACAAACAGATGCTGTTAAAAAACAAGAAAGATAGATGTGCTCTCACATACCCTATGTTGCAAAATGGGCTCCATATCCCAATGTTACGCTATTTGCAGAGAGCCGACAGCTTAAGTTCCTTGAGGACATTTGCCAACCTTTGCCGGAGCATTTTTTAATACATCACCATGTCACTTTTTAATGTGCCCCAATCTCCTAACCACATGGCAAACTAACAGGGATTTTTAAAATATGGGCTTTATAGCTTTGTGCCTGTGATTAATTAAATAAATAGCCTGCGTTTCACAAATCATCCTTCTAATTAGTCTAAGCCAGACATTCCCCCCGTTTCCTTGGCACGGGGCTGCCATCTGAAGCTTCGCAGAAGGGCAGGAGAGCGCTCCTGAACTCGCTGGCAAATTTGCGCTCTCTGGAGCGCATGCACGCATACATACACACACACACTGTCGCCGCGTCAGCCATGGCTGGCATTGTACCACATGGCCCCCTCAGGCAGAGAGGTATAGTCTTCGCAGGTGCTGCAGTCAGCTGGAATTTGACTCCAGCTGCTCGCCAAAGATGTTCGCCTTTAATTATTGTCCCTGATCCTGGAGGAGAAGATGCAGGTAACAAAAGAAATGATATTGCTATCTTCTAAAAAACCTAGCCTCAGCTAGTGGAAGTGGCGACACGATGGTAATGATAAATGTGGGGGGTGGGTGGGTGGGTGGGTGGGTGGGAGGGAGGGAGGGAAGAGTACTAAAGAGTTTGAAAAGGACAAACTGGGAAGCTTCTCCTAAGCTGCCAGAGGTCTTTGCCTATCCAAGCAGCCTGACCCACTAACCTATGTTAATTTGCTGGCTTCAGAATACTGGGAG
Organism: Podarcis filfolensis; assembly: GCF_964270895.1. Taxonomy (NCBI): domain Eukaryota; kingdom Metazoa; phylum Chordata; class Lepidosauria; order Squamata; family Lacertidae; genus Podarcis; species Podarcis filfolensis. Next base: position 38,407,539 of record NC_139617.1, read on the forward strand.
TTGCAATTCCTGGCTCAGCTGGCTCCCTTTGTCTTCCCTTCCCTGCTATGTGCACCTGGCGCGATGGCAGCCACCGACCATCACTGCAATCACACCACAGGGAAACCACCACAATCAGTGTATGGCTGGTGGAAAGAATGTCAAGCCGTGAGCCAGGAAGAACCGCCTTCTCTTCCCCAACAATTCTTTCTTTAGCTTGGAGTAAAGGCAAATAAGTGCAGAAACAACAGAGGGCCTAAGAATGGGCAACCCTGAAAGCCAGGATCCAGGGTACCTTTTTGCATGACAAAGACGCACTACAACAGGGATGGAGAATCTGCAGCTCCTCCACATGTCGTTGGGAGTATATTGCCTGCCATGCCTGACCACTGCCCATGCTGGATAGGGCTGATGGGAGTCAAACACCACCTGGAAGGCTATGGGTTCCTAGAGGAAGGAACCATTGGCTTGTTCTTAGCGGTGCTTCAGCACCCTCAGAGTTGATAGCTAGAGAGCACTACTGCAGCTTCCAGCTCAGCAAGAATCAGGTGACACCCAGAGACCAATAGGATTCCACCTGGCTCTATAAAGTTGAAGCTCCGGCCTGCCTCCTTCAGGGTGAGAAATCTGGTTAAAGCCATGCCACCACACCCCTCATGGAGCAACTTGGGAGTGACTTTCATTGTTTAATTACGTGTTGTTTAAAGTACTTTATTTTGTCTTGTCCTGATCCTTCCAACATTCAGCTTCATTGGATGCCCACGAGTTAGGAGAGAAAATTATCCATGAAATGCATAATTTTATAAACTTCTATCATGCCACCTCTTACTCACCTTTTCTCTAAACTATAAAGTTGCAAATGCTGCAAACTTTCACTACATCCCTTGGTCATTTTGGCTGCCCTTTTCTTTTCTTTTCTTTTTGGTTCTTCTTTTTTGGCTCTCATTTTCTGGACCTTTTTGAAACTCTACAATCTCCTTTTTGAGGTGAGGTGAACCAATAGCCACAGGTTCCCCTTACCTGCTAGTGCCTCACAGAACCCGAACAATGTTATCTAATTCCAGCATTGTTTGCAAAAATCCCAGCAACCAGCTGGCACTAAATAATCCTTTGCCATGCTCCAGATGTTTGGACTGCAACTCCCATCAGTCTCAGCTAGCAACATGTTGGTGAAGCCTGCACTGGATTGCCCATCAGAAATTGTCCACCAGCCCATCAGGGAAGGAGGGTCTGCTGTCTACTGCAACTGCTCTTTGTGCAGAGATCTCATCTCAGCGTGCATTTCATGCCCTGGGATAAATCCATTATCTTTCCTGGATATTTTTTAAAAACTTTTTGAAATCTTAAAACAATGCCATCACCTCGAGTCCTTGGAGAAAGGACGGCTTAGCAATCTAAAAGAATCAATAATGATTTATGAAATTAAAACAAGAACATGAAGCTAGATTGTAAACCACTTCTCGCCTTTTTTTCTTTTTTAAAGCACCATCTAAAATACACTTAGAAGATTTTGTTGTGTGTGTTCTCTCTCTCTCTCTTTCTTTATATAAGTCAGGAATTTTATACTTTCGCTAATAAAACAATTCAACCTTTCCTTTGGCTATTTAGAATGTTGACTTACGAACATGTTTTCATTTTGAACAATTTATAATTAAGTGAAGGATAATGACATTAGACCAAAGCTTAAAATCAATTAAATTGAATAAAACGCAATATGATTCAAGCAGAAGATTAACTAGACTGTCACGTAAAATTGTATTTTTAAATTTTTTATTCTAATTAAACATGTTCTAATTAAATGACCGCTGCTTTGGAAATACTCCCCCTCTCCTCCCCCCCTCCAGCTCATCAGTATCCATTTCAAACCACATATTCATTAAAATTATATTCTATACCTCATTAGAAATGGACCCTTCTTCCCCTTTCTCCTCAGTGTTTTTGATAATGCTTTGTGGTAAGCATTACGATTTTGCATATTTCAGGCAAATATTCAAACCCTCCCCCTGCCCCCCCCCAATTATCTGTTTAGGAATAAATGTTTAGGAAGTGCCAGCTTATTGTTTGCAGGATTTTAAAACATGTGAAACTGAACAAATCTATTAAAGTATGAATCGTGCAAGATGGACTGGGGTATTATTATTGTTATCATTATCATTATCATTATCATTATCATCATCGTCATTGTTGCTGCAATGAATGTTTAAAATATTAAAGTAAGTTTGAGTAGTACACCCAATAAACAGAGAAAAATTATTGTTGTTGTCTCACATGAATCTGCAATTACTCAATGGAGAAGATGGGCAACAGCTTAAGGACAAAAAAATCAAACAATCACACAGAATTAACAAAGAGAATTCACTGCCACAAAATATGGGGAATGGCTGCTAACTTAGGTGGGGTTTTTTTTAATGAACAAAAGCATTTCACAAATGACACATCAAGTCATGGTTATCAGCCACAAGCTATGGGGGAGGGCCATAGCTCTGTGGCCAAGCATCTGCATGGCGTGGAAAAGGCTCAAAGTTCAGTCCCCGATATCTCCAGGCTGGGTTGGGAGAGAACCATGCTTGAAACCCTGCCAGTCAGTGTTGACAATATTGGGCTAGATGGGCCAATGGTCCTGAGGAAGCTTCCCATGTTTCTAATCAAGCCCTGTGTCAGCACCAGGCATACTTGGGCATTTGCCAAGGCCCACAGACCTTAGCAGGGCCCATTGGGACAGATGCCTTGCCTGTTGTCCTGCTAGTGGCCACTGTCATTTGGGCACCCCAGTCCTCTCCAGTGCCATTGCTGGGCAAGTCCACTCATGACCACCAGGGGCTCCATTTGGAGGATATTTCACACCAGGGGCTCGCTGAACCAGAGGCTACCAAGCAGCAGCCCAGTGAACAGCACCAGAGTCAAGAATTTCACGAGCAGCTTACCCCCAAGGAAACAGGAGCCTCCCACTTTACAGTGCCAAATCAAGGGCAGAGAGAATTTAATGCCATGTGGGATGGAGCCACATGGAGTGAAAGTGAAGCACCTCTTAAGTCAGAGCATTGGGCCTTTAAGAACCTGCAGTAGTCCAACAAAGGAGATGAACTAGAGGCAGAAGCTTGAAAGGCCTTGCTTGGTTCGCCTATAGCCCACTTTGGAGCAAGTGCCTCACTTGAAGCTCTCCATGCTACTGAAACAGCTGTCCTGCAGAGTCAAAGCGCAGCAGCACATGCCTGGCATAGCCTCAAACAAGACAGTGGTCCTAGAACAGGACCTGATAAGCAGAAAAACTTCAACTTCATATCTCCAGGTGATAGTTCATGCCATAGCACAGCTTTTTTTTTTCCTTGAGGGGGGAGGAGGATCCAGAAGCTCTTTTGCGCAAGTGAGAGTGGATGTAACGCTATCGTGGGAAGACCAATGCCCAACTTGGGCTGGTTTATGACAATTAAATGTGGTTTTAATGCACAACTTGCAAATGACATCTAATCAGCGCACCCTGGGAAATCTGCAAAGGAGGGAACTGGTCAAAGAAGCTGCATACTGAAAAGCGGAGGGGCAAATTGTGACACCACCATTCAGAGTACACCAAAAAGTAGTCAGGACAGGAGAATCTACCCCTGAGCTGAAAGTATGTCTGTTGTCAATGTTGCAACTGCGTCAACCATGAGCACACCACATTTCCTGTGACAAACACAAGAGTGTGAATGGCAGAAGCAGGACATCAGTGAATACCGGTTACAGGGAAGCAAAATAAAAATAGGGGAGGACAACTCTTTTCTTCTTGTTCTGCTTGTGGTTTCCCAGAAGCATCTAGCCAGCTGCTATGGACAAGAGGGGTGCTGGGTCGGATGGAGCCCTTTCCTTAAGTAGTAAGGCTCCTCTTACGCTTTTAGGATGATGTCTGATAAGACCCAGTATTCAGTTTGGTCTGAATTCTCACTCCCTTGAAGAAAGAGAGTACTGCAGAGACTCCAAGGCCTGGGAGTGCAAACAACATCCTCTCAGAAGCATTAGGACTCAAGATCTTTACCATGAAATAAGGACCAGAGAATCCCCTGGAAGTACTCTGGAGCAAGTCCAACGGGGAAGTCACTCTTGGGGCTTTTGGAGGGATGTTGGAGACAATATTCTTATAATGCTTTTTGTTCTGTTGTGACAAGCCTGTGTCTTCTGTGCGAGTTTGTTTGCCATGGCAAAAAGAGAGATAGGGGAAGGCAATTACAGACTCACAGACTCAGTGTAGCAAATCAGTTAAATTAAACCTGTATTTCACCTAAGTTGCACAGAAGAGTGTGAGAATAACATAACTAAGTTTTCTCATTTCATACTCTAGTACTCCTAAGTAAATTGGGGGGAGGGAGGACAGGGGGAAAGAGTAGGGTGGGTGGGGGAGGGAATAAAGTTTTTCACCCCACAAATGGAATCTGTCACTTACCGGGCTGTGATCTTTTCAGCTCCTGCACCCTAAATGCATGCAGAGATATTATATGCACTTTCTATTTAGCAATTTAATTATATCTTTGCTGCCGGAGAGTGGCAATGGCTTGCAGTAATAATCAGGTGAAAGCATTCTCACATTAATATGCTGGAATCCGATGTGTTAATTTGATGCAACTTTGCGTTGACAATATGTGATTAATTTGTTCCAAGGATAGCTTTGCTCCCGGGCTCTGACAGTTTCAAATGCTGGGTTTCTTTCCCCTATCGCTGGTTGACACGCCTCAGCCCACTGTTTTCCTAGGACCACTGCTAATTTGTAATGAACTGGCTTTTCGGGGGGGCCCTTCATTTTTAATTCTGTCAATGTCACCTCCTTGAGGAAAATTACAAGTTTCCGTAGGTGTGATTAGTGCCAAGTGCCGCCTGAAAAGAGGTTCGAGAAAACAAGGCTTTCTAAAGAAGAAGTCGGAATTTAATCTGCAGAAAACAGATTTATTGCCTCTAGACAGATAAATATAATAGAAAGTTCCTATGTGTGTGTACGTGTGTGTGTGTGTAAGCTATTTTCAAGTTCTTCTTCTTGAGAGCTCCTGCCCTTTTCTCTTTTCTTTCTTTCTCAGCATGCTTCTTTCCAAAATAATATTTTAGGGAGGGGAAAACACACACACACACACACACACACCACAATCCAATAAATATCAAGACAAGTGGTAGATGCTTAGGTAAAGGAAAGGAGAATTATAAATGCTTTGCAAAATGGAATGTAAGCTTGCAGTGACAACAGGAAGAAAAGACAAGACACCCAATTATATCTGTGTCCAATTCATGGTGGTGGAAATGTACAGATTTGCTGTTGCGAGAGCTTTATAAAAAGAAAAACAACAATTCAAATTGACAACAGTAGTTAACAGCAAAGAGCTGTAACTCAGCAGTGGAGCATCCACTTTGCATGCAGAAGTCCCAGGTTCAATTCCTGGCTTCCCCAGGCAGGGCCGGGAGAGAAACCTGAGTCTAAAACCCTGGAGAGCTATTGGCGATCAGTAAAGCCAATAGTGAGCTAGCTGTTAAGAGTGATCAATGCTCTGATCATAAACAGCCTCCTATGTTCCTTCAATGACGGTAAGAAGTGGGGAAGGGCTGAAGATAGTGGTAGAGTACATGCTTTGGATGCAGAAGGTCCCAGGTTATATCCCTCAGCATCTCTAGGTAAGGCTGGGAAAAGATTCCCTGCCTGAAACCCCAGAGAGAGCTGTGGCCAGTCAACGTAGACAATACTAAGCTAGAATGACCAATAGTCTGACTTGGTATAAGTCAACTTCCTATGTTCCTAGTATAGCGACTCTGTGATTGAACAACCAGTCCTTGCTGGATTCAACTGTGAAATTACCAGGTGCTTTTAGGCAAGCCTTTCAGCTTCCTCCACCCCCACCTGCAGGATGGAAGGGGTGGGAATACTCACATACAAACAATGACTTACCCCCTCAGGCTAATTGTCCACTAGGGATGGTCAATATCGTGCCCTCCAAGTGTTTTGGGCTTACAGTTCCCATAATCCTTGAACTGTTGGCTGTGCTGGTGGAAAAACATACCACCTTGGCAACCTCTGCTGTATGGATTGCAAGTGAAGCACATATGAAGCACTCTGACCACCTGAAACCACTATAGAAAATTGCATGCACTTATCAAAGGTGTGAGGAACCTTTGTCCCTCCAGAGGTTTCAAACTGCAACTTCCATCAACCCTGGCCACTGACTGTGCTTGCTGCAGATGATGGGAGTTGTAGTCCAGCAACCTCTGGAGGGCCAAAGGTTGTCCTCACACCTGCCCTGTAAAATCATAGGAATTGGAAGAGGCCTCAAAGGCTCCCCCTTTTCCCAATGCAGACACTCCTGCTCCAAAAATGCATCCTCAACAGGGGGGCCAGCCAGGCTCTACTCAAAGTAAAGTCCACTACTTTCCATGGCAGCCTGTGCTATGCTGTTGAACAGCTTGTACCATCATAAAGCTCTTCTTTCTTGTCACTTGAATCTGCTGGTTTGGATCTTGCTCCGTCATCTATGTGACAACAACCTTTCAGATTTTAAAACATATGTGGGGAACCTTTGACTCCTCTTGTCCCGCCGGCTGAACTACAAACTCCCAGCAGCCCCAGCAAGCATGACTGATGAGCAGGGGGGTGGAAATTGTAGTTCAGCAGCATTTGAACGGCCAAAGGTTTCCCACACCTGACTTATCACTGTGTCTTGATGTCTTAATCAGAGGCCCTGAAGAGCTATTAGATAAAGTTGGGTGGGGGGCGCAAGGAGGCTGCTATGGCGCATGATCAGACCTTTCTAAAACATGCTATATATATTTGTTGCTGGATTGTACTACTGTAGACTGCAGATAGAGGAAGTATTTAAATAATCTCACTTAACCACCATCATCTCTGCATAAAGAGAACTAGCATGCCAGGGAGAAGTTTCTAGCTTCTTCCTGTCCTCAACGTTTTGAGTTAGCTGGTGCTTTAAAAAATAAATACACACACTGGTGAGCAGTACACACTGATCCCATTTATGCAAACTCCAGCAGGTGCTCCTCCCCAGTCATGCTCCCAAATTCATGGGCCTTAATCCTAAGGAGGAGGAGGGATCTAACACGCCCTGCTCCACCTCTTGATCTCAGGGGAGGGGAGCTGTCGGGCCTGGAGCATTACGTGGGAAGGCCCTCCCTGCAGCTCAGGCCAAAGTCCCTTCTACTCCAGCATCCTGTTCTCACAGTGACCAACCAGATGTTTCAGTGAGAAACCTGCAAACAGGACCCAAGTGCAACAGAACTCTACCTGTCTCTGATTCCTAGCATTTGGGATTCAGAGGCATAGTGCTTCTGACCGTGGGGGCAGAACACAATCAGGGGCTGCTTGCCATGATGGCTGCCTTATCTCTCATGAATTCATCTAATCCTATTTTAAAAGCCAGCTGAATTGGTGACAATTCAAGCTAGAGGGAAGGCCCCTTCACAGCAGTTTAAGGCATTTGGTTTGTATTTCCCTCACATGCCCAGTGAAAGCTACCATGGCCAGCTCTTCTTGTCTGTGAGATTTGTTTCAAGAAGACTTTTGCTCAGGGTTTGAAATATAATATCAAATCACAACCCTAGATTTGCATGAAAAATTAGGATTGGGAAGGTGAAAAGCAAGATTAGCAATTGCCCAGGGTGGGAAGTGGAAGCTCTAGGGGTTAATGTGGAGGGAGTAGCAGCGCAAACTGGCAATCACAGTAAGCAGGGGAACAACCCCTAGCAGTGGAATAAAAAACGTTATCAAACGCCTTGAGGGCCCAGTTACAGATAGGTAGCCGTGTTGGTCTGCCATAGTCAAAACAAAATTTTTTTTCTTTCCAGTAGCACCTTAAAGACCAACTAAGTTAGTTCTTGGTAGGAGCTTTCGTGTGCATGCACACTTCTTCAGATACACTGAAACAGAAGTTGCCAGATCCTTCTATATAGTGAGAAGGTGGGGAGGGGTATTACTCAGAAGGGTGGTGGGAATGGGTGATTGGCAGATAGCTGTGATGAGCCTGTTGACGACTCTTAACGACTGCAATAGGTCTTACAATAGGTCTTGCAATAGGTCTTGCAATAGGTCTTGAGGGCCCAGTGGTTGAATGATGAGCTAGCCATTAAAAATAAAAACCAAACAAGTTGCAGTGCCACAGAATGCAAACCTATGCTGCACCCTTTATGGTTCCACACTGGAATATTTGGGTAAGCTCTATCTGTGATGTCAGCATGATGTCATAGTCCGCATCAATATGCTGAGATGGCACTGGAGGTCCCCCATGCTCCCACACATCTTCAGTGGGCCACTGCTTTCCCATTTTGTAAGAGATAGAGACAACATTAAGACTCGTCCTGAGCACTGGTGCTTTCCCTTAGCGATGATTAACACTGTGCTTTTTTCCCATTTATTTAAGAAATTTGCTGAAGAGAAGAATTAAAGAGTGATGAAAAGAGCAGCAGAACAGCTAGCCAAACCGTTTATTTGTTCAGGTTTTCTCCTTACAATAGGAAGATTATGTCTAATGACAATATGATTCCAAGGTGAAAAATGACATGCTGAATTTTTACCAAAAGAAAAATTAATCTTGCAAGTCTGGCTATAAATCATATTATGTCAGTAAAAGTAACACAACTGTTTTTATTAACAGATGTGGGGGCATTATATATATTTAAAAAATCAACTCACTGGTTGCAGCATATTATGCAGTACAGAGATCATTAAATATTTCGTGGCATTCTGAAAAAAGCAATTTGAGCTTAACGGGAAAAGGACTCAGAGGAAGACTGGGCAACGGCTTCGTATAAAGAACAAAACACCTTGAAATGTTTTCACAAGGGGCACTGAACAACAGAGGACTTTATACGGTTGTGTTATCTGATGTGGGGTTTTAACCCACTTATTTTCAAATGGTGTTCTTGGGGTCCACAGCAAGAAATAGGAAGGCCAAAATGACAGACACATTTTCTGGGGTAGCAGCCTGCTCACGGTTATGAGTTCTCCTCTGCAAGGCACAGCCACAGGGGAAGGTTGGGTGTGGTCACAGTTTTGGGTGATGGGATGCAGGAGGAGGCTATCTTATACCAGGACAGATTATTTAGCCCATTATTCTGATGGGGTTTGTAATGCAGTTCATACTTAAACTATGCGACTTGCACCCACAGGAGACTGTGATGGCCACCAACTTGGATTCCACTAAGCTATAGAAATGTGTTTATTCGTTTATACAGTGGTCCCTCGGATTATGAACTTAATTTGTTCTGGAGGTCCGTTCTTAACCCGAAACTGTTCTTAACCTGAGGCACGCTTTCGCTAATGGGGCCTCCTGCTGCCGCCGCACTGCCAGCATGCGATTTCTGTTCTTATCCTGGGGCACAGTTTGTAATCCAGAGCAACTACTTCCGAGTTAGCGGAGTTTGTAACCCGAAGCATCTGTAACCCGAAGCATCTGCAACCCAAGATCACTGTAAACTCATTTCTATACTGCCTTTTGGTACATAGCTCAAAAAAACCCTGTGTACCTTTGGGGCAAGTCCACCTTGACTCAGCCCCACCCATCACTGACATCCATGACAGTGCATAGACAGGTCCCCTCTAACTCTTGGTCGGATGTGCTTTTGTCTCTTGCCTCCTAAGCCAAGGGAAAAGAAGCAATGCACCTAAACCAGAAACACTGACAGCTACCTTTACCACCTATGAACCTCATATTGCTTGTTGGAGATTTATGAGGAACATATGAAGCTCCTACACATCTTCAGACTGGAAGCTGCCTTATACTGAGTTCAGACCATTGGTCCATCTAGCTCAGTATGTATTGTCTACACTTGCTCGCAGTGGTTCTCTAGGGCTTGAGACAGGGTTCTCTCCCAGCCCTAACTTGAGATATCAGGGATTGAACCTGGGACCTTCTGCATGCAAAGCAGATGCTCTAAGCTAAGCCCCTTTCTTCCAACCCTGCCCAGCTCCCATGCAGGCACATTATCACTGTGCCTGCCATTGAATCTACTAAATAATTGCCAATGAGGCATGC